>NC_083358.1:7258326-7571054 GCF_030254825.1 Meriones unguiculatus | reverse complement strand
GCTCATTCCGAAGAGACAGCTCTCAGCATCAGTGGCAAAGAGGCGGAAACTTCCCAGTAATCCCAGCCCTGGAGTCACGGTCGCAGTCTGTCAGCTCTTGAATTCACAACAGTCCACAAGTACGCATGTGGCCAGCAATGCAGTTTATAACAGAGGCCAGACTGGAAACCGTCTTCTTAAAACACATGTCTAAAAGTGGGTTTGCCACTGTGTCAGAGAGGAAGTGGCCACTCAGGCTCAGTGGTGGGAATGTTCTTCCAGCTTCTTTCTGAGCAGAGAGACAGATTTTGGCATCAACAGTGCAGAAAGCATTGGCCTTGAATGTAAACGGTCCCCCTGACCCACACACAGTAGGTATTCTGTGCATGGACATCTGGAAGCCGGAGGTCCATGTTGGGTGACTGTCCGTCACCTTCCACCTCGGTTCTTTGGACAAAGTCGCTCATGGAACCTGGACTCACTGGCTAGATTGGCTGCCAGCGTGTCATCATGTCCCCAGAGCTGGGATCACGGGCACTCATATCCAGCTTTATCTGTGGGTGCTGGGGATTTGAACTTGGGTCCTCATGTTTACACGGCAAGCACTGACTGGGTCGCTGCTTTGAATCTCTTTTTTTCCTTAGAGCATAAGCTTTGGACAGGTCAGAAAAGTGAAACATTAAAAAAAAAGGCACTTAGGAGGGAGAACAGTTTATTGTGTTTTAAAAGGCCAGAATCATGCAAAAAAAAAAAAAAAACTTAAAACATGATTTCTATTAAATGGAGAGACCGTGAGCACATTCGGATGTTTTCATATGTTCCATTTTCACACTCAAGGCTTTATTTGAAGAAAAAAAAAAAAGCAGAAAGTCTTTGTTTTGACCATTCTGGTGAAGCCATGCACACCTTCCTCTTTAAGCTTCACGAGCTCCCCCAGGCCCTTCAAGCCAGGAGAAGATTTTTGCCAAAGGATGCATCCTAGGGTGTGGAGAGCCTGAGTTCAAATTCTGTTTTTGCTAAGTGTTCTTGGGGACCCTTGCCCTGCTCTAGTCTGTTGAGATGCAGTAGACAAAGTAGTCCTCCCATTGAGTGCTGACCTTGGACAAGAGTTGATGGCCAAGAAAGTCTCTGGGGAGGAGGGGGTGTGCAGTCTGTTCTTCATGGTGAGCTCTGTGGTTCGTGTCCCTCTGTGTTTACTGTGTTTCTCTTTCTTCCTTCAGGCCTGGGCAGTTTTTAAAGGGAAGTTTAAAGAGGGGGACAAAGCTGAGCCAGCCACGTGGAAGACGAGGTTACGCTGTGCTTTGAACAAGAGCCCAGATTTTGAGGAAGTGACTGATAGATCCCAGCTGGACATTTCCGAGCCATACAAAGTTTACCGAATCGTCCCCGAGGAAGAGCAAAAATGTAACTATCTATCGGGGCCAGGAAGCCCTCCAGGACCTTCCCTCCCCTTCCCCCTTCTTCCCCCTGCAGCCCTTGGTCTCCACAGGGCCAGAGCAGGCATTTCCCCCACAGGGTTTGGGTGCCTGGTTTTAGCTCACCAAAGTTGTTGTCTCTTGTGTAAGCAGACTCAGAGAGCTGGTCTGCTGATCTCCCACGCCATGTGCTGTCAAGTGGCAGCTTCCTGCAGAGGGAGTGGCCGCACGGAGGCAGGGAAGGGTGGCTGATTCTGGGTCAAGGCTCCGAGCAGGGAACCTGGCGGAGTCCCTGGAGCTCAGTGTGAACTCCTCTGAACGGATGTGAGGCTGGATTCCTTTCCTTGCTTCCTAGCGGTTTGCAGAGGAGGGTAGGGAAGATCCAGTGGGCAAGAAAGGGATGGGTCGCAAGGTCCAGGGAAAAGTTCTCAAGTTAGACCAGACAGCAGCGGTGACCTCACTGATGGCCTCAGCGGGTGTGACTGCTGTCTGGGATAACATCATTCCTGAGCTTTCTTCCAGCAGCAAAGTCCTAAAAGCATCCACAGAGGAATGAAAGCAGGAGACAGCACAAACTTGCCACACTGCCTCTGCCTGTTCTCTGGTCAGACATCACTAAGCAATCAGAATGTGCTGAGCTCAGTGCCGACCTCAGAATCTTTTTAAACCAGCATCCTGTACAGAATTAGAGTTGTTCAATCTTCATCATGGATTTGTGAGGTTCTTTGAAAGCCTTTTTTTTTTTTTTCAACCACAAGAATATTGTGGAGTTGTGACTTTTTCCTTAGAAATTTTACTGGCAGTCTGGTAATACCTTGCAACAATTCTTGGCTGGACCCAAATTCTGGCTTTGTCCCCAACCTTCTATGGGGGTATTGAAGAGCCGACACATATATACATGTATTTTTTTTTTAAGTAAAAAATCATGGCTCAAACATATATACAGTGAGTCTGTGTCAGAGTGTATGTCACATATCAGGAACTGACAGGTGACAAAGCCTGTCAGAGAGTACAAAACAGCAATGCAGCGAGTCTGTTAGGGATAGGAAGTACGTTGGTATGTGTGTGTGAGCCCAGGACTCAGGAGGCCAAGGCAGGAGGGTTGCATGCTGAAAGCCAGCTTGGCCTGCAGAGTGAGGCCACTCTCAAAAGCCAAACCAAAATCCCCAAAGAGGAAGCTGAATTAACTGAGGCCTGACTGGCCCAGGTGTCTCCGCTGCCATTGGCGGTGCTGACGGGCCATTTGCAGCTCAGTCACCTGCAGATGGATACCTGGTTTCATACCCTCATAGGTAACAGTGGCAAGGCTCACACGGTGACCTTCTCTAGAAGACTGGCCTCATGGCTCCCAGGGCCTGATCCATCCAGTGCTGCCTCTGGAAGTTCAAACAGCCTTCCTTCCCGGCTTGTTTGTCATCAAAGTGATTTGAAGCAATAGGGAAGTTTCTCTCAGAGGCCTGCTCCCCCAGGATCAGCCAGGCTTGGCTTGGTAGATGACCCTGACTTGTTTATAGCGTGGGTGGAGCCCCATCACCTGCAGTAGTGGGGGTGAAGGAGCAGCAGGCCCTTGAGCAGAGAGAGGAACACGGCATTTGCATAGCGTTTGTCCTGGTACACTGTACTATGAACTTTGTGATGGACGGGGGCGGGCGGCAGCTCTTACCCTCTCTTTGCTCCAGCAATGGCTTCTATGTGGATCTCTGCATCTGGATGAAGCAGTGGGGAGATCGCACAGGTCCCTGGGAGTGGGGAGCCTGGCAGGGGTTGGTTGGTCAATGCTGTATCTCATGGAGGTTAACCTCCCAAGGCAAACTTCTGACCAGGGAAGAGGTGCAAAGTGGGCCAGAACCACCTGGATCCGAATGGGCCAGATAAAAGCATCGGACCCCTGGGAGGCAGGTGGAGGCTGTGACACAGGGCATGTGTGTGACTTTACCATGTGACAGGGGTGTGTACACATATATTTAGAAAGGACTTGGAAAGATTTCTTGGTACTTGGCTCCCCACCTTCCAGGAAGTCTCCGGGCATTTTCAAACACCTGGACTAGCAAACTTATCTTCAATATGTGGGCAGTAAACGCCTGGCATAAAATGTACCAGACAGACTCAGATAGAAGGAAGAAACCAAAGTCTGCTCCTTGTCCTTTAAAAGCCTTGTGCTTGCAAACCCCCACCACCCACTTCTCTCTTTTGACTTGGCTGATCAGATGACCAGGCCATGAGAAGGAACGGCTGAGCCTTTCCCAAACCTTCCAGCAGCTGCTGGGTCAAAACCAGTGAGGACGCTCACTACCTCTGTTTCCTTAATTCAGCATTTTTTTTTTATAAAAAAAAAAAAAGGTTGCAGTGCTTAGCTGCCCTGGGTCACGGTCCCCTTTCCCATAGGCAAGCTGGGCGTGGCACCTGCAGGCTGCATGAGCGATGTCTCGGAGATGGAGTGTGGCCGCTCAGAGATGGATGAGCTGATCAAGGAGGTGAGTGGAGGCCTCCCGGGCGACAGACACCGCTTGTATCCCTCACAGGCAGTGAGAGCCTCGGGCTCTCCAGGGAAGTAATGCTCTTCTGAAGAGGCAGAGTGAGGGACTTGTTGGCTCCCTCAGCAGATCAGCCTCCCTGTACCAGTCAGGCTCTGTTAAGCTCCGAGCGAACTCAAACATGTTGGATAGCCGCTCTGCAGATGACCAGGTGGTCTTAGCTGGGCTTCAGGGTTAGAATATGACTTTCACCACTGCTTTTGGTCATCCTGTTGGCCCCCTTGGCAACTAGATGGCTTGCTTTTTAACACACATATGCTATTCCTGAATGTACCATTGGATTGAATGACTGAGATCACTAGGACCCACTAATTGTGGCGGGGACTAGCTGGTGACCCTGTGCTCACCTCGTGTGCAAGAAGCCTAGTTCCCAGCAGCACACACAAAACACAGATCTTAGAATAATCCGCTGACGCACGCATGGTTGATAGCCTGTAACTGAAGGCTAAATGAAGGCGAAATGGGATCTTTTTAAACAGGTGGCCTTTTTTGTGTCTGTTTTTAACCTCCTTATTGTATTCTTTTAAATGTCTACACAAGGTGGGGCTTTCATAGCTAAAACAACCCTATTCAGCTCATGTAAAACAAGGTGAGGGCACTTCAGGTGGCCCAGACCCTGTCACCTCAGCTACTCAGTAGGCTGAGGCAGGAGCAGGGTAAATTTAAGGCCTACCTTAGCTGCAGAATGGATTTGAGGTGAGAAATTTCATGACATCCTGTCCTGAGGAAAAAGAAAAAAGAATTAAAAGGAAGCGAGCAAGCTGGGCAAGCCGTGGAGAACAAGCAATGCTTCTCCGTGGTCTCTGTCTTTCTGCCTTGCACTTCCACCCTAACTTCCTTCAGTGATAGATTGTGACCTGGAAACTGTGAAGTGAAATAGATGCTCTCCCACCCCCAAAAAGAAAGAAATCAAAAGGGGAAAAAGGCTGTGGATGAAGCTCCGTGGTAGAGCGCTTGCCTTGCGTGCACAAAGTCCTGGCTTCCGTCCCCAGCACCGTGACATCATAAAAACAAAACCAAGACTATTGTTAGCAACGGCCCATCCATCAGCTATACGCCCTGCAGCTCCGTGGGACAGTACGGCCAGCCAGCGCCACCCGCCCCGAACTGCCCAGCTTTGTGGCACATGACAGTTGTGGTGTTCTGGGTGGTCTGGCAAGGTTCTGCCTCCACCTTGTCCTGTTCTCAGCTGAAGCCTTTTTTTTCTTTCCAACTCACCTGAGCAATTAGATGGTTGTAAGGTCACACCAGGGTCACAAGCAAAGGAGGTTTCAGGCTGGATGTGTCCACCACAGCCTGAGATCCCTGGGGAGTGAGGTTCTCAAAACAGAGCAGGATTGTGCCACCGCACAGGGTTACCCCACAGTTGGCCCGTGTCTCCCAGCATCAAAAGGCCAGTGAACTCTTTCGTAGCCTGGACAAAGCTGGTTAGACTGCCAGCCCTGTGGGTCTTGTGACTTGCAGACTGAAGCAGAGATAAAGGTGTGGCTTTAGTTATGTATCTGATACTGGGTTTTACAAACCTGGGACTCAACTGCTCTTTTCTGTCACCTGGTCCTGCAGCCTCCTGTGGATGAATACATGGGCATGACCAAAAGGAGCCCATCTCCTCCAGAGGCCTGCAGGAGCCAGCTCCTCCCTGACTGGTGGATGCAGCAGCCCAATGCAGGTGAGTGTGGGGTCCATACTGCCAGCCGTCAGGCACTTCATGTTATGGTGGGGGGAGGGTGCTTGTCACTATTAGAATCTGCTGAGTCCAGAGGGGTGAACAATCACAGCCATGGACTGAGGCAGCCACACTGCAGCCTCCCAGGAAGGCACAAAGGTCTTGGTCGACAATACGGACTTATGCCTGGCCCCTCTCCTTGAACACTCCCAGGAAGCTGAGGAGTCTTCTGACATCCCCGAGACTTGTGGGAGGCCAAGCTCTCAGCCACATGCCTCCTTCCTGCTCACCATTAGGTTTGCTGTTCTGTTCAGGCACTTAGGACACTCCAGAGCCAGAAGACAGCCTCCTTTGGGAGGGAGGGGAGAGAGGAGCCCAGTCAGGAGGGGGCAATAGCTTGGAACCACACTGGGCAGTTGCACGTCTTGGCAGTGCCTCTGTTTACTCATCCATAAAGTGAGGACACTGTAGCCTGCCCAGTGGGATCGGAAAGTTAAAGAAAGGATTCACCCTTTTGTTAGCATCTGGGGGTACACTCAGGCTGTAGATACCTTAGAGGGTCGTTCACCTGGGCCCCTAATGCAGTGTGTGAGCAAATTTTATGGCTCTTAGGCGCCTTGGTTTCCTTCTTTGCCCCTTTGCTGCTAAGACAGGTGCTGCCAGGAGGTTGCAGCTGGCCCTGCAGACTATGAGGTGTCTAGGCTGCGGGTGTTAGTATCTTGCAAGCGGCCCTGTGCTGCAGGGATACCTCTGGGAAAGCTGCCTGAGATCCCAGGATCTCTTGTGAGACAAGTCCTGGTCATTGTGTATAGTCCAGTGAGATTTGGGACAGGTCCTTGGGGTAGAGGACAGGATCTCACAGCACTGTGGGAGTCCCTTCTGCCCTGTTGGGTTTCTGTGTATGTGAGCCTGAGAGCTCACACAGAGTCAGATCTTCCCCTCAGCACTAACACCAGTGCCAGGGGTGGGTAGGTCACGCTGCGTTCATCGCACCAGCCCAGGTGGGAGCATGCTTTCTTTTCTCTGCCCACAGGCCTGCCACTGGTGACGGGGTATGCTGCCTATGACGCCGCACATTATCCAGGTACCAGGGTACTCTGGGTGGGCACCTCACAGGCCCCTATTTGAAAAGAGCCTCAAGACGTGGGTGGGGTCAAGAGGGCTAGGGACAAGTGTGGCCTGGGTGTAGGCTTCGAGGCCTGATTTCTTTTCTCCTCGTTCTTCGTGGTTTGGGAGCAGGCAAGTGACCCAGCTTTGCTTATTGTCTCCCTGAGGTGGTCACAGTCAGCCGGGAGGGTCTCCAGGGGCAGCTGTGCACCAGAGAGTGTAGACTGTCCTACTGCCTTGGCCATGAGTTGGGGGAATGTGGCCTCTTGGAGCATCGAGTTCCTCATGTATGAGATGCTGTGAGAATCCCACGTGCTGCGCTGTTTCTAACACTGTCTAGTCAGCTGGTCAGTGTCACTTGTGCAGAGACCTTCACCCCCTCTAACTTCCAACTCCACAGTGAGAGTCAACGATGGTTGTGCTGATGCTGATGGTGATGGTGGTGATGTAGACGATGCTAAGGGGATGACTCTGGATGATGTCCATTGCATCGGTGCCGCTTTAATGGATAAAATGCTCTTCCTCTTGGCAGTTTAGATGAAGAGCAAGCCCGTGTTTGAATCCCCCACTTCTCTCCTGTGTCTTCTGTCTCATCTGTGGTGTGTGTTATTTTGCCTCTCTGTTGTGTGTGTCTGATGTCTGTCTGTCCCTAACAAAGTGCCCGGCTTTGTATTTATTGAGCAGCACAGGAGACAGAGTATGTGAAAGGACGAAGGGATTCTTTTTCATAGAGATCTGGAACAGAGTTTCACAAGGGAAGAAGTTGCTTTGCTGACCCCTCCTGACCCAGCATAGCACTCGGAACTGCAGACATGTCATTAATTTATATCCTCACGTTGCTTCTAACACTTATGGGATGCTTGTTTTGCTTAAGGTTGCTTTTGACCTTATTGGCTGGCTGCTTTCAGAAGTGATTACCATAGTGTGTACACATGTGCACACACACACACATACACACACACACACACACACACACACACACACACACACTATTCTGGGTCATAGGCATGGGAGAGTACATAATTTAAGATTAAAGCTATGCGATTGGCTTGGGTTGTAAAAGCTGATTGCACGAGAAATCCAAAGCTGTGTGTAAGGCTGGTTACATGGTTTTGTTAAAGGCAGGTTAAACAGGCAGAGAAGACAGTAGGGAAACAGATCAAGGACATAGCTTCAGGTGGTCTCAGGGCAAGTTATTAACCTGGTTGGAGAGCCAGAGGAAAAGTTCACTTTCTCAAGGCAAGAGGCCTCTCCAGAGAGAAGCTGTTCCCACAGGCGATGTTTCTGATGGAAAAACGGTGCTGCTGCCGCTGCTGCTGCTGAGACTGATGGTGCTGTTGGTGCTGATGGTGTTAGTGGTGCTGATGTTGATGGTGCAGTGCTGATGGAGATAGTGGTGATAGTGATGATGGTGCTGATACTAGTGGCTCTGACAGTAATGGTGACAACTGTGATGGTGGTGATGGCTGATGCTGATTCTGATGGGGCTGGCACTGAAGGTGAGATGCTTGCAGCAATGGTAATGGGGATGCTGGTGGTGGCTGGTGTTTATGGTGCAATTTTGGGTGCCAGAGTCAAGGTTCACACTCTCGTGGGCTCTTTTCTACCCATGCCTCCACCCTCTTCTAGGTTATGGAGATAGGTTTCCCCCCTTTTCACAGGCCCTGGGTGGTGTGGCTGATAAGCTCCAGAGTGGAGATCTACCTCTGGCGTCCCATCCTCCTGTTGTTTTCTGTGGGACAGGCGGCATGTCTGTACAGTCCTACTGTGTTGTCTGGTTGCATGGGGGACTCAGTGGAGCTTAGGGAGAAGCATGCCACAATGGTCCCCACATCAGGGAGGTAGAGGCAGGTGCTCACTGAGTAAGAAGAAAGCAAAGGAAATGACACTCTGTCTATCTAGTGCCAGCCTGTCTGTGTTGGGGTTCTTCTAGACCTGGTTGAGGAGAGAGACCCTAGCTTGTAGCAGCTTGGCAGGCATTTGTCTCCTAGCCTGTTCTCAAGGCCTCTTCAACCCACTCATGGGAGGCCTGGGGTCATGGCCTGAGCCTTTGGCCTTGTAAGTCCTAGGCTGTAGCTCTGGGAGTCTGCTGACCAATGCATTCTGGGGTCCTACTGGCCAGGCTCAGATCTGCTGCCATCTGAGTGAGAGGTAAAGTTAGGCTCTGAGGAGGAAGTGTCCTTGAGCCCTGTGGAGCTATGTCAGCACAAGTGAGGAAATCTAGGAGTCCCCAGCCACTGCTGGGAGCAGACTTTCTGAGCTCTCTTCCAGAACCCAGGTCAGACGCCCTGTCTGTAGGTAAGTTGCAGCTAGGGACAGCTCCCGCTCTCCTGGACACAGAGAGTGAAATGGGTGGGTGGGGGACAACAGGGAGTAGGGGAGACCATGGCTCTGTGCATGGCCTTGGCCTTGAGGGCTGCCCGGTGGAAGCCGCCTCCCTGGGGTAACCAGTGTTCTCAGGCCTTCAGATCAGGCTGTTTGACAGAAAAAATCCCGAGGTCTGGCTTTTGAAATGTGTTTGCTTTTTGAGACAGTGTTAAGGCGTGTGTGGCCCAGCATGGTTGTGAACCCCTCAGGCCTCAGCCTCTAGAGTGCAAGGGCCACCATTCTTTATTTGCCGTCTACTTCCAAGCTCTCGCACTGCCGCCCTGCTGTCAGACCTCACGAGGCTGGAGCCAGTGTGTTCCCAGCCTGTGTGCATTCCATGAGTGGATCAAACAGTGAGGCTTTTGGGTGCGTCTTAGCATTTCAAAGCGAGCTGGAGCCAGCCTCCTGTGGGGAGCATGGCTGGGCTCCCCCACGGAACTGGCAGGGCCTCTTCAGCCCCACCCCTCATCTGCAAAATGGCTGCAGTGGCCAGTAAAATATTGTGGGGGGTCAGGTGTGTGCATGGGCCCAAAGCACCTGGCTCAGCACCTGTCAGAATCCCATAGGCCAGGGATTGGGGTACAGAGTCTCAGGGGTCTCATTTGTGGACCATATTTAGTCCCATTTTCCTGGCTCGTGTGGTCTCACAAAAGTCCTCCCTGACCCAAAGCTGGTGCTATTGCCATCTCTATCTTACTGATGAAAAGCAGACACAGAGAGGTGAAGCTGCTTGCCCCACGTCACAGAGTTGTGAGGACGCAGTGCTGGGCTTCTGTACTGAAGGTGGTGCTGATGGTGCTGGGGCTGGGGCTGGTGTTGATACTGGTGCTGCTGGTGATGGGGCTGGTGATGATTGTGATGGGGATGGTGCTGGTGCTGGTGCTGATGGTGCCGGTGATGATGTAGATGAAAGCGGTGATGTCCCTGATGTTGTGATATTGATAGTGAGCCTGGGATCAAATGTGGGTGGTAACTGGTGTTCTCTGCGGATGCATTTAAAGCAGGCTTATGCTGTATCTAGATTCTTAGAATCTCAGTGGGGGAAGTGAAGATTTGCATCCCAGGGTGGAGAGCACCGGTCAGCACCTTCGCCTCTGGATCTGCAATTGTCACTTGTGAGGTGTCTTCCGCCTGTCCCTTCTTCAGGCTCAGAAGGCTGAGGCTTGGAGTCCCTGATCCAGCCCTGCTTGAGTGATTCTGAGCCTTGTTGCTGCTCCTTGGGGTGTTAAGGGGTTCTGGTTCCACAAGGCCCCTGAAGTGACAGGGTGAAGTGCAGAATGTGGGCATAGCCTGAGCACAGGGCACAGTGTGGGCACAGTGTGGATATAGGGTTTGTATGAGGCAAGTGCTTCCCCTCTGAACTGCACCTCACCTCTTGAGGTGACAGAGTGAAGGATGGCGAGCCTACAGGTCACAGCTCCGTCCTGTGTGGCCTCCTTGTAGCCTCCCAGGCAGAGCACTCCCGGGTCTTTCTGGAGGAGAGGCTGTTGCAGGACTCTGCAGACACTTGCCTAGGCAATCCTAGGCCGCTGGGTTTTTGAAGAGGTTATTGTGATGTCCCTACGTCCACAGGTGGTTGTGTCTTCCCATCTCGAATGGTGGCCACTGAGTCTAGGGTGACAAGGAAACCAGAGCCACAGGGCGCTTCATGAGAAGTTACATAGGTGATGCCTGCATGGCTTGAAGTTGCTGCAGTTCCCAGGCGTTTCTTGATTTTTTGTGTGTGCATGTACATGCATGTGTGCATGAATGCGTGTTCTCATGTGTGTGCAGATGCATGTGTACTTGAATGGATGTTCATATGTGTGTAGGTGCATATGTATATGAGTGTGTGTTCACATGTGCGTGCATGCGGAGGCCAGAGGCCAGTCTTAGGTACCATTTCTTGGCACCGTCAATCTTGGTGTTTTGAGACAGGGTCTCCCACTTGCTTGGATCTTTCCAGTAGGTGAGACTGACTGGCCTGAAGCCCCAGGGGTCAGCCTTTCTCTGCCTCTCAGGGGCTGGAATTACGAGCAAACACCACTTGGAGGGAGGGCTAGACTGTGAGCCTTTGGGAAGGAGGGGCTGAGGGTCCCCCTCCGCCAGCCCCCCGACCGCCCTGTGTTCTTCTTCCCCCACAGCCTTCTCCCAGATGATGATCAGCTTTTACTATGGGGGCAAGCTGGTGGGCCAGGCCACCACCACGTGCCCTGAAGGCTGCCGCCTATCCCTGGGCCAGCCGGGGATGCCCAAGCTGTTTGGGCCCGATGGCCTGGAGCCCGTGTGCTTCCCGACGGCCGACACCATCCCCAGCGAGCGGCAGAGGCAGGTGACCCGGAAGCTGTTCGGGCACCTGGAGCGCGGCGTGCTCCTGCACAGCAACCGCAAGGGCGTGTTCGTGAAGCGGCTGTGCCAGGGCCGCGTGTTCTGTAGCGGCAACGCCGTGGTGTGCAAGGGCCGGCCCAACAAGCTGGAGAGGGACGAGGTGGTGCAGGTCTTTGACACCAACCAGTTCCTCCGAGGTCAGTCCCGAATCCCCTTGCTGTCCTTGCCTTAGGGTTCACGACCATGCCCTCCCCCGTGCCACCCGCATCATGGGCCAAGTTTACTCTTGGCATGGCTTTGGCAATGGTGTAGCTGGGGGCCCCCTCTGAAAGCCTGACCTGCACATTCTCCCTGAGGCGTCCTGAGAGCCCTTGCCTCAGTTTCCCCTGGAGCCTTTCCTTTTGGAATTAGTGAAGCTTATGGTTCCCTAGCCTGAGAACTGCCTAGAAATGCAGAGTCCAGGGCCTCAGCCAGCCTAGGCTCAGCTCCTTTACCTTGGCAGGGTCCCTGGAGAGGTGGCACGATTCAGTGTGTCCATCCCTTGGCCTGTGGGTTGCATGCAGTCTAGGTTAGCCGTGAGCGAGGCCCAGCACACATTAGTAAACCTACTTAAAATACTATGACTTTTGATGTTTTGGTTTTGCTAGTTTTTAAAAACTCAATCGCACAGTTCTCAAGTGTGAGTTCGTTATGGCATCGTGTTGCCATGCCATGCGAAGCAAACGTGTTAGCCCCCAAGACCCCTGGGTGAGATGCTCTGACATTCTGTGCGTAGCAGTGCTGTGCAGGCTCATGTCCCCTCAGTGCCACCCACTTGCTTCTGTGGCTCAGTGGGGGAGGCGTCTAAAAGCTGGCTGAGCTTCTTCCAAGGCTGGGGCAGGAGTCGGTAGCAGCAGCCACCTGCTGCATGCCAGCTTCCGCTCTGTGCCCCTATGCCCCTTGCCTTCACCAGCCTGGTCCTGAGTTAGTATTGGGTCTGAGAACTCTCAGAGCAGCAGTTCTCAACCTGTGGGTCACGACCCCGTGGGCTTTGTCGAGTGGCCCTTTCACAGGGGTCGCCTAAGACCATCTGAAAACACAGGTATTTACGTTACGGTTCACAACAGTAGCAAAATGACAGTTATGAAGTAGCAACAGAAAGAATTGAGGGGAAAGGCTGAGGGGTCACCACAACGTGAGGAACTGTATTAAAAGGGTCGCAGCATTAGGAAGGTTGAGAACCACTGGCTTAGAGGCTGAGGGTCCTGGGAGGGTAGGAACAGGGGTTGTGTGAGCTCAGGTGTGGCAGCATCTGGAGAGCAGTGGGCCAGGCAGTGTCACCCTGAGCCCACAGCAGCCCAAACCCTGCCCAGCTCAGCCCTAATACCCTGGCTCCTGGAGCTGGACAGCTCAGGAAGCCACAGGCCTCCACAACTCCAGCATGAGGCTGTGCTGCTGCTCCAGGTCTCCACTCTGGGGACCTTTGAGAAGCTAAAAGAGGTGCCAGAAGGCCTGTTGCCCCCAAATCATGCACCTCCAGGGCAGGCAGGGACTGTGGCTCACAGTGTAGGGGGCGGGGCTAGGAATTACACCATGGCAGCTGACAGGTATGGTGGTGCTCACCCACAACCCCAGCACTTGAGGGACTGAGGCAGGAGAACCATTGAGCGTTCCAGGCCAGCCTGTGCTCTGCTGTGCAAGCCTGCCTCCCTGAGCCAAACCCAGACAGACAGAAAGTTCCCCAAAATGTCTAGTGATGTCCACAGGTCCTTGCTGGCTCTTGGCCAAGGGGCCTCGGACATGAGGCTGTTGGGGGAGCCTGACTCCCTTCCAAGCCCTGCAAGTCTCGCAGCCCTGGGCCCTGGCAGCCCAGAGGCTCACTGGTTTCTGTTCTCGCAGAGCTGCAGCAGTTCTACGGCACCCAGGGCCGCCTTCCTGATAGTAGGGTGGTGCTGTGCTTCGGGGAGGAGTTTCCGGACACCGTGCCCCTGCGCTCCAAACTCATCCTAGTGCAGGTGAGAGCTGCTGGCGTCTGCCCTGTGCCCGTCTGCCCTATGCCCAGGCATCGTAGCCCTCATTTTTATATGGGTCCAACTCTATCCCAGGGCGAGAAGCAGCAGCAAAGGACTGACTGCCTCCCTCCTCTCCCCCTCCTCCTGTTCCTTCCTCTTCAGAAAATCTCCGCTGTGTCCAGTGGCCCTAAGGTCCAAGTGACGGATCACGGTGTATTTGGCTGTGGTCAGAGCAGTAGCACTCTAGTATGATGGTGGCATTCTGAGCATTGGCTGGGCAGGTTGGCAGTAACACTCTTAGCAGTTTTTGGGAATGCTGCCTGCCCGGCTCCTTCTTGTCACTGAGGGGATCGGAGGACCTGTAGTGGAGGAAGGCCCCCCTTCTCCTTCCACCTCTCTTCTGACTTTCTTCCCCTCGCAGGTGGAGCAGCTGTATGCCAGGCAGCTGGTGGAGGAAGCAGGCAAGAGCTGTGGTCCCGGTTCCCTGATGCCAGTCCTGGAGGAGCCCCAGCCAGACCAGGCCTTCCGGATGTTTCCAGATATCTGTACCTCACACCAGAGACCCTTTTTCAGAGAAAATCAACAGATCACTGTCTAAGCCTCTCTCCGGGCACCCCACCTCGCCTGTGATTCTGTGACTGGGAGAATTCTGCAACGGTGTGGACCCCACTGACTAGGGCGGGTGGGTGTCCTCCACAGGGTCTCAGGAAGTCCAGAGATGGACAGGCTCCTGCTCAGGCAGGTATTGGAAGCCTGCAGGGCCTGTGATTACAACATTTGTTTCTTGCGTTCATCCCTTTACCATTAATGCCTCTTCTTTCTGCATGTCGAGGTCATTGTCACTTTGACAGTTTAAATTGGTCTGTGGCAATAGACCCACCTTTGTCTTTCTCTGCAGTAGAGATTTATGACTTCCTCTGTTTGTATACCAAGAGTCTTTTCACTGTTCAGCCTTTTTTCTTTTCTTTCTTTCTTTCTTTTTTTTTTTTTTTTTACTTCTATAATGACGCCATCCCAGGTAACCTCTGGTTTTCATTTTTTAAACAATATTTGTATTTTCACGTGCCATACTGTAAATCACTTTAGACCTTTCCTGTAAACTAGGCAGGCCCTCACATAAACATGAGTGTGGACACTGCTTGTGGGTTTCACATGAACTTTGGTTTTGGCTCATCGATTCACGTGGCTCCATGTCAGCTGGCAGAGTCTGTGTGGGGCACAGCAGGACCGGAAACTGTGGAGAGGACCTGCTCATGGATAGCTCACCCTTTCGTAATCCCGCTCCACACCCAGCCCTAAGATCCAGTGAAATCAATGTCTGAATTACACCCTGGGCTTAGCAGTGTCCACCCGTGTGCTAGTGAAAGGTTCGTAGCCTACACAGCACAGCAGAGGGTCCACCTGAGGCATGCTGAGCAGAAGCAGGGCAGGGAGCCGAGGGCGTTGCTTGGTGGCTGAGGGCCATTTGTGCCCCCAATGTGGCTGTCCAATTTAGTATCTAAGTAACTTAAATCAGTGGCTGCAGGGCCACCTCCAGAGCCTCTACCTGTGGGAGTGAGCCACTGCCAAGGACTTCGTTTGGCTCTCCGTTCACAAACAGGTACAGAGGCCAAGCAGATGTAGGCGTAGACAGCATCGTCTTCCTTCTCATGTTGTCTGGGGACAGGAGAGACTTTCTCTGTTTGTAACCATCCTGGATCCCTCCCAGTGGGCTCAGCATTCTGTGGTGAGGGCAGGAAAAGTCTTACCTGTTGACTGTTGTTCTGAGAAGGGGGGGAATGTGAGGCGTTGGAAGACAGAACCAGCCAGCTAGGAGCCGGACAGGCCGCGCCTTATAGCTTAAAAGCCAAGGGACACTGTGAACTGCATGGCTGATGTGTGAAGAGGATGAAAGTGGGCCGGCTCAACAGTCACCCAGTGTGCGGCACATGCAGCCAGGACCCCCAGGGATTGCTTCTCCCCCTCAGCCAAAGCCAGGACAGCCCGTCTGCTGGCCGATTGTCACCCACCTCCTGCCTCAATGAGTGCTGATATGCAAATCTGTAACCGGAATATTTATTTTTGTAATGATCTCATCCTTTATTAAAATAAGTCACTCTTTCATAAGAGTAATGTTTGTTCCTTGTCTTATAAAATCACTCTCAATTATAATTTTCATTAGATTCCAGGAATTTAAAAAATTTTTATTAAACAAACAAGCAAAAAAATGAGGCAGGGTATGACTCTGTAGCCCCAGGCTTTGAACTCATTGCAATCCTCCTGCCTCAGCCTCCTGAGTAATGGGAGTATAGGCATGAGTCACTGTGGCTTTGAGGATTCTTAGAGGAGGAACTTTAAAGAAATAATGGCCTGGGATTTTTAAGGATTTAGGGTTTTTGTTTTTGTTTTCTCTCAAGGGAATGTCGGAAAGCTGGAGAGCAGACAAAGCATGGCGCTCAAGCAGAGGCGTGTGAGGGTTTCAGTGGGCTTCGGCTGTGTGAGGTGCGGGAGGGCACGGAGGGAGGAGATCACACCCATAGCACCCTTCTGGAAACTTCCGGCAGTGTGACTGGGATGGTTACCAGTCACAGTGAGGGTGTGACCTTCTGTTCACACACACTGCAGCCAGTCCAGGGGCCACTCTGGTAGCAGCTGGAAGCTATGCCCCCACTGCAGGTGGCCATAGGCTGCCGGCTCAGGCGGATGGATGCGCCCAGCACATCCTGCCTCTGAGGCAATGAATACTGTCTCTGCTCTCGTGGGGTCCCAGAGTCAGGGCCAGTTAGTCACAGCTCACAGATGTGGAAAGGGAGGCCGAGGTCCACACTTGGCCTGTGAAGCCTTCTGGGTTCTGGGAGCACACTTAGAGCAACCTCTGCAAGATCCTTGACCCAGAGGACAGCTGACCCCAGGGCAGACAGACATTTCTGCAGTGAGTCAAGTTAGTTCCGGAGAACTCCAACCAGGAATTTTGTTTATAAGCAGCTCTTCTCTGAATTTGGAAAGTGAACCCAGTTCCAGTTTGTCTCTCAGAGTTCAACTCCTGGGCCAAGAATGGATCCTGACTCCCTGAAGGGCGGGAGGGAATTTGGAGTCTCTGAAGGCTGGGTCCTCTAGGGACTGTTGTGGTGAATAAAAAAATAAATGAGTGTTGGGCTATATAATGTTTACTGTTAGCCCCAAGATTATCACGGTGTATTATCTAACCCACTGTCACAAATATTAAGACACAGACACCTGTTAGATTTTATGATTGCCTTACTTACTTACTTTGTGCTGGGCAGATGTTTTACTTACACTGTCTCAATATCCTCACCATCCATCTCCTAGCCCCCATCCAGTGCCATCCACTTTAATCCTTTCTATCTGGACCGCCTTCCATCCATAATCCCATGGTACTTGCTTGTGTTCTTCATCTGGGCCTTTTTACGCCATTATTCTCTTGGCCCATGTATATTTTTCTCCACACTAACCCATCATGGCATCCTTCTTCCTCCTCTTTTCCAGTCTATCTGTCTTGTGATTCTCTCTTGCACATAAAAGTCCAGGAATCTTAGCCACACCTATCCCATTCTGCCCTGTCCAGGTAGAGGCTGTTTAATCAACCAATCAGATATATCTTAGGCAGGTTTATAAAACAATGATAGTTGCCAGTAACAGGCATCAGACCAACCTCCAACAAGGAAACTGGCTTTCTCTGGATGGAAAATGTTTGGCCCAGAAGGAAAGGCCAGCTATCCTCAACTCACCGTTGGGATCCTATAAAACCCTTAGGAAGGTGGTGTGTGTCAACATGGCTCTGCCGTGCTGCTAAATTCGCTAATGCCAGCAAGATCCACCCTGGACCCTCCTTATACTGTCCGAATAAGACAATGACCCTAGAGACAAGCAAGAAAGAGCAGGGTGGGGTGGCACAAGGCCAAGGTACACCTGCTGTGTGAGGTCCTGGTTGGGCTGGTGGAGGGGGAGGGGAAAATGCATGGCCACGGGTTAGGCGAGGGTTCCAGCCACTCAGAGCTTTGCCAGCTGCTCATGCTTCTGTCTCTCAGTTTCCTCACCAGCAAGAGGGGTTTGATAGCACAAACCGAGGAGCAGAGAGCTTCACAAGCACCAAGAGCTCAGAGCAGAGCCTGCCACTCAGTAAATACCAAGAAATATCTGCATTTCCGTTTATCACTCACTTATAATTAAGCCGTGAGTGATCAAATAGTTGCACTCTAAATGTTAAATGATTCTTGCTAATGAACTATGATGCCAATGGTTAAATACGCATGTGTGTCAATTAACTATGCCAATAATGTAATTGTTAGTGGGGTGTGGTGGTGAATTCCTGTAGAATCCCAGGACTTGGGACTCTGAGGCAGGAGGATAGTGAGTTCCAGACCATCCTGGACTACACAGTGAAACACTGTCTCAAGAAACTAAACCAAACCAAAACAACAATAATGGGATTAATCCTCAATTGTATGGAGTGATAAATTTATGAGTGTTTATATGGTTCCCTTTCGTTATGCACTGTGATCTAATTGTATGTGAATCACTGATGCGATCATTTCAGAAAGCCACAATTGTGAGCAGCAATGAAGTTATTAAACATCTCTCATGAAGTTACTTCTACAGCGTCTGTGCTGGCCTAGAAGAAAGGCCTGTCTTGCTGGCCTCCCATCCCAGCTTCCTGCCCAGAGCCTGGAGTTCTGCAGGACCCTGCTTTATTATTTGTTTGTGTGTGTTTGAGAATGTAAGGCAGGCCTCAAGCTTCCCGGAAGGAGGATCAAACGATCCTTCCTTCCGCAGCCTCTCCACCACCTGTGTGACAGGGTGGCTCTGATGGTCACTCAGCGGGTGGTGGGAGAGGCCTGTGAGGCATCGCCTGTGAGGCGTGTGGAGCCCTGTGATGGGAAAAAGGAGCCCGAGGATGGCTCAGAGCCGCTGAGAGGTGTGAGATCCCTGTCCAGCCCTCTCCCGACGAGCAGTGGGCACATGAAATCGATTCCATGGGTTTCTTTAAGCGGTCGTACAGACTCACACGCCCCACGGGATGAGTCACTGCTAGCGTCCCTTACAGGACACCGGAACAGTGTGCTTTGTTCAGCCTTTCCATGTGGAGGGAGGGGGGTGCAGGAGAGGGAAGGAAGGGCAGAGTCTGGGGTCTAGGATCACATCACTTATGGTGGGGCAGGGGAGGGAACAGGCTTTTGTGGAGCTGCCTGGTGAGCAGGGTCCTTCCGGTGCCTCCAGCATGTGCGAGTGGAGGACCGAGTTCTGGACTGACGCTGGCTTGGAGCTGTGTTACTGAGTGGGACCAAACTCAAAGCTATTGGCATTATGGGTCACACCCTTGCTCTGAGGGCATGGTGGCTATAACACCCCCTGTTTTGCTTTTGTCCGAGGTATACAAAAACAGGAAACTTAAAAATTGCCTGAACCCCCAAAGGAACGCAGGAGGGATCCCCACAGCAGCTCCTTGGACAGCTCTGGGGGAGAAAAATCAGCATCTCAGCTGCCCCAGATGTCCCTTTCCTTCCTGCCTGTGGCTTCTGCAGGGGTCTCACAAGCTCCTCTAGTGTCCTGCCTCTGTCTGGAGCGAGGTGTTGAGCAATGCAGGTTAGAGATCATGGGGCAAGAATAAAGCAACTGTTGCCAGGGTTCCTCTGAATAAGCCAAGAATCTTTTTTTTCAAAAAATAATTTCTTCAATTGTTAGATTTTATGTGCACTGGTATTTTGCCTGCATGTATTATCTGTGGGTGTCAGATCTTGGAGTTACAGACAGTTGTGAGCTGCCATGTGGGTGCTAGGAATTGAACCAGGGTCCTCTGGAAGAATAGTTAGTGCTCTTAACCACTGAGCCATCTCTCCAGCCCCTAAGCCAAGAATCTTATGTTGGGAGATCCTTCTTGAGTTTCCACACAGGCCAATGCCCCAGTGTTGAGTCAGTGCCTGTGGAGAGCAGGCATGTGTGTCAGAGCCAGAGAAGACACTTGACACCACAGAACGTGATTTAGTAGGGCTATGACGGCCCGAAGATGGAAGCCAGGCCATGAACCAAGGAAGAAGGGGCTCTGGAAGGGAAGCTGACAGAAGGTTCTAGAAGAACCTGCCACCCCGTTTTGTAGTTCTGACCTTGAGGACCGTCCGGGAATGAGCGTGTGCTGTTTTCAGTCACCACCATGGCTGGAGCAGTTGCACAGAATGTTGACCCTCAGAGGGGAGACCCAGGATCCCCGGGAAGGATATTAGGGGTCCTGTGTTTCATGGTGGGTCCCATCACCCCCCTTTCCTCCAGACTCAACTTCCCCTCAGCTGTTTCTCTTTCATCAGCAGCTTGGCCTTCTCACAGGAGAGCCACACTGCCCCCGGTTTTGGGGACACTGAGGTGGAAACCCCAAAGTTGAAAATAGCCCTGCACTATCGTTGGTTAGGTTTCTGCTCTCAGCTGCCTCGGGGCAGCCGGCTGAGAAAGCCACTTCCTTCTGCCAGCCTCACTGTCCATACTGGTATCTCTCTTCTGTCCTGCTGAGCTCCCGGACACCTGGGGCTGGCCCAGAGGCAGGGCTCTGTGGAAAGATTTTCCCAGTGTTCCTGACCTGGCCGTGGCAGAAGTTTTGGGGCCAGGGGTTGTCACCTCGTGCTCTCTTTTTTGTTCTAGGGTCTTCCTTGCTCTCAAGTTCAAGGTGGTGTTTCCTTTCTGAGGGTGTGGGCTCCAACCACGATGGTGTCACGGCCAAGAACTTGTTTCCACTCAAAACCACGGGCAGCACAGCACAGGCCTTTCTACACCCCCCCCCCGCCCATTTCTCAAGCTTGATCTCGAGGGCTAGTTGCCACTGGAAAATGTAAATGACATGATAGGCCATAGTTTGCCTGAGGTGTGTGGGAGGAAAAGGATGCTTTTAAAGTGGGCTTTGCAATTCGTCTCATTTCACAGGGCTTCTTTTAAATGCCAAGGAGGCAAATGGTGCCCTGCTCATGTGACTCAAAGACAGAGCTTCGGGTGATGGCCTACCTCTTGCTCCTCACCACAGAGCAGGCCCGAGATGTTTGTGGAGTGAAACGGATGTGTGAGAGAGGAGCCGCTGGTTCTGACGTGACTGGAAGGTTCTAGGACCCGTGGTCACCCTCTTCTGCTAAGTCCGACCCATGTGCTCACTTGAAATCTTTCCTCAGGTGGGTGCTAATGCCATGAGTGTCTCCTGGGCTGGAACAATACCTGGCGAGGCCGGTGACCCCACGATCCTGAGTGGCATGCCCCAGTGATGTCCAGGGCAGGCCCCCTCAGTCATGATCAAGAAGCCTGTGTGACAGGTGGTATGTCCTCTATCCCGCCTCCTCCCACTCCAAGAGCGTCACTGTCATTATTCAGATAGAGAAACTTAAGACCCAGAGATGGGGTTTAAATGGCAGAGCAGCTGGCACTGGAACTGGCCATGAGGTAACCCAGTGCTTGATGGTGGGTCTGTAGCCTGCTGGTCTCCTCACCACGGAGCTCTGACTGTGTCAGGCAACCTGTCTTCCTCTGTGTGTTTCAGGGGACGGTCCCTTCCTCACCTAGCTGTGGATCTTGGCCATCTCTAAGACAATGGTTTTTCCAGAAGGGGCACATGACTGGGTAACAGCCAGTGAAACATAAGAGAATGATCCACTGGGCTTCCAGGAGGTCCTCCCAACCCTCCCTAGCCAACCAACAGGTACAAGGCCTCTCCAGCCTTGAGTCTCCATCCTTGTCCAATCACACCGGAGACAGCTTCTTCTGACATGTGCTTGGCTGCCTTCGATGCACGACTCTCCTGCTGCGCACGGATAGAGCAGAAGGAGGTGTGGCCTGTGAGGCAAGGTGAGCTCAGAGAGGCCACCATGCTGGGAGAGGTCAGGTGCCACCCCTACTCTCTTGCAGGTCTGTCCCAGACGCTGGTACAGAGCTTGGTGTCCCAGAGCAGAACCAGGCCAGCCTCACACCTTGAGCATCGGCACATGGGTGCTCAGGTTCCCTTCTCTAGTCCTTTGTTGGTCTGCGGAGTTCCCATGGTGCTTAGTTCACTGGTGCCGCCACGGTGCTGTCTTGTCTGTGAGCCCCTTGTTATGCACTGCTTTAACATCCTGGCTCACCTCCTCTGGCCGCTCAACAGTGTCAGGAGATGATTGTCACTGCTAATGGCAAGGAAGCAGAGGAACAACAGGGTCACACAGCTTGCTGAAGGCACAATCTGAAGCCAGGCTTCTGCATCCACCATCACTGTTCTCCACAGAGGCTCACTGCAGAGCCCAGGATGGTTACAACCTGAGGGTTACAGCAAGCATTCCACTCCTTGTGGATCAGAAGCGAGGAGTTTGTTGCAAAGTTGCTTGTCAGGGTGATACTCTTGGCAGCTCAGTCTTGGCCTCTGTTTTTTTTTTTAGAAAAAACAAAACAAAACAAAACAAAACAAAACAAAACAAAAACCTAGAGGCTGAAGCAGGACCACATGTCTTGAATAGAATCTTACGTCACTTAACTCAAGCCAGTCATGGACCCAGGCCAGGGCAGCCACTCCTCATGACCCGACTAAGCCCTGCAGGAACTAACCAACTTAGTACATTTTTGTTCATTAAATCCCACACTTTTCTGATATTACTTAAGTTTCCCCTATTCCTATTCCTGTTCTGGGACTCACCATGACCCCATACCCTATGGTGGTCACATCTCTTTGTCTGTGGCTCCTTCAGACTCTGCCTGGCTTACATGACCTTGGCTGTTTTGAGATACCCTGCAGAGGATCCCCAGATGGTACTCTGTGGTCCTTTTCTCCTGTTTAAAGGAGGGTGCTGAGGCCAGATGTAGAGATGCACAGCTTTAATTGCAGCACTCTGGAGGTAGGCGAGTCTCAGTGAATTAGACGCCAGCCTCATCTACATAGAGAATTTGAGGCTAGCCAGGGCTACACAGTGAGACCCTGTCTCAAAATAAATATATTAAAAATTAAATAAAAAACCACGAGATGTTGGATTTCAGACAAAGGCTGGGATGTTAGGCATACTGCACAGACAGTTCCTCTGTGAGTAATGGCCTTAGTCTCCCAGCAAACAGTCCTTCCTGGTCCAAAGAGGAGTCTCCAAGTCCGCATCTCAGGCTTCTGGAATGTGAGCTCTGACAGGGGACAAAGGCTGAGGCCTCTCTGTGGCCCTGTAGGCCCCCCCAGTTCCTGGCGTCTCCAGCAGCTCCTAGCTACTAGTTTTTGAGAGTGTTCCTCAGAAATTTAACCTGAGCAGTTTTTCCAAAGGTCCAGAGATGACATGGCCTGTGACACTCTGGTAGTGTGGCCTGTGACACTCTGAAGCCCTAGCCTGCTTCCTGCCTGAGCACCATGGGTTCAGCCATGACAACTTCCTTCTCTTTTCCCAAGATCCACATCCCTTTCCAGCTATCTCAGAGCCATCGCCCACCACTTCCTCTGCCTGGAATCTGCTTCCTTCCCTCATAGGCTGGTCAGTAGCTTCCTCCTTCAGGCTCCACTGCTAACAGCCAAATGGGGAAAAGATCTCCTCCACCCTCCAGAACTGAACAGCTTCCTTCACACTGACAGAGCTGGGGGCAAAGACACCCATACATAGGACCTTTTTCCTTTTGTTAGTGAGTCTTCCCTGTAGTACACTCAAGGAAGGCAAGACTCTTTTCACCTGAATTCCCTGTTGTATCTTCAGGGCCTGAAGCCCAGAGCCAGGTGGATTACAAAGGGTCCAGATACTCTTGTGACTAGATCTGTCCACCTATCAATCCACCTGACACATGTTCATGTATTCACTTAGCACTTAATCCACCCATCCATCCATCCATCCATCCATCCATCCATCCATCCATCCATTCATCTGCTCAAACACCCAACCATCCATCAGTTCAATCACCCAAACATCTACTCATTCATCCGTCCACCCAACCACCCATCAGTTCATTCACCCAAACCCAAACATCTACCCGTTCATTCATCTACATGACCATCCATCTATTCATCCACCCAAACGTCTACCCACTCATCTATCCACCCAACCATCCATCCATCCACTCACCTATTCATCTGCTCACCGATCCACCCACTCACATACCTATACACCCACTGTACCTCCATTATTAACTCTCACTTATCTGTTTGCCCGCCCACTTATCCATTCCTCCATCTACTCTCCTACCCATTGGCACATCTATCCACCTAGCTCAACCTCTACCTGCTCACCCACCACCTATCCATTTCCAACCAGCCAGAAAGCCACCTGTCCACCCACCTACCCACCTACATAATTGCCTAGCCACTGACCCGTCTACCTATTCATTCACTCACCAATTCATCTACCTGCAATCTGTTTACACACACATCCACTATTCACCACTGGTGTATCCATCCATCTCTCTACCCACTTACCCACCCACCCACCCACCATCCATCCATCCATCCATCTCTTCACCTATTTTCTACCCACCGACCATCTACTGAACTAAGCACAGTGATGGGTTTGTCACACAGGATCAACAGAGAGCCCCTGACGTCTCAGAGTCTTGGTGACTCTGCAGGGAATGATCCTGTTTCCTGATGGATCTTCAGGCCTTAGGACTGGGAACTCTCTCTAGCCCTTGGATACCTTGGTGTGTCTGTGGCTGCCCTGTGCTGGGGGCAGATGATGTCTCAAAGCAGGGCGATCATATTTGCATTTTTACCATTTTAGTCTCAGTTTTGTAGAGGAAACTTTTCTGGAACTCTTTTTAAAAACCAGAAGCACACACACACGTACACACACAGGAAATTGTGTCTTGTGTTCTTGGTAGCTAAACTCTTGCTAAGTTTGAACACAGCTTTCTTCCTTCTCTTCCTTCCTTCTTTTTCTTTGTCTCTCTTTTTTTCTTTCTATTTTTCTCTCTCAAGTGTAAACTGAAGAGCTCACTGTAGGCAGGTAGCAACTGCAAGCCCCGGCCTGCAGCAGGAGGTGTGTGGGGGTGAGGGTGTGCTGGACTGCAGTGGGAGGTGGGGGCGTGCTGGGGGAGGACACTAGAGGATGCCCAAGGGGAAGACACCACCTTTGGATCAGGATGGTTGAGGTGAGGAGGAAGCTCAGACAGAGAGCCGGCATGGTTCAGTCATGAAATGGTTCGAGGAAAGTAGCTTTACTATGCTGAGGGAGCCCTAGAGATGGCTGAGAGTGACCAAATGTCCAGGACGTGACTGCTGTGAATTCCGGTTGCTGGTTACAACAGACCTCATGTTCAGGAGGCTGGCACTGTGGTTGTGAATGGTGCCAGGTTGGCACGTGGCAGGGCTGGGATGGAGGGAAGAATGGTTTCTGTTGCTCCAGCTGTGGACAGGAGCCTGGTAGCGGGTGCTCTAGCTTCCTCCTCTGTAAAGCTGGGAGCTCCTGGGACTCCTGTTTGTCAGATCCATGAGAAGGTGAAGGGAGCTGGTCCATGCACTGGCCCCCAGTGTGAATTCCTCACACTGCTGACCCTTGTTCAGGCATCAAGGTGGATACAGGCGGCCAGAGAAAAGCCACTGGCCAAAGGAATAGGGCATCCAGCTGGCACTGGGGGTCACTGTGGACTCCATAGAATCAGCTTTGCCTGGGGAACCCCCAGGTTCAGAGAGTACCGCTTTATCACTCTGGTGTATGCTGTGGGTTTGGCTCTTCTGGGCTCTCTTTTAGGTTTGTGACCCCAGCTTGGGCTTGGGTGCCTTCTCATGACCATGTCCACTTCCACCACAGAGCCCAGTCTGGGCTGACAAGATTCACACCCACGCCTTCAGTAGCAGTGCGAGCAAGGGCCTTTCCTTGTTCAGGGAATAGCCAGGACTTCTCTGCTCTGGAGTCCCAGCACCTTGTATTTGGCTTTCTCATCCCGACCCAAAGCCTGCCTCTTGCCTCGTAACTGCATCTCAGCTAAAGCAAGCTGCGGAGATGGAAGCCTGTGCCGTTAGGATCATTCCAAGCTGCTGGCATGTCCTGTGGGGCCCATTGCCATGGAGGCAGAGGCAGTTTTTCCTACAGACATTTGGCTGTGGATCTGATCTGCTACAGCAACTCCTAGCCCACACCCTCTGCTTGGAGCTGGGTTGTACTGTGGGATGGTTCAATTGCCTGCTGAGTCCTAGGAGGCAACCGAAACCCAGATCATTAGGGCAGGAGTTGGGGCAGCATCCCACGTAGTCCCTAGGCTTCGGGCTCCCTGCTCTGCTCATGAGCTAGAGAAGAATGTTCTAGAATTTGGCTGTTGTGGGGTTAGTGCCTAACTTCCACCCTCAGCTTCTCTTTCAATGGGTCGCCCCCCCCCCCCCAACATACTGTGGCTCCCAGGTGAGTGTATTCACCCACTGCCTGGCTCCTTTCAACCCATAAGTCTTCCTCTTCACAGCTCTGCAACAAAGCTCCCTCCAGGGCCCCAGGGCTGGTTGACCTACAAGACAGTTCTTCCTGTTTTGTGAGCGATGGGGTTTGCCTTGCACAAGGCCCCTCGGCGCAGGGGTAACCGGAGAGATACAAGTTAGGCTCATGGGGATTAAACTTCAGTGTTCTTTTCTTGCTGCTACTTTAACTAGGTCTGGTGTAGAATTCTCCCTTTGTCTCTATGTCTATTTTTCTCTCTCTCTCTTTCTCCCCCATCTTCTCTCCCTCCCTCTATTTCTCCCTCTGTCCCTCTGTCTCTTCCTCCCTCCTGCCCTCCTACCCTTCCTTACTTAGACAGGGTCTCATGTAGCCCAGGCTGTTCTTGAATTTTCTATATAGCCAGGGATGACCTTGAATTCCTGCTTCCTCCTGAGCTCTGGGATTACAGGTGTTCTTTCCCACGCCAAGTTCATGCTGTACTGCAGGTGGAACTCAGGTTTTTTGCACGCTAGGCAAGCACCCTACCATTAAGTCACATCCTCAGGCCCCCGCTCTCTCTCTCATAAAGGAACCTCTTCGTGTTTCTGAGCAGCAGGGCCCTGGACTAGGCTCATTCTGGGCAGTCAACTTGGCCAGTTTCCACATCTTTGAGAGAGGAATATTAGAGCAGCTATTGTATCGGATTTGATATAGAACTGAGACAGGCATTTTCCAGCATAGTGTGGACACAACCATCTGACTGAGGTGTAAACAGGCGTTCCTCAAGGTCATTATGAAGATTTAAACACCATGAGATGGACATGATAGTTAAGCCCTGAAGGCTGGTGGGATGGGCATTATTGGTGCCCTATGAGGCCTAACAAGGGAAAGTGTCAAGCGTGGGAGGCAGCTGCCCACTGCTGCAGCCTGGCCTGTGTGGCTCAGGATGCTGGGTCCCTTCCAAAGGGACAACACTGTCTTCTCTTCAGGATCATTGAGAGTGAATTCTGCTTATGGTCTCTGAGCTAAAGTTCAAGAGTTGTCTTTGAGGCAGATTTAAAGATGGTTGAAGTTGCAGGGATGGAGCCTGGAGAGATGGCCGAGTGGTTAAGAGCATGGACAGCTCTTGCAGAAGACCCAAATTAAGTTCTCTGCAGCTATGTCTGGCAGCTCACAACTGCCTGTGACTCCAACTCCCGGGATTCTGATGCTCCCATCTGACCCCCTCAGGCACTGGTACACCTATGGCATATACATATAGATAAAAATATAGCTTAAAAAATACACTTTAATGACTGTAGAGACCCGGCTTGTTGCAGAAGAACCTAATCATTATCTTGGGCTATCTCAGCCCCTAAATAGCCACTCATTGCCCACAGTGGTAAGGGACCTAACATCCTGTGACTCCAAGTTAGTTCTTTGGACTGTACAAGTAGAACCTGGCTCCCACCAAACCAAAGGCTAAGAATGTCATCAGGTGGCATCTGAGGTTTAAAGCAGATTCCCTTTCTTGCCCCTAATCTTCCTGGCTTAAGTTTCCACTAAGGTATTTGAAAGATGCCTTGACTTATGGCATTCTTTCTCCTGCTACTATTAAAAACCCCAATCTGTGTCCTTGGGCTATGGTCACTCGGATTTGGCTCTAGAACAAACCAGCTCTCATTTGCTTTGAGTTGAGAACTGTGTCTTTTGAACTAGAGGGTCCATTCTCTTCCACGAAGAGCAGGGCCGGGCTAGGGTGGAGGGCGTCGCCCTGGGGGCGTGCAGCCAGCTCCCCCAGCCCCATCCCTGCCTCTTCTTGTTTCTGTTACAGCTTCTCCTTCTGAATTTCAGTTTGGCTCAGGTTCCCACCTTGCTGCCTGCCCCGGATGGGAGCAGTTTCGGGGGGTCCTGTCCATCAAGGTGGCTCCGCAGCAGCGGTTCCTGAGATTACTCACGAACCTGTCTGATAAGAAAAGTGAAAGGTGAAGTTGGACCCTGAAGATGCCAGCAACTTCCTAAATCCAGCCGTCCTCACACCGCCCCAAGGAACAAGCGGCTCCTCAAGAGGAATCATTGGAGGAAACCCTGAGTTTTCGATAGCCCTGGAAAGGGAACTGGCCTGGGGCAGGTCTGGTTTCAGGATCTCACCTCACCTACCAGTGGGGGGGGGGAGGTGTAGATCGAGGTGTGGGGGAGACAGCAAAGGCCTGAGGTAGGATTTCTTACCACGCTTTGCAGGGGCCTGGTGCTCCTGGGCCACCTGTGTCTGGCAGCCCTTGCTTCATGGGGTTGCAACACAGCTGAGGTTTCCGTGTCCCTCCAGCCAAGGCTGGTCCAGGTGCTGAGGGAAGGGACACGTGGGAGACAGAATTAGACCCCCATGGAAAAACCACCACCCTGCCTGTTTTTAGGTTTCACCTCAGGACCCACACCCTGTAACTGACTTTGAAACTTGATTCTGGACTGACATCAAGCTGGTCCTTGACCTTGGCTTTGCATCATTCCTCTCCAAAGTCAAAGGCTGGATCCTGGGTATGGGTCTTGCTTTCTATTCCCTCAGGCTGGGCTGTCTAGGCAGTTGCTGTCCTCAGTAGCTGGTTTTCTCTCTCAAACTCCTGGGCGTCTTCAGGACCTGCCTCTCCTGAGGCCTCGTAGAATGGAGAATTAAGGCCTGTGCAGTGCTTCTCAGACAACAGGCACAACATGGGTGAACAGGGAACCCACGCATTGAGTGAAGTGGAGCACAAGGGGTCCCTAACAAGGATTAGATGTAACCGCTGCAAGCATCTTTTTATTGTAAAATAATTGTGTGTGCATGTATGTGTGTGTCTGTCTGTGTAATGGCAACAAGAAGATGTGGGGTTTCCTGCATCTGGAGTTACAGGCAGTTGTGATCCATTCAACATGGGTGATGGGAACTGAACTCCAGTTCCCTGAAAGAGTAGCAATGATTCTTAACGACTGAGTCATCTCTCCAGCCCCAAGGAACGATTTTAAACATGCAGAAACGTTGTGAGAACAGTACAAAGTCCGGGTCACAGCTGGAGTCAACTCCATCGTGTTGTAACCGTCTTGTTGGGGTAGAACTCACATCCCCTGTAATTCACCCATCTAAAGTTGGCTTCAGTGCTAGGCAGATAGATTTGATCGAGCATGGAGACCGCTGAGCTTGGACCCACCCTTGACAATCGGCAGCCTGTAAAACCAGGAGCTGCAGCTGCAGGACTTGGACCTGGTAGAATGGGATCTGAGTTATCTCTGGCCCTGGGTGGAGACATGATTTTCTGAACTTCCAGAAAGATCCCCGGATTCTAACCTAGCAGAGGCTTTTTGGTAAAGAATGAAGACATACCTTGCCCATCCCTTCAGGATTAATCCAGTGGATTAATCAATCACCTGCACAGGAAGACACCTCTCAGGAAAGCTGTCTGCTCCAGAGACTTCAGTAGCATAGCATGAAGCCTGCTCGAGCATGTGGGCCAGCATGATGGGCTCTGGTCACTGTCACCCTGCATTTTCCTTTACAATGGTCTCTTGGGCCACTGTCCACTCTCACCCTTGAGAGTGTCCCCCATCTTAAACAAGTCTTTGTCTTCTGTGGTTTGTACTCTGTGTCTCGTCTGATGTTTTTCCATAGGGATGACAAGAACTGGGGAGCTGACGAGAGAGCAGAGTGGGACCCTGGTCACTTTTACTGTATCCATAGTTATGCCACCTTCCCCACAGGCAGTTTAGAGACCCAACAACTCACTTTTGTTTCACCAGAAGCATTCCGGGGTGGGCAGTGGGGGTGAGGTGGGAGTGGGTGGGCTGGTGTGGGTGGGCTGGGAAATGGGGTGGTGGTAGGGGTTGGGTAGCTTGGCATCCTGTCTTTGAACTGTGACAACTGCTGCCATGACTTTAAACAGTCCAAGCCAACTGCCCGGTCTTTAGTTGGTGTTTTCTAAGTTAGATTAAGTCTCAGGCCTGCATGTTCTCTGGAACCACTTGGGGAAACCCCCATCCCCCATACCCTCTGTCCCTTATGCTGGGCGTGGAACCTAGAGCTTTGTACTGCTAGATCAGTGTTCTGTTACTGAGCAGAACCTCTCACATTAAAAAGATTTCTGCCCACATTTAGGGATGAACTAGTTCCGGTTGAGGGCCTGTTCTAGACCTAGTGCTGAGGGGACCGCTCCGGCTTCCTAGGCTTAGATCCACAATGCTTTGCTGAGATCCCCTCATGGTCTGGCCCAGTCTCCCACCCCAGGCCTGTTTTTAGGGCTGTGTGTCATGCTGGCTGTGCCTAGGGGCCCTGGGCACTGTAGCTGTCACTGAGCGCTAAGTCACTACTGTAGGTGACAAAAATAGCCCTTGTGGGAGAAGAGGTTCTGTATTGACTGTGGGCCTGAGGGAAGCACCCAGGAAAGGAAGGCCTTCCTTACTGCTTTTCTTTGTTTACTTATGTGCAATGCCACAGCACACCAGTGAAGGTCAGAGGGTAACCTGTGGGATCCCCTATGGATCCTGGGATCGAACTCAGAGAGTTGAGGATGGTGGTGAGCAGCTTCACCAGCTTTACCTATTGAGACATCTTACAGGTGGTTTTAGCCATCATGTGGGAGCTGGGAATCAAACCCAGGTCCTCTGTAAGAGCAGTGTGTGCTCCTGACTGCTGAGTTGTCTCTCCTGCCCTGAAAAATTCTGATTAACCGAAACTCCAGCAGGAGAAGAGAGCTTCTAAAGAGAGACCCGCACTGCTTCCTTCCCTTTTCACTTGTGAAATTACTGTGTTTAACAGGTAGGAGTCAGAGCTTAAGGCTGACCTGCAAAGATCCAGGAAGTTTCCGTAATGGACCTATCAAAGAAATGGACTGGAGACAGAATTCTGTCCGACCTGGGGATGACAGGGCTTTTATATCTTTCTCCCTCTCTGACTCTGCCTCCTGAGTGCTGGGATTAAAAGTATGTGCCACCACTGCCTAGCTCTTTTTTTTTTTTAAAAGGGGGATTCTAAAGACTCATTTTCATTGGTCTGGACTTGAATCAACCAACCAACCGACCAACCGACCGACCAACCAACCAACCAACCGGCCAGTCTCTATCAGAGAATTGGAGCAAGCTGGAGCAAAGGCTCTCTTACCCCAGGGAAGGGACTGGTTAACCTGCCTTGGTGCTCCTGTGTTAGTCTTTGTCTCACCATTTTCTGTCAGTTGTGAAGTGACAGCAGGTGTGGAGAGAGGCTGGTAAACTTCTTCTCTCTACCACCTGACCTGGTTTGTCCAAAACTGCAAATAAATCCACTTTCTTTACTGTTTTCTGCTGGCTAATTTCTTCTCTTTCTTTCTTTCTTTCTTTCTTTCTTTCTTTCTTTCTTTCTTTCTTTCTTTCTTTCTTTCTTTTATTGAAAACAGATTTTTTTTTCTCCATAATATATTCTGATTATGGTTTCCTGGCTAATTTCTTTAAAGATATCAAGAGGGGCTTGACCTGAGAGATGGCTCAGTGGCTAAGAACAATGGACTACTCTTGCAGAGGACCTGAGTTTCATTCCAGCACTCACACGGCAGCTCACAACCACCAGTCACTCTAGCTCCGGAGGATCCATTACTGCTGGCTTCTGAGGGCGCCTGCATGCATGTTTTCACACCCAGGCTGCCCTATAACTAAAAAAATAAAACAAATCTTTAGAATACAAGTCAGACTGGAGGGGTGGCTCAGCAGTCAAAAGCACCGGCTGCTCTGGCAGAGGACCTGGATTCAGCTCCCAGCACCCACACGGTGACCCGCACCCACCTGCAACTCCAGGTCCAGGGGATTTGATGCTCTTTTCTGGCCTCCACAGGCACCAGGTACACATGTGACCCATATCCATACAGGCAGGCAACACACCCAAACACAGGGGGAGACAATCTTTAAAGACAAAACTGAAAAAAACAAATCCCCGAACCAAGCAAACCAAGGCAGAGGGTCTATGGACCTAAGTAACAATATCTAATGGTTCTGGAGAGCAGAGTATCTCTGAACTGATACAAGGGTGTGGCGGGTGAGGTCCTTCCAGAAGGTTCCGTGAGTAGTCACTGTCTTGCCTTTCCCAGCTTCTCGGGGGTGGGGGGAGGTACTCATCCCCTCCAGGTCTGGGACACCCATGGAGGGCCGTAGTCAGTTCCTGCCTCTCTCCGTCCTCTCCCTAAATTAGAGGACCTCATGGCCGCCCTGGATGATTTAAAACAACCCATCTCAAAGCTGGCTGGCTGCTGTCACTCTGTCCCCGACAAATCCTGGGTTTAGAGATGGTCTCCAGAGGGACGAGGGCAGCTGTCCTTGCTCCCTCATTTCACAGAAGAAAGAGCCGAGGCTCAGGAGCCGGGCAGCTTGCCTCAGACCGCACGTCAGCTGAGTGCTCGAGGCAGACTGTGTGGCTCTCCCTTGCCTCCACTCTCCCCCTCCACGGTCCCAGGCAGCTGCAGGAGCCACATGACATAGGTTGGGGCCCTGTGTCCCCTTCCCAGCGCCCCCTGCATTCTCCAAAGTGCCCCACTCCCTGTCCATCAAACCCGCTGGCACTGGACTTCCAGGTGCTTGTGAGTCACCACGTGGGTTTCTGTTCACTGAGTCAAGCCAGCTGCATGGTGAGGCGGGAACAGCTGGCGACATGGATGGTGGCAGGAGCCAGGCACCAGCAGTGGAGATGGCTGAGAGCTGTGGCTTCCATTTTAGATGGAAACGCCATCACTTCTGGAGGTCAGGCTCTGCCTGCAGCCCATGCGCAGTGAGTTGGGAGTGAAGACCATGGCACCTCATTCCCCAGCATTGGGGGTGGAGTGTGAGATTGAGGACAAGCTGGAACTATAGAACACCTTCAGCGAGGCCTTTCTATTGGCCTTTCTAGGTGTTAGCCTAACAGGCAGGGTCTGCAGGCTGGAAGGCTGACATGCACTCACTGGCTAGGGCAGGCAGCTAGCTCCTTTTTCAACTGTCCAGACAGGAATGAAGATATTCCAGAGACACGTGTGCTCGTGTCTGGCTATCCGACTTCTGAAACAACAGACCCTAGGGAGAGAATTCACACAGTCCTGATAGCTTGTGGGACACACAGACCTTGTGGGACAGACTGGAGCTGAGACAGTGATGATGGGAAGGCTCAGAGCTGCATCAGGACCCCTTAGCTTGTGTCTTCTATTTAAATAGAAACCCTTCTGTCAGGGCCCCAAGGATGGACTTGGGTGGGGGGAGCGTTGTCACTGTGCCTCTCTGTTTCTCTTCCCAACACGGACACTCTGAATAAAACCTCCTTTCTCTGATCCTCACTATCACCTGTCTGTTGACCTGGCCTTTTGCAGACAGTGAGTCTCTCAGGTGGAACCCAGGCCTCTGTGGCCCTCCCTCTTGTCAATGGTGCAAGACGAGCTGGGGACATAGCCCAAAAGACTCCCCCTTTCCTCTCTCTTGAGCACCTCTTCTATAGCCCTGGCTCCCTCCGAAGATCCCAGCAGCTATCACAAACACCCTTGCAGGAGAAGTGGTGGTTCCCAGGGAAACAAACCAGGACCTTTCTAGGAAGGTCCTGGGCCTGAGCCAGGGTGCTGCAAGTCCATTGGGAAAGCAGACATTTGACCTCCAGACGTGGGAATCCGAGCTTCCGGGATTCTGAAAAGAACGGCTCTGCCGGCGTGCTGGTGGCAGGGAGCCAGCAGCAGTCACTGGCCTAGCCCCACAGGCACCTCAGGGGGAAGGTGACCTACTTGGAAGGCAGGAGAGGCTGGTGGGGAGCAAGGCTTGAGTGAGGCTCCCTGGAAACTTCTGCTCTGTGGGAGGTTCATGTATGGTTGCCCCTGGCTGTGGCCTGTGGCCTGGGACACTCAGAAGGGGCCTGAGGCCTGGCTAGCTCAGGAAGGGCAGACGTTGGTCATTGACTCTGGCTGGTACTAGTCTCAAATGCCTCCAGGGACCTCGGAAGGAGGTGACTGGTTCCATCTGGAACTAGAGGAACACATGGCCTCAACCCATGCTAGCATGCTGGTTCTACTTTGAGCAAGAGATTGTTTGCTTCAAAATAGCCTTTCTGGAGAATCCAGGGGCTGCAGTGTTCATCTTTGCAGCAGGAGAAGGCTCCTGCGGGTGTGGCATCCCTGGGGCTGGCTCACTTCCACCAGCAGTGGTGAGGGACTCTGAATGGCAGGTGGGAAGTCACCTCACAAGGAAGGGAAACTGAGCTGGGCTGCCACCCATCTCTCAGTCACCGGCTTAGCTGGGACGCATCCTCCCTTGATTTTTTTTTTTTTAAATCAATTGTAAAAACAACGCCGCAGTACACATATTATATAAAACCTGAAAGGGGGAGAAGAACCTGCCTGCCCACCACCCAGATGCCACATCGCCTTCATCCTGGGGCCAGGCTGTGATCTTCAAATGCACACTATCCTCAGAGCTATACACCTTCAAATTCCCACTAGGAGAATGGCAAGTGAGAGTGGCTGATATGCAGTGCCCCTTGGAGGTGGCTATCTGAGCTCTCAGGCAGTGCTCCCATGAGCAGACATGTGGGTCTTTCTGTCACTTAGGGCTGGAACTGCTGAGTGGTCGGTGCGGCCTGGTCCTTGTCCCTCTCTATCGTTCCCTTCAGCCCCGCTTGCTCACCTCAGGCAGCCACACGGGGCTCGTGCCCGACACCATTGTTTCTCTAATTGTTCAGAGTGTTCTCTTCACTTCTGCCAAGCTACTCTCTAGTATCACATCTCCAGACAAAGCCCTCCCTCCCTGCCCCTTCCCTTCCTCAGCTACTGTCCAGCTTTGCCTTTTTGGAGGTTGCTTGTCTCACTTGATCCTCCAGCTTGTCACGGAGGAGGGCAGCCTGCCTAGCATACAGGACTAGCTCTTAGTCCTGTGACACAGATCGTTGGGCTTCATTTCCTATGTATGATGACACAGAGAGACTCAGACCCTAGCACCTAGAGAGACTCAGACCCTGGCACCTGGACGCAAACCTGTTCTTAGTGGTTTGGGTCTGAACTGGCAGCCTCTTACCCACTGGCCTGGGCTATGTGCCTTAGTAGCCCCTTAGTTATTCTCACCCTGCGTGGGCACGTGGTGGCTCCTGTCTCACTGGGTGGCTGTGGATAAACAGACACATCTCCAAAGTCACTTAGGACGGACAGCTACAAACCTCAAGGACTTGCTTAGAGGGACTACCCCACCTGGAATGCCATCTCAAAAACCTGTGGGCAGTTCCTCTCTTCAGTCCCTGCAGCTCTGACTGCTCCAGTCCTCAGTGCTGAATGCTGGGTACTCATTTAGTGCTGGGTGCTCAGTACTCTCCAGGCTTGCAGCCTGGGCTCCAGAGCATTGGTACTCAGTCTCATGCTTCTCGTTCCTGAGGACTGAGGAGCTGGGGAGTCCCTGTTCCCAGGAGGTGTCAGGCAGTGGGGAGTCAGCAATGATCTCTATCCAGATGAACTTGTGTGCGAGGCTACTAAGGAGCTGCCGGGTGCATGTCTCCCACAGTTGGCGGCCATGTTTGGAGGCTCACAGTTTATCATGCCAATATGCTTTCCAGCCTGGTGTGTCATTTAGTTTATGTAAGTGCCTTCTGAGTGTAAAGAGAGCTCCTGGCAGGAGTGAAGATTTTCTAAAGAGATCCTTGCACCCTCCCTTTCAGACTCTGGAGACAATGGGCCCTTGCTGGGGAAAGTCTCATCCTGGGGAAAGGAAAAGGCTGAAGTCTGGTATCAGCCAGAGAGGAGGGTTTCTCACGTCCCTCCCCCTCCGCCCCGTGGGAAGAGATTTCACACAATTCTGTCCTTGTCAGCCCACCATGCAGGGCAATCTGGAGCTGAGACAGTGATGGCCAGGGCCTCACCTGACCAATACATCTGGCCTCTGCACCCCTCTGCCCTCTATCTAAACAAGAAACTCATCCGAATCTGGAGACACCCTGGAGGGGGGTATCACTGCACCTCCTTCCACTGTGGACACACTGAGTAGCTCCTTTCTCTCTTTAATTAGTCTCTTGGGGATGGGTATCTGAGCCATCCTCAGATTCTGGGTTGTCAGGGGTCCTGGGCCCTAAGTTCGGACACTCGGGACTTTAGTAACGCAACGTCAAAGGCATTATCTTCCCCACACCACAGCCGGGCAAACCAAGGCTCAGAGAAGCTGGGGCCTTCGCGCCATCACACAGCAAGTAGTGACCGTGGGGAATGACCCAGGGGACAGTGAGCTGGAGGACAGAGTCAGGCGTCCCACATTTTCCCGACACTCTGGGGACAGTCCCCCCACTCAATCGGCTGCTGGGCTGTGGAGAGTGGAGACTCGGGCTTGGCTCAACAGGTCCCACGCAAGCACGACCCAGAGCTGTGCTCAGCGCCTCCCAGGTGCCCGAAGACACCTGGAGGAACCTCCGCCCGAAGCTTCCAGCCACTTCTTCCCCAAACCTGACCGCACAGTGAAGACATCTGCCGTGAGGGTGCGGCACCTGCCAGCCCCCAGCTTCTTCCCTACCCGAGGAGGAACCGCTCCTGGGACCGGCCACTTTCACTAGTGCTAATTAAAGCCTCGAGGCAGAGGGATGGGATCTGGGGTGTAGGGGGAGCACCTGGGGCCCGGGCGATGTTCTGTGTCTTGTCTTGTTTTCAAATTTTAAAAATAAACTTTATTTGCGATCGCAGTTAGTGAGAGATGCAAAGGGCTCCCACACACTCTGTACCCTCCTCCTCTCCGCATCTCCACAATCCTGTCTGGAGCAGGCCGCTTACTAGGGTCTGTGTGGACATGTTATCATCACCCAGGCCTGGCTGCTGGCTGACATTAGGGTGCAGTCTTGGTGGTGGACCCTGGTGTGTTGGACAAACGCAGATGTCATTTGCCACTGCTGCCTGCCATGCTGGGCCCTTCCACTGTCCTGGAGCCTCTCGGCTCTACCAGTGTGCCTCAGGGCACTGATTACCACAGTCAGAGGCCTCAAGCCAACGTGGAGCGTGGCTGCCCGCCAAGCACACGGAAGGTGGTTTAAGCAGGGCAGTTATGTTGAGACAGAATAGAAAACAAAGGGCAAAGAAGCCCGTTACCCTGAGATCACTGCTGCTTTTCCTGATGGCTGTGGGTCAAGAAATGTTGACACAACCCACAGGGCCAGAGTTGCTTACTGATACAGCATGTTTCCCTAAAGACAGCTCGAATGGAGATGTTCAGCTCAAGAGATGAACTGTGTTTCGCAGGGCCAGGATTGGGCTTTGAGTTCTACGGAATTGGCGTCACTCTCTCACCCTCGGGCTACAGGGCAGACTTCACAAAACCTCCCAACAGAGTTCATTCATGGAAGGGGGATTCTTTAAGAAAGATAACTATGCCAGCTTCGTTTAAGCTCTGCCTCGTCTTTACACCTTAGTGTAAGTTAACTCCTGAAGAGTACACGTAGAAACGCAGAGTCTGTGTGTGGCCATTGTAAGGACGCCTAGGTGGTACTCTTCCTTGATGAATTCACACCCGTCTTGAGCGTGCAGTGTCCCTCTCTTTGACTCCGTGTAAGTATCTAATAAACCCATTACCTCTGCCTCTCTTTGGCTCGGCCTGAAATTCTTTCCTGTGGCAAAACCGAATATCCAGCTTTCTGGGGTGGAGGTGCCTGAGAGGGCAGGGAGCTCCTCTCGCCTGCTGGTGGCAACGCTGGGCTGTCTTCCACTACCGCTAACAAGGTGGCTGGCCATTTGAAAGTGTCCTAAGGGAGTGGAGGGCAATTTTAACCAGGTGTGGCGGGTGCAGGCCTGTGATTCCAGCATTCAGCATGCCAAGGCAGGAGGAGCTTGAGTTTGAGACCAGCACATATGTAACCCCCAATTCTCCCAAGAAACTAGCAAGCATTTTGTGGATGGCTGCAAAACATGTGGGATTTTGAAGACAAAACCTGACGCTTTAAGGTCATCTGGACCATTTAAAGTGTCACACTGTGACACTTAGCAGGTTTAGCTGCTAGGACTCCTGGCTGGGGGAGAGGGGTGAGGATGTCGTTTCTGTGGTACAATTTGTCACCCCCATGATCCTAAGCTGATGGAGTGATGTGACTGAAAGCCTGGAGTGGATGCTCAGCTGGCTCTCATAGGGAAGTCAACAACATGGGTGACAGCCAGGGACAAGGGACCCAGGCTTCTCTGCAGAGCAAGACAAGTTCAGATTTGGCCAGTCGGGCTGGAGAAGGGAGCAGCGGCCACAAGGGATCGTGGAGTCAACGTGAATCAGAATCGGGGTCTTGAGATGCAGACAGGCTGTGGGTTGGGCAAGTCCATCATATGTAACCAGCCATTGCTATGTCGATACAATGACTCCGGGCTGCAGGGTTGTGAGCAAGGGATTTGGAGGTCATGATCCCCCTCAGACCTTATTCTCCTACTTATGGGCCAGGTAAGGGCAGTTTCAGCTCTCTGCTGGGGCGTCTGTTCAGCTCTGGGCTGCACAGGCTGGAGTTCAGTTACAGGAGTCCCCCACTGGGGTTCTGGGGTGCGCATGGCTTCAAGAGGAGCATGAGGAAGAAGCAGTGGGCAAACCCAGACCCAGTGGTGCTCTCTGGACTTTTCTGTGGGTCTCTCATGGCTGATGATTTGTCCCCAGGCTGAGGAACAGGGCTGGTTCCTGAGGCCCTGCCTTCCCACACACCTGGTGCAGATGTCTCTGTACTCGGCGCTGTACACGGATGTTGAAGCAGGGTTGCGTGAGCCTTCTCCTCACGAGGACCCCAGTGATAACAGGGTTACATGGGCTAATCCACTCTGGGGCCTGGGCTTGCTGTATCACCATCAAGATCCCAAGATGACAGACCCATGACGAAATCTGGTCATTTACAAAGTTACTCAGCTGGCTCAGCTGGCTCAGACCCCTGGAGGGTCTAGCTGGAGGCAACATTGGGGTACAAGGTATTTTACCTAAGAAGTAGAATTCCGTCCCATTGGTATCACTTGTATTATGAATTGTTTTGTGGGATGCCTAGCTCTGCACCCCAGTTTCCCCATATGTACAATGAGTATACAGTGGCTTGTCTGGACCACTTTGAGGACTGGAAAGACACTGAGACCTGACACCAGGGTGGCTTAGGCAAACTCTCAGAATATCATCAGGACCAGGGATGTCACTGGAGCAAAAAGTTTCATCAGGTTGAGGAGACCGTAGACTCTGGAGACCTGGACTCCATGCAGGGTTTTACTTCTTAGATGAGGAAACTGGGAAGAGAGAGGGGAAGTCACTGATCCAAGTCAGCCAGAGAGTGACAAAGTTGAAACCCAGCCTGGGGCCACAGATCGGCCCAGAGGTCAGGTTCTGCAGCCCCGGGGTAGCATAAGGAGTTTCTTGAGTTGTTCCAGGGTAGGCCCACTCTGTCTTTGAGCGAGAGCAAAAAGGCTTTTGGTGGTCATGCAAGCACTCTCCAAAACTGTCAAGTGCTGTGGATCTTTATCAGTAGCCACATATTTGTAGGTACTCTCTTTGTGTCAAGGTGGATCCTGCGTGCTTGGCACACACCGTCTTAGTTCATTAAAGTCCCGAGAGGGACTTCTGTTGTCGTTCACATTGTTTTGTGGACAAAAGACCAGAGAGGTGAAGTCACTTGCTGAAGGTCACCCAGCTGAAAACAGGCTGGAAACATCCTGGCACAGAGGCAGTCCCACAGCCCGGAGCCCACTGACTCACGCTTCAAGTCTTTAGCCACTGCGTTGAGCTGCCTTTCTGCGGGTTCTGGCTGTATGGCATGAGCCCAGTGGAAGCGCGTGGCTGGCAAAGGCCAAGAGTGAACACACGCCTCATGGCAGCTTCCGGGGCTTTGAAGGTTCTGTTGGGCTCTCCATGATCCCTTGTGCGCTTTGCCGTGTACTCCAGCCCGGAAGGAAAAGAAAACAGCGCTGTTTCCACGTCAGTTGGGAAACAGAAGCCAAGTGACGGGCTGCTCCCCACTTGGGGTTCAAGACCAAATTATGTGTTTAGCTCTTGAACCTCATCCTGCCCTGGATCCTTTGAGGCCTAAGTCACCCCCTCACTTCCCAAGCCATTGAGGGCTTGCTAACCTGGGGAGGCCTTGGGCCAGCGGTTCTAAGCCACTTTGAACGCATCTGTCTCCTGGGGCCATTTCACGGGAAACTCACATCTGTTGCTGACCTGTGGTACAGACCCTCAGCTGCTCCAGCAGAGGGCGGCTTTCCCTGTGCCTTGATTCTCCTCTGCATGTTTTCAGGGGGCCCCACAGGCAGGCCTGTGGCCAGGATTGCATCGTGGGGTGCACAGGTCTCTTTAGTCAGAAAGGAAGGAGTCGGGGTTGGAAACTACATTTGAACCAGAACCCAGGACTTTAACGGAACATTTGGACGTACCCAAGCTGGGTATCATTCTAGGGCAACAGATTTCTTCCTGGCGGGGAGGGGATGACTCCTTTGGGGGACACACATCAGATATCCTGTATATCAGACATTTACAACACGATGCAAAACAGTACAAAATTACAGTTATAAGTAGCAACAAAAATAATTTCATGGTGTGTGGGGGTCACCATAACATGAGGAACTGTGTTAAAGGTCACAGCATTAGGAGGGCAGAGAACCACTGCTCCAGGAGAAAGGGCAGCGGTCCTGTATGGCTTCATCTTCTGGGCTTGTACCAGTCAGAGGCCAAGCTGGCAGTCAAGCCGAGTGTGGACAGGGCAAGCAGCAATGCAGCTGCAGGCTAGCCAGCTCCCTGCTCAGAAGCATTCTCAGGGTCCCAGGTCCTTCCCATACCCCCGCTCTGAAGCCTTGGCATAGCCTGTGTCTTTGGGCTTGCCACAGGATGGAGGCAGCGGCCCCGGTGTTCCAGTCCTGTGACACAGTCTGCAGACAGAAGACGCCAGCTCTTCCGGGCATCTTCCCAGAGGCCTCCTGTCTTGTGTTTCACTGGCTAGAACTCAATCCCAGTTTTTGAGGCAGCCACTTTGCAGGGGTTGTGATTACCCGATTAACTGGGCATGGGAGCCGAGAGGTGTTCCGAGCTTGCATGATGCCTGTCTCTTGCTGCTTTCTTCATAAATCCAGGTATCTGCGTCCTTCAGTACTGCAGCACAGCCCTATCGCCTGTCTCAGCCTCCCATCTCACTACAGGAGCATCGTGACTGCAGGTGTGTCCTACAGTGTCTGCCCAGCATTAAGGGGTTCTCGGGAGTTGAACTGAGGTCCTCATGCCTGTCTGGGCTGTCCCCACAAGCCTTGGTATCATTTTTACTATTGACCCTTTGATGATTCTTCTGGATGCACCTGACCTTGGGATCTGAGTGGAGAATGCTAACGAAACTCTTCCAGCCTCTGAGGGGTTAATACAGTCTCTCTAAAATGACCTGGCCTAGTAGAAACAGTCACAGCATTCCCAAACAGAGGTTCTCCTTTGATTTCCCAAGTCCAGTTGCTTCTCTGGAAGCAGCTCCTAAGGTCACATGTAGGACAGACACCAGGTTCTGCTGTCTGTGGTTCAAATACTCTTGTCTCCAGAAGGTTCAGGAGCTAGGCCAGAGATAATGCATCTTGGGGTGGCTTTCAGCTTGAGGGGCAGAGGTTCCATGCTTCCTCCTCCACTCATCTTAACACACACTGACCATGTCCCAGCTGTGCTAAAGCCACACTTCCTCTGTCTCATGATGACACCTTTCGGGGAAGTGGCCATGGTGGGGTCTGTGACCACATGGCAGAGGAAGATTCCACTCAGACAAGCAGTGGGTACATCTGTTCCGAAGGCTCTGTGAATGGCATTACTCTACTTTCTACACTCTCAGAACTAACGGCAACAGTGACGACGGTGGCCTCAGCCTTTCCCTCCCTGGTGGCCCAGTGCCTTGGGTGCCATGTAGAACCACACCCTTATGAAAGTAGCTAGAATTGAGAAGCATGCGCCCTGTGCCAGGCCAATCTGTCTATGGTAATTCAAGATCCAGCAATGACCCCTTCAGAGAATTCACCCTAACCTGAGTCCAGACTCATTCTTACAGTGTGCTTAAACATGGGACAAATTCTTTGCAGGTCCTGCTGAAGTATGGTCATGGTTGTTGGGGGATAAATGAGGGTGGGCTATGATGTCACCCCAAGTGCTTAATGGGAGGAGGCAGGGAGGATCCATACAGAGAGGAGGGATGATGGTGATCACAGAGGCAGGAGCTGAGTGACGAGGCCACCAGCCAACCCAAGCTAGTGCCCATCAGAAGCCATAAGAGGGAAGGAGGTGGATTTTCTCCTAGGCCTTCAGAGGAAGCTCAGTCTTGCTGTCACCTTGATTTTGAGCGTTAGGCACCTTTCCTTTTAGGAAAGGTTTATTTTGGCTCACAGTTTGAGGCTGTGGTCCATCTTGGTGGGGCGTCTCAGCAGCAGGAGGCAGCTGCTCGTGTTGTACACGCAGCCAGGAAGCAGAGATGAATGCTGGTGCCTAGCACACGGGCTCACTTTTAGCCAGTCCAAGACCCCAGCTCAGAGAATGGTGTCATGAAAATTAGGGTGAGTCTTCCCATCCTCAGTTGTCCCAGTCTAGACGGTCCCCCTCCCCCCCAGATCTGCCCAGAGGCACACACTGCCCAGCCCTTTGTAACTTTTACTTTGAGGCAGGGGCTCAAGCTGCCCACGCTGGAGGGAAACTGATTTCAGACTTCTAGATTCTAGAACTCTCAAAAACTAGCTCCCTGTTGTAAATTGCCAAGTTTGTGGTGATTTTTATGGCAACCACAGGTGGGTGTGACACACGTCATCCGCATTTTTCACACAGACAAAATGAGACCCAGGAATTTAGCCTCAGCAGTGAGTGTCAGGGTCAGCTGTGCCATTGTGTTTCATGCCTAAGCCTCAGACATGTCATCCCATTGCTGTTGGGTTCCAGCTTGGGAGTTTGGGAGTTTGGAGCAGATTAGAGATGAGCTCCAAATATATGCAAATAAGCTCAAGTAGATCAGCCTATCAGTTAATTTCTTCTCTCCTTAGAATTGGGTTGCCTGCAATTAAGAGATTTACATGGGGGGGGTCCCCCATCTCCCCATGAGGAAGGAAGAAAAGGGCTCCTTAAAGAGACAGGGAGGAGACAACCACCAAAGAATTTTAACTGTTTTCTAAATCAACAAATGGCTGATTGATGAGCTCCTCACTCAGCAGAGTGGAGCCATCCATGGGAAGCATCAGAACAAAGCAGGAAGTCTGGCAACAGGGCTGTTCCTGTGGTCGTCTTTGTTGTTAGCTTGGGGTAGCTACACCCCAGTAACAGAGCTCAAAGACAAGAGTTTACCTATGGTACAAACTCCATCCCCATGGCAAGAACAGGCTGGCAGGTTCTCTCCACCGTCTGCAGTTCTAGCCATTGTCTGCACATTGCAGCCTCCCCAGCTGAGGAAGCAAGAAGGAGAGAAGAGGCTTCAGAATTTCATGGAGGCTTTGTATTTCCTCCTCCGAAAGGGACTTGCATGGCTTTGTATCATCTGTGTGTTGTTTCTACAACAAAATGCTGGAAGCTTTACATGGAAAAGAGGGCACTTGTCTTGTTTCTGAAGACTGAAAGCCATGGAGCATGAGAATAGTGCTGGCTCCTGTAAGGGGCATAGTGAGGGCACAGTGATGCACACACACACACACACACACACACACACACACACACACACCCCTGTGAGTGTCTGTGTGCACATGTGTGTGCCTGTAGAGTCATTACATCAAGAGTAGTCAGATTCCCACATAAAACATCTTCATTCCCTCTGGGACAGTGCTGGCAGCGATCCCATGACTTCCTACTAGGTACAGATGCTTAAAGGCACTACCGCTTTCCACAGTGACACTCTGAGAACCAATCTCTCAGTACATAACCCTTGTTTGACAAGCCAGATTCAACCCATAGTTCCCTTTCACTTTTTACGACAGATGCAGCCACATGCTCCCATTGGCCCTTGCGGCTCTGCAGGTCAGGGACCTCAGTGCTGATCACTAAACAATGGCCCCTCACCACAGTCCAGCAGCTTCCAGCTGACCGATGGACCATCTCAGCAGCGAACATGTGTGGGAAACACTGGGTCTGATTAGATGCTGGTCTTTTCTGCCCATCCTTCCACAGCGCACTGGGACCCAAGGTTGTTAGCTGTCTTCATAGGCCACAGTTCTAGGCATGGCCAGCGTGGATACCACTGTGGGCTAAGCCACTTCTACCAAAGTGTTTGGCATATGAGAAGTTTGGCATAGATCAACTAAATGACTGTCTATCTACGTACTACCTATCTGTCTGTCTGTCTATCATTTTTCTGTTCTTCTAACCATCTTTTTATCCATCTGTCAACCCATCATTCATCTACCATCCACCCAACCTATCTTTTTTCATGTCCATCAATGAACATTTGCCGCTCTTAATTGTGGGCTATAGTTCAGAGACAACGGTGGCAGTGAGGGATTGGGGAAAATCCTGGCTAGGGAATGGCCTGTGCAGGAGAGGTCACCACAGGCCAGAGATGGCCAGTGGAGGGGAAGTGAAGAGGAGTTTGGGAAGAGGAAGCTCAGATGGGAGGAGGCAAATCTTGAACATCAGGGACAGCTACACCTACTCCCAGTTGGGGTGCTGGGGGGTAGCTAGGAACAAAGAAAGGACTCAGATCACCAGGTTAGCTATAACCAGCAGTACAGCTGGTGCATGGGTGCGTGTGGTGGGGAGAAAAGACTCGGGGAACCGAGCAGCAGGAAAGCCAGGTCAGAGCAGGGGCCCCAGATGACCCCTGCAAATGAGGTCACCGTGGGTGAGGGGGGTGACACCAACAACTGACGTTGTAGCAGGTGACGGAGGTGACACTGACAGCTGAGGTCACAGCGGGTGACGGGGTGACACTGAGGGCTAGGTCACTGTGAATGACAGAGGTGACACCAAAACCAAAATTCATAGTGGGTGTTCAGGGTGACCCAACGACTAGGCTATCATAGGGCGTGAGACACCTTGACAGCAACCCAGTCTTGAATGCAGAGGCTTCAGGGCGGCTCTGCTGAGGGGTCAAACGGCTCAGCTAGAATGCACAAGGCAGAGGGGAGGGGCGGCTGGACGAAGTGGGGCCAGGTGAGGTCGTCAATTAATGAAATGCTGATCTGCAAGGTCTGTGCTTCCTCTGGGTCAAGGCTCACAGTGGTTTTCAGGCAAACCAGTGACTACGGAGCCAGGTGTAACACCAGCCCTGACCTGCAGGAGCCCAGCCTGCAGGGGGCCAGGGGGCCAGTTACACTGGGTAGGTCTGAGCAGAGCAGCAGGGCAGCGAGGGCCTTTAGTGCTGGCCACCCGGTGCAGGCTGTGTGGCTGCTGTGACCTCTGTGAGGGGCACAGCAGCAAACTGGGTCTGGAGTAAGCTGTGTCAGCTCTGCCACACATGTCCCCCACCCCCACCTCAGGGGCTTCTGAAACTGCAGCTATCTGCCCTTGGATTCTACAGGGATGGGGGAGGAAGAGACAGGTTTCTGAGCATATATACAACTACGCCAGTGGAGATTACGGTGTGGAGTGAGGTCGAAAGCTGCCAGCCTGCGGGGAAAACTCCAGGTCGGGTACCTGGCTCTCAAAGGCTTCCCATATCAACACATGCTGCCTCACAGGAAGCAATCAGAGCCCTTGCTGACCATGGCCTTAGTGTACCCTTGCTGCTGTTCCCCTCCATCCCCCAGCCTCTGCCCTAGAGCTGAGCACTACAGGAGGTGAAGCCTAGAACTCAGTGCCGAGGACAGAATGGCTAGATATGTCCCGTCCTTGCCTGAGGCCTTCAGCACTGGGGCAGATGAAAGCCTTGCTTCTCTCTGTGGGCACTTCCAGCTGCGGCCTTCAACAGGGAGGGTTGGGGAGGGCTGGAGGCCAGTTAGCCTGAGAGGAGACGAAGCCTACCACAGTGAGAGCAGAGATCTCGGCTGGCTGGCCTGGGGACAGCTTTGGTTATCTCCTCCCTCCGTCAGAGATCGCCAAGACATGCGGGTTTCTGTGGCACTGCTGCAGCCTCCTGCGTGGTGTTTGCTTGCCAGGGTGGCGGACGTGGTTCTGTTGCTGCTTCTAATATATTCTGGGAGACTCACTGAAGTGCCTTTCTGTGGGGTTAGCCTTATGCTGGAGAGGAGACTTCCTGTAGTGTGACAGCCCCCAAGTACTCTACTGCATCTCCTCGCCTCTCCTTGTCCACACATCCTGTTTGAGCTCCACCATCTTTTGTCTGAGAGTGTTTCTCCTCACGCAGAAGAATGGAAGACCCTGCATCCCCCTGTCCTCGGGGGTTAACCTCAAGGACAGTGAGCGAGCAGCAGGCACACTGGGAGGTTAGACACTGTCCACAGAAGCCACTGGCTTTTGGCTACTTGGGGTCTATGGGGTCGGGGAACAGGTCTTCATTCCAGTTCCCCCCACTGACTGTGCGAGCAGCACATGCAAGTTTGGAATTCGCCCCTGTTCCCAGAGCTGGCCGAATGGAAGCGCACTGCAGAGGCTGAATTCTTCCCTCCTCCTTCTCTCCTCTCTCCCCTCCTTCCCCTGCTTCCCTTCTTTTCCCACTTAACTTTTCAGAGGCCCCCTGCTGTTAAAGGCCTTAGTCACAGCCATTTGTCTCAGGCTGTGGTTTAAGTCCCCATGGCCTGTCCTTTGGGGCTGTGGCCAGCTGACCAGTTCCTACTGTAAGGATTCAGAGACAGGAGTGCGGACCCTTAAATGTGCATTCAGGGCTCCTTTAGTGGCCCATGTCCACTTAGCCTGTCACTATTAGAGGGCTACAATGGTAAGGCTAGTGGAGGTCTTAGGGTGGCCCGTCAGGGCTAGGAAGGGCAAACACACACTGGAAGGAGGGCAGTATATAATAAAAACAAAAAAATTTTTAAAGGAAAAATTGCAAAGGAAAAGTGGATAGCTTCCCCATGCTCAAACTTCCAAGCATCTCTCTAGATGCTTATGTGTGTGTGTGTGTGTGAGTGAGTAGTTTATAAGGACTCCTCCTGCCCTTTGCCTCTACCATCCCAGGCTCTGCATGCATCCTGAGAGATCTTTCCTTTCATAGTCAGGTTTTCCCCAGTGAGGCCGGCTTGAGGGCAGCCTGGAGGCCTGGGCTTGGGGCTCCTGCCTCCAAGGAAATGGGATCCGTGTGTCTGAGGACCCTTTCCATGGTGACTCTTTCTCGTCCTAGGAAACGAGATGGGGCAGGCATGCTAGAGCACCCATCTAGTGGATGCTGAGCCTGAGAGAGAGAGCCTGACAGGAAAGGTGGCCTGGCTGCTTTGGGCTCAGTCTTCCCAGTGGGATCACATCCTTAGCAGTATCTCCTGGATCATTTGTCTCCCTCATGCCACCAGTAGGAATTCTTCTAATTGAGAGCGATTCTGAGCGCATTCTCTGGCTTCTGTGTCTGAATGAAAACAGTTATTGTGCCAAAGAGTAAAACTGAAAAAAAAAAAAAAGTGTTTTAAAGATCGGCACAGTTGTAGAAGCATGGTGTTTCCTAAAATACCCACGGACGGTTTGTGGGAATCTTCCCAACCCTGTTATGAAAGGATCCAAGGCAAGGGTTTTCAAGCTCACACGAGAAAACCAAACCTGACCCCTGGGCATGTGCCCTGCCCAATCTGGGGTGTCACAACACATAGCTCTGCATGCCCCCCTAAGGGCACCCTAGGGACCCACCAGCAGGAAGCCCAGGGCTTTGCTATTAGTGTGCCCTTGCTGCTGTTCCCCTCCATCCCCCTGCCTCTGCCCTGGAGCTGATCACTACAGGAAAGTGTGCACTTCAGTTAAGAAGCAAAGACAACGCCCACCACCACTTTCCCAATTGTCCCGGCTGCCTCTTTTATCTGGAGGAATGGTGAAGGAGAAGTGATAATAGAACCAGGATGTGTTGCTCAGCAGGACGTGGGGTGCTGGAGCTGGCTCTGGGGTGGACTCTGTCTTGGCCTATTGGAGTGTGTGTCTTACTGTCCTGTGTCCTTGCTCCTTTGCTGACCCAGATGTTCCTTGGCTGAAAGCAGCTCACATGTAGACTTCTTTGCATTGATCAGTGTGGGTGTCTGTAAGCTGGGGGACAGGCAAAAGCCAGCTGGAAAGAGCCTGGAAGATGACATCGTTGGTACAAAGGCCTTTGTGTGAGAAGAGCTTGGTCCGTGCAAAGAGCCGGAAGGCTTTGGGATAGAGCGATGATACCATGAGGTGAAGTGACTCATTCTACCTATTTTCACTACCCACCAGGCGGCTCCACTGTGCACATCACTGACATTGAAATCTTTCAATGACATGGTGGAAACGTGGTTCCTCTGAAGGCCCAGGAAGGTTTGTCATGTTCTATGTCATGTTGTATATCCAGGATAATGGCTAAAGCCACACAGAGAAACTTCACTGTAGCAGAAGGAACCTTCCCGTATTTGTATGCAACAGACTCATGTGTGTGGCATTGTATATGTCTGTTGAGCTGTATGACTAGACATACATTCAGTACTTTCAGTACATCCCAGAAGGATGGGTACGTGACAGCCTCGTCTCACCACCACCACCACCACCACCACCACCACCACCATCACCACCATCACCATCTTTATTACCATCATCACCATCATCATCACCATCACCACCATCATCACCATCATCACCATCACCACCACCATCACCACATTTATTACCATCATCACCATCATCATCACCATCACCACCATCATCACCATCATCACCATCATCACCACCATCACTATAATCACCACCACCATCATATCATCATCACTGCCACTGTTATAATCAGCACCATTCTCCTCCACATCACCACCACCACAAACACCATCACCATCATCACTATCACCACCAACATCACCACCACTATTACCATCACTGTCACCCTCACTACCACCATCCTCATCGTCACCACCATTTCAAGCACCACTGCTATCATTATCATCGTTGCTGTTATCACCAGTGTCATCTTCACTGTCACCATCACCACTACCACCATCATCATTACCGTCACCTCCATCACCACCACTCAAACTTTAGAGGAGAGGAGATGTTGGAGAGGGCCAGTAAGTTTCCAGAGGCTGGTGTGGTTAGTAGAATAACGCTCCTCCAAGCCCTAAAGCTGTCCCTACCCAAAGATGCCTGCCATAGAAGAGGATTTCACAGATGTGGTTAGGTGTAGACCTCAGGGAGGGGAGACAGTCCCGGATTGTCCATGTGGTTCTTATTATTACAGAATCCTCACATGAAGCAGGCATGCCAGAGTCCGAGAGAGAGATGGGAAAAGAGAAGCAGAGCCAGAGAGACTTGATGGTGCCATGCTGGCAGATGCCCGGCTATGGGCGTGGAAGATGGAGGCAGGGAGCACAGGCTACAGAAACCAGGGTGGTGGCCCTGCCCTAGAGCTCTGGAGACAACTAAGTGCTAACAGTTAGGTCTGAGATGAGTGTGACATGGGTGGGATCTCTGATCCCTAGAACTGTGGAAGGACACGTGTGCATTGTTGCCAAGGGGCTGCGCTGGGCCTGCAGTGGGGCCCAATGCCTCTAGGAAAATGGAGAAGACAGAATTCTGCTGTGACCCCCTGCTCTACCTCATACCCAGCCCCTCTCCGGAGCAGAGATGGACTTCCTGAGAGATTGTAGGCAGCTTGAGCTTCCTCAGCCATGTCCAGGCATACCACATGGCTGAACCCCAAGCCCTTGGCCCACCCTTTGCTGAGCCATTCCCAAGCCACTGCTCAAATTGGAGGAGGCCATGTGAGGCTTGTAGCTCAGTGGGCTTTTGAGTTTGGAAGCGGGAGGCTTTGAGGAGAAGGCTGTCTTCCCACACAAGCAGGCGAAACCGCCACACGGATCTGCCTGTGTGGCTTGGAATGGGTGATGAACAGCCTGTCTCACGTGTCTAGCAGTGGGGACACCTGCCCATGGGTAGAAGGACCTTCGGCTCATCAGCTGGTCAGGCTGACACTTCACAAAGAAAAGATGGAGGGGGCAGCAAAAGAAAGCAGGGCGTTGGTGTGGACTGATGCAGGCCTGCAGGAGGGCCTCATCTGAGGGGCCGGGGTGCTGATGTCAGTGAGGCCCAGCAGTAGGTCGGCATCATTGGCTGACTGCATCAGTTTCCCCTGTGACCTTGCATGGCCCCATAAGGAGCTGGGAACACTGGGGATCAGAACCCACCCACAGAGGACGAATCTGAGGGAGAGGAAGTGGGCTGAAGGCAACTTCTCTAAAATATTAAAAGCCTGTGGCCGCCAGAGGCCGGCGGCGAGGCCTGGGCTCCAGCAGCAGGTCCTGACCGTTGAGCCCCCAGCCTAGCCCTGAAATTGAGCAATAGGAATCTGCCCTGGTGTTGTCCTCCCTGCCTGGCCTGCTCTGCTTGGTGCGTGCTGAGAGGTGGTGGGCTGTGCGGCTGTGTGGTGCCAGGAGGCGCATGTGTGGTGCCGGGAGGCGCATTGTGTTAGGAGGGACAGGGGTGGCGAGAGAATAACGGTCACTGATGGGCTCTCACTGCACGTCGGGCTCTGTTCTAAGCATGAGACGGTGTGGGAGCCTCCATCCTGTGAGCTCCTTCTGTCTCACTGCTCAGAGGCAGAGCCTGAAGTTAGGAGAAGAGGCAATTGTCTGAGTAAGCACCTGAGGAAGACAGAGGATGCAGGGACAACCCCAGAGTGCCAAGGGCAGCAGAATGCCTGTGTTCCTCCCCACCCATGGTTCTCCTTTCTGCTTCTGGTCCACTAGGGCTTCTGACCCCTTTGGGCATTCTCCTCCCTTGGCCATGAAGGCTCTCAGCCACTGGACTGAGTGATGAAGGTAGGAGAGGGAGGCAGGAAGTGAGGCTCCAGGCACTGCTGAGAGCAGTTTGCCAGGGAGGAGGCCATCACACTCCATCCATAGTCCTGTGTGCCCCTTGCTGCTGTGTTCTGGAGAGGGCAGTGCTCAGGGTGGCTGCCCCACCGAGGCCCTTCCAGGCCAGCTGGCTCCCTGAGCCCCCAAAAGGACAAGGTCCCTGCTCTGTGTCCCCCCCCCCCCGCAGGTGGTGATTCACAACTGTTTTCTATGACTCCTGCTTCTGTGGCTTCCTAATCTGTAGACTGAATCTGTACTGCGACACAGGCTGTGGGGCGGGAATGATGCCTGTCCCCTGCATGACATCTGTCCATCCTGAAGCTGGCCAGCCATGCTCACATGTCTGCTGAGTGGATGACACACGTGAGCTTGGTTCTGGATGGGTGATTGCGAATTATGGTCCTTGGATTTACAGGTCTCTTCCGAGTTCACTTCCCAGTCCTCTCGGGGCAACTCTCCAGCTCAGGGGAGTCCTGTGACCTAGTTTCCTCACTTAGGGGCACAGGGGCAATCCCTGTACGCAGGGCTGTAGCATGCCATTCTTAGGCCTTTGAAGCTCTGGGTAGCTGTAATGATTACTCACAGATATGGGGTGTGCAGAGGACTGAATTCTGTCTCAGCGAGGCATCAATGCCCATAGTCATTTCAGGAAACTGAGGCTCCTACATGCAGACTTAAGGCTGGATAGTCTGTGACCAGTGGTCCATGGCCTTTGTTCTTCTTTCTCTTTCTCTGGAGAGGTGAGGGGCTGGTGGTTTTCCCAGTATCCTCTGCCGAGGTTAAGCACAGATTATGCCCACAAACGCATGGCTTTCTGTCCTGGAGAGCTGGCATGGCATGTCACCTTATCCCAATCCACCTCTGTAATGTCCTTGGCTTGGCATCTGGTTCATAGTGACCCAAGCCTCCAGGAGGCAGCTGGCCTGAAGCTAGGAGCCTGGGCTTCATTTCTGCTCCTCATCGACACAGGACCCTGTCTGGGTTTCCCCACCTGTACAGGGATGGACACATGTTCATGCTTAGCAGATGACCTGCCTTAAGCAGGCACATGGTCTTATCATCATCTTAGTCACAGAGGGGGAAGCCAAGGCCTGAAGAAAGGAAGTGAATGTCATGGTGGCAGAGAGGGGGCAGCTCTGGCTTTCTCTCCAGAGAAGCCACTCTTGGTAAGCACGTGATTGGGGGGGGGGGGTACATACAGCCTGAGCTCTTCCCATGAACGACTCTTGCTCCCTCTGTTTATTTCTCACTGACCCCAGCCTCACCGGACAGAGGAAACTCACATGGCCTGTGTGGCTCTTGACGGAAGGAATGGGAGTCTGTGTCCCACTGTCCACACTGGGGCTGGCTCACTCAGATGTCACAATGGCCAAGTCCCTTCTATGGTTCTGGGCCTGCAGAGAAGGAACCCCAGTTCAGCTGTGTGGCCCTGGGAGCAGGGCTGAACCACCCGATCAATCCCCTCTGCTTGGACAGGAGACCAGGGCGCTCAGGTCTTCACGTACTTGCAAATCCAATCAGTTTTAGTTTGAAATGAAGGATTGTTTTTTTTTTTTTTTAAAGAAGTTTCCCTCAAGGTCACACCCAGGAGAAGCATCGAGTATCATGTGGCTTTGTGATATTGATGGCTCATGTGGATCATATTTTTCTTTGACTCAAGACTTTGAGAAAAATATTTGCTCACTTCTTAGGATAAAAATTCAAAGGTAACAAGGGATGAACCTGAAAAACAAAAATTTTGATAACAAAAGAAAAGAAAGCAGAAAAAGAGAATAAAATGGAAAGCCAGCCACTGTCTGTCACCAACACAGGGATGTGTGGATAGCCCCCTGAACTCGGGGACACCTTCAGCTCCTGCTTTTAAGGGGCCACAAAGCCCTGAATTCCTTCCAGAGTCATCTTGGAGGATAATGGAGAAAACTTCCATTTTCTAGTACCTTCTCCCATACCTGGATGCCTAGCTATCCTGGAGGTGGCTGGCTGGATGTGTGGGCATGACCCTGAACCTCTAACTCGTGTCTTGTTCTAGAAGCAGGATCCCGCACAGTTAGCTGACCCGCGGGAACTCCTGAACTTAGGGGTTCCCCTTCCTCCTTTGTGGAGTGGAGGGTCCTCTGATGGGAGAGGAGGCCGCCGTGCCTGGCCTTGTTACTCCAGCAGTAACTGGGTGAGAAAAACAGGAGAGATGATGAGGGCTGTCAGGACCTGAAAGAGGGAGGGCCTTGTCCAAGGAGGTGATCCGGCTTGCTATTTGAAACTGAAGAACAATACAAAGCAAAACCACTGAGAGACCCCCAGAGAAATGGAGGTTGGACTTGTTGCACAGACTTTAAATTGTCTTCAGGGTTGCCCACTGTGAGCTGGTCATGAGAACTGGCTGATTCAGTCCCCTGGCCTGACAAGCCCCTGGGTATGAATGTGCTCAGATGAGATGGTCATCGTGCTGATAAGGGAAGGGAAGAAGGGCCTGACCTCTGACCTCTGCTCTGCTCTCAGGGTTGTCTTCCAGGCCTAGCCTGGTCATAATCAGTGCTTATCATGTTGGATAAAGGGACAGCTAACTGGTGTGGCTGTCCTTGGCCTCGGTGGCAAGTTCTTGCCCAACTTTCTTTTTCATTTTCATTTTCTTTCTGATCCTGGCAGTGTTTCAAAGTACAGATATTAGTTGGGGTAAAGCCATAAAAATGGGTGAGTCCCCGGAAGAAGCTTGGCAGGAGTCACCAGCTGGGCCCCAAGGTACTGGGGAGAGTCTTATGCCAGGCTCTGAGCTGGCCCCAGGGTCCATCCGTGCCTCCAGCTCTCCTTTCCTGGGCTAAACGTCTGGCCACATGGAGGATGCTGGGTGATTGGAGACCTCTATTTTGCTCAGCTAATTCTTGTGACCACCTCCCGCCCTGAGACTCTCACTACTACTGTCTAGGAGCTCATGCCGATCCCGGGTTGTGTCCCTCACTGGAAAAACAGTGGCCTGGGCAGGAGCCTTAGGAGGCCTCTGTAGAGCTGTGGCTTGGGGAATGCCAAGGGCAGCAGTGCCCCCTGCTGGCCCTCTGGCGCTCTCCTTTTCCAGCCTTCCTCGGCTGCCTGGCAGCTCTTTGGAGGTGCAGCCTCTGGGGAGTGTGGAGTAAGTGCAGGGGACAGGCCTCTCAAGAACAAAGAAATGACCTCACAGTTGTGGTCCTGGGTATCTGTCCCCAGGAAACTCTAGGTCTTGTGACCTCCATGTCTGGTGGGCCCTCGACAAGGGGGGCTGTGCTGGGGACACCTTACTCACAGAGCAGGGCAGTGACGCCACAGGTAGGAGCGCACAGGAGCTTTCAATAGAAATGTCAAGAAGGGAGAGAGCCACCCAACCTCTCTCCCAGTGTTCCTGGTTGAGAATAGCAGTGCCAGGCACATACCAGGGGGCTGTGACGAAACTGTTTATACTGTGTGTTTTTTCTTTTAATCTACAGAAATGCAAATTCATATCACCTGCGTGACACATCATGGGAGGAGAGGAGAGACAGTGTTGTCTCATGCAGAGAACTTGCTGCAGGTGGCTCGGGGGCTGCAATCTGGTGGTCTCGGGTGGTGACAGAAAGGGCTTCTCAGGGCTCCTGGCTAATGCCACCTATTCCTCTGGTTCCCCGCTCGGTGCTGTTGCTACCTACTGGGAGCAGAGGGTCCTGCTGCCGAGCCGTGTTTAGAATCTGTGTTTTTGTTTTGGTCCCTCTGTCATGCTTCAGCATGAAGCACAGAGAGCCACACGTCAGGGACACAGCACACACACAACACAGTGAGGAGGGGAGGGGATGGAAAATGTCCCAGGGACCTTCCTTCTGCCCCCCCCAGTGAGGTGCAACCCTCCACCCTGTGCCCAGTCTACCTCTCACCCACCCAGGCTGGCAGGAAAGTCCCTGTCAGTTTCTTTTTCTTGCTACTGAAGGCGGCAACAGGTGTGTGTTCCTGAAACCCACGGCTGAGTTAATTTTACCCAACAAGCGAGAGAAATGAAACGATGGCTGGCTGGGGGTGGGTGCTGCTGGGCACAGTGAGGAGAAACCGGGACTGACACCATTGGGCCTCCCATTCGCCTCCTTCCCTCTTCCCTCTCATGCTATGTCCTAGCTGCCAATGACATCAACACAAGAGTGTGGCTCTGACTTTGGGCTAGTTGTGACATGGAGATAAACAGTGCTTAAAAGTGCCAGTGGCTTCCTGAGGTGTCATCCACAGGCTACTCATCATAGCAGAGGTAGTTCAGAGCTAGAGGTCAGTGAGGGGGCTTAGAGCTCCCAGCATCCTTCGCTCCCTCTCTGTCAGTAGCATTGACACATCCCTGTTATCCAGCGTCGTACCTCAGTCACTTCAGCCCCTAGCCCGCTTGGGTGCCGTGTCTCTTTCACCTCTTTCTCACTTGCAAAGTCTACATTGATACATTCCCACGGCTCCTTCAGCCACTGATCCCAAGTGAGACAGGCCCTGCTTCCTCATGGCCCCCAAAGCTTTGAGGACAGTCTTGGCTCAGACCTTGGCTGTCCCCAGAGTGGTGTTTCTTTGTGGTGTGTCTGACAGTCACCATCACTTTGCCCTGTGTGTACCTCCGCTCTACTTTCCAGCCCTGAGACAGCTTTTAGAGGCAGCTTCTGCTGGCTGGCGACTGCATTTCTGGAATGTTCTGCAGCAAAGCAGGACGATGTTCACTGAGCCTGAGGCTGCCTCTGTGCTCACCACAGTGTACAGTGCTGCATGTGACCAGCATGCCTGGCACGAGTGCCCTCCTATCTGCCAACCTCCAGGTGGCCATGTGAGCCTCCTTTGCAGAGTCCACCATCCCAGCATGCTTCTGGCCTCCCCATCTGCCCTTACCCACTTCCCCTGCTTCTCTTCATATCTGAGGCCTACCGACTTTTCCCAGGTGGGCCCAAGACCATCTGTGGAAGACCTTTCCTGGGGGCAGCTGGCACCAAGACAGGAACTACTGTGAGGGTTGGGGTGTGTGGTGCCACACCCAGCTCTAGAAATGGAGCCTCGTGGCTGGGTGTGGTGGCGCACAGCCTTACGCGTACAGATCTAGCAGCTGAGAGCTGGAGTGTGATAGCTGTTCTTGGAAGCCAGCTTGACTACATCTGGAATTATCAAATTCAAACATTTAGGCCACTCCAGTGAGGGACTGTTTTTGCTTAATCTGAAGTAGGAAGATCCACTTGTAATCTAGATCTTGAGGTGGGAAGGCAGGCCACACCTGCTAGAAGCCTATATAAGGACGTGTTGGTGTAATGTTCTTGTGGAATGTATACAATCCACCCTTGATCATTCAAATGCTAATTTCTCTACCTCACTATGTGGTTTCAATCCGGACATCATTTGTTCTCTGTATTGCCAATAAAAACAACCAGCCAATGCTGAGCAGTGGAGAGAATAGGGTGGGGCATCTTGGTCTGGAGGGGAGAAGAAAGAAAGAGTGGGAAGAGAGATCTGAGAGGACCGGGAAACATCAGGAGACATGAACTGGAGTTGAGATATGACTAAATAGCAAGTATAATGTTGGAAATCTGAATGGAAAAAAACTATGCAGGCTTGGGCATTTAGGATAGAGTAATTATTGCCCAGCATTGTGCCTTAGGTTAATTAAATAAATTCTAGTCTCTGTGTGGTGATTTGGGTATACAGCTGGTTTAGGAATAACCACAGTTTAACTAAAAGATAAAAAATATTAAATATTAAAAATCATCAATAGACATGGAAGAAGGAAGCTTTTGCTCTTTGCCTGCTGGCTTTCATCTTGCTGGCAAGTCCATTTCTTCACTGGTACTGGAGCCTACTTCTCCAGGATTCTGCTTTATACATAAAACAAGCTGCGACATCCAACCTCGTGGACTGAGCAAACCACTAAGCAGCTCCCTTCCCCCCAGCATGGCCTCTGCCTCAGCTCCTGCCCCTAGGTTCCTGCCCTGCTTGAGTTCCTGTTCTGACTTCCTTTGATGATGAACAGGGATATGGAAGCGGAAACTTAATAAACCCTTTCCTCCCTAAGTTGCTTTGGTCATGGTGTTTCATCACAGCAATAGTAATCCTAAGTAAGACAATGAGGCAGGAGGATGCCTAGTTTGTGGCCAGCCTGGGCTACATCACTCTTTGTCCTAGCTGCCTTCCTTTGATTGGTGCTGACACCCCACTACCAAGAAACAGGGATTCCCTTGACAAATTTTAAGTCATTGTCCATTATGCACACCCGTGTACTAGCGATTCTATTTCACAGAAAGGAGGATCCACACAGGTTCACAGCCACATAGCCTAGCAACAGTCACCAAACACCAGAAACAACACATGTGTCCATCAAAAAGACGCACACCATATGCTGCAGTCACATGAGGGAATACTATGCAGCCACAAAAAAGCAAGAGCAGCTAGGCATGTGAGCTCTGCTCAGATCACACAGGTCTGCCTGGATGTTTGTTCAGACGCTCTGTGAGGCAGACACTGGGCAGGATGTGGCATGAAGGAGGTGTGCTAGGGAAGCTAAGTGACTATCACATGCCGGACCAGTGGACACACTCTACACGAAGTAAGAGACATGTTTCCCTCTCAGGGAACTACCTTGTGTAGAGGCTGAATCCCTGAAGCTGGCTCCCTGAGTGAACACGGCATTGATGAGGAACCTTGGCGGGATACTCTGCACAGGTACGTGCTCCATTATGTAACTGTACTGAGAAGATGGAGCCATTCCTGTTCACAGATGACAGAGGTGACACTGCACGGCTTTCTCCATCACTATCACCATCACCACCATCACTATCATCTCTACCATCATCCCCGTTATCCCCATCATCATCACCATCATCCTCCATCATCCCCATCATCCCCCATCATCACTATCCTCATCACCATCATCCCCCATCATCATCACCATCATCACCACCATCCCCCATCATCATCACCATCATCACCACCATCCCCCAACATCACCACCATCCCCCATCACCACCATCCCCCATCATCATCACCATCATCACCACCATCCCCCATCATCATCACCATCATCACCACCATCCCCCAACATCACCACCATCCCCCATCACCACCATCCCCCATCATCATCACCATCATCCCCCATCATCACTATACTCATCACCATCACCCCATCATCATCATCACCATCATCATCACCATCACCCCATCATCATCACCATCATCATCACCATCATCCCCCATCATCCCCATCATCATCACCATCACCCCATCATCATCACCACCATCCCCCATCATCCCCGTCATCATCACCATCATCACCATCACCCCATCATCATCATCATCATCATCATCCTCCATCACCACCATCATCCCCACCATCCCCCATCATCCCCACCATTACCATCATCACCACCATCATCCTCACCATCTGCATCACTTCCACCACACTCTGGTCTTCTGAGAATACTGACACACTAGGGAGCTCCCTGCCCCAGTCACTTTCCTTCCTCTGGCCTCTCACCTCACCCCCAGAGCAGGGCGGTGTCTTCTTGGAACTTCAGCACCAGCCATCACCCGGGTCTGACCCTGGCTTGAGAGAGTCTTTCCTTAGTCAGCATCATCAAAGGCTGATGGGATACCTTCAGCTGCAGGTCACAGAGGGCCAGCCCGGCTGAAATGAGCCTCCAGGGGGTCTCCAGCTAGTAGCATACTGCCTTCCAAGAACTGTGTGTGTGCGCGTGCGTGTGTGTGACTGCAAGCTGGGGTCACACATTCCAGCAACAGCATGGTGGGGGATGGCTGCCGGGCTGGCATCTCCTTGGGTATCTCTCCTTACGGACCCACCAAGAGAGCAGCCTCAGCTCCAGACCTCACCACATTGATTTGTGTTCCACAAACCTGAGAGCTTGTGAGTTAGCGGCAGCCTTTTGCCTCCTCATGCTGATGGTGTCTAATGATACATAGTGTAAAGCGTGGAGGCTGAGGTCCCGGCTCAAACGCCACCTGGGCATGAGAGTTGTGCCTTCAAGATGAAAACCCTAGCTCAGGGAGAGGTGTGTCTCTGCGAGGACCCAGGTGTGCAGGGCCCGCCTCCCTGGCTGAATCGCCTAGACCCGAAGGAGAGGGCTTCTGGGGCCAGCTCACTCGGGCTTTGGCTCCCTCTAGTGAGCAGAGAGAGGAATTACCCACATTGCTCCAGACAACATGGATGGAGTGGAGCCAAGGAAACAAGCTCATTGTGGGCTAAAATGCTGCTTCCAAGGCCCAGTCACAATTGTTTGGGTTCTGATGGTCTGAAGAGAGGGAGGCCTGGAAATATGCATTTTAATCTCCAAGGTGGTGGTTCAGTTTACAGGCTACCATGGCTCCCTGGAAGGTTATGGTCAGGGAAAGAGCAGTGGATCGACAGGGTTAGGGTCTGAAGACCTGTGTTGCAGTGTGAGCATGGACTCATATTCTGTGTTCTCATTCATAATATGCGTGGGTTAGACTAGGAAGTATAACCACCCATTTACCTCCAAACCAGAAGGGACAGGGCCCAGAGCCACAGGGCTCAGGCAGATGGAGGCTGGAAGCTGCCTGACAGCGGCAGGGCAGGGCGAGGGAACCTATGGGTGCTCATAGGAGGGAGCGCAATCCAGCTGTGATGCTGCAGGCCATGGCCAGCGTGTCCACTGGCTGAGCTCAGAGCAGACAGCCCCACAGCAGAGGGCACCCTGTGGGTCTCCTGTGCCAAGCTGAACATCAGGTGGAGCCAAGACGGGATGTGCCTGGGGACAGGGGAGGGGTGTCTGGGGATAGGAGGAGGCCCCCAGAGTGGCTCAGTGTATGGATCACGAGCAAAGAGAGACTCCTGGGATAGCCCTCCTGGCTGCTACCCCTCACTGCTGCCCTGCTCTCTTCTTGCAGCCTGTGGGGTAGATCCGGGTCACGGGAGGGTTGGCAAATGCCTGGGCTCCTTGCTCTGGGTTTCAGTGGGATTGTGGAGGTCATGGCAGGAAGCTTCTGTGGGTTGGGAGAGGAGCAAGGGATGGGCTTCCTCACTGGGCAGCCTCAGGCTGCCTCCAGGCTCTGCCTTGGCTCCCTCACTAGCCAGCCAGGGCCAGGCCAGGAGTCTCCGGAAACCCCAGTCCTCACAGCCAGGGTCTCAAGACTCTATGCTGAGCTGTTCAGCCATTTTGTAGGTGCTTTGCGCCAGTTCAGCCAGAGCCTCCTGGAGCCTTCCAGAGTCACATAGGTCCTTCATCTGAGAGGCTCAGCAGGACCCCTTCCTTGTCTTCCCACCAGAGGCCCCTGAGACAACAATTTGAAGTGAGGGCTCTGTCTTGCTGTCCTCTTTGGGACACAGGACTGGGTGGTAATCATCCCATGAGGCAGCAGGAGGGTCCCGCTTACCTGCGCTACCTGGGGTCTCCTGACAGAGAGAGAGAGAGAGAGAGATCATTCTTCAGGAAGACAGCTCACCTCCTGGCCCAGACTGGACTGCATGGGATCTGCCGACACTGGCCAGCTCCCAGGGGCTCATTCATCAGCTGCTGCTTTGACTGGATAAGGGTCCCATATTTTGGGGTGTGGATGGAGGAGGGGACTTTTATGGCCCACTTTTACCAGGCCTCTCTGTGACTTTTAGTGGCCGTATCCATCAAGAGGTGGCTTGTAATTGAAGAATAAGCAAGAGGGGCCTCTGCCCCTCCAGCCTCACATGCAAGGGTCTGACTTAACTGCAGGCTAACACCTCACTTTTCACAGGTGGAGACTGAGCCTCCGTGAGGGGCAGTGGCCTGTCTGAGGGCAGATGACCAGAAAACAGAGCAGGGTCAGAGAGACCTGTCCCCAGATGTGGAGCAGGAGGCTCACGTGGGAGACAGCCACTGGCTCCAGGCCTTCTGATTTCAAATGCCCTTCAGCCCTGCAGCATCAGACCCCCTTTCCCCAAAGACCCCTCCCCCTCACTCACATGGTCGCAGTTTTTGGACCAAGACCTGCAAGCCTCCGACATTCCCTGACATCCAGCTGTGGTTCGCCGAGCGTCTTCCGTCTCTGTAACTTGTCCAGATAGAGAATTGCTTTCCGGCTCCTGACTCTGTGTGATTAACGTTTTCTTTGCTAGTTTAGAGTTTACTGAAGTCTGTTGGACCTGGAGTGCCATCTGTCTTGGCGAGGGCCCTGGGGAGCTGAAGGTGGGAGCATCAGCCTGCTTGGGGGCTTGGACTGTTCTGCAGGCTGATGTTCACTGTGGAGGACCAAACAGCATTGTGCTGTTTCCCTCATAGTGTGTCCATCCTTTGCAGGGTGTGTGTGTGTGTGTGTGTGTGTGTGCCAATGGGTGTGTGTTGATTTCCACCCATGACTATGGACTTGCCTGTTTCTTTCCCCAGTGTCGTCCATTTGGCTGTGACTATTTTGATGTTACAGTTTGGTGTGCACACCGAGGACTGTGGTGTCTTTCTGGAAAGGTCACCAAACGATGTCCCGACTCTGGCAGTTCGCTCTTCTTGAAGTCCACCTCACTGGGGCTAGGCAGAGTGGCCTCCGGATGAGAACTCCGTACTCACTTGCTCTCTGTTCACCCCCAGTCAATCTCACTGCGTTTGGGTCATTGTGACCCCTTCCACTGAGCAGCTCCATGGAGGAGTCTAAGGCCACACTGGCTCACTCAGGGCCCCGTGGTGTGCCGGACCCACCACATTCCCATGCGACTGGCATCGGATTTCGAGAGTGCATGTGTTGTGCTATGGCAGGAAGTGGGAAAGGTGGGATGGGTTTGGGGCTCTACATTGTGGAGAATCAGGAATGTGGTCCTCTGTTCCGGGAGACACCATGGCCTAAAGCAAAGGCCAGTGAGCCCCAAGGCTCTCAGAGGAGAGGAGAGAGGACCATGGTTCCCCTTCCATGCCCTGGCAGTACCCCTGCTCCTTAGAGCTCCTCGCTGGGAAGGCCCAGCAGTCCGTGTGGGCATCAAGATGGAGAACAACCTACCCACAGATGAGAGAAGCCCAGAGGTGTGAGAGACAGCCTGGGGGAGGCAGAGAGCATGAGAGATGCCACAGGATTCCAGCTACCTAGGTCTGGGTGGCCTGGATCAGTGGCCCAGCCTGGGGTTAAGTATTTGGCCTTAATCCCGGCCTGTCCCTTACCCCACCCCCACTGACTCTTCTAGACCTCATCCCACGCTGCCTAGGGAAGCCAGGGTCGCAGAGGAGGTGTGAGTGTGAGAACATGTGGGCTGTTGATCCAGGACTCTGCTTCCTTTTGGGGGGGACTGCATGTACCATGCGTTTGTACCCCATGTGGGGGCTCTTCTGCTAGCTGGGAGGCCTCTCAGACTTCCTCCTTGGATTTCCTATGATGATTTGGAGGTTGGAGAGCATCTTTGACAACATAGACCTTCATCTGAAGCAAAGAATGAGACAAAACAAAGCTCCACCCCCATGATTAAAAAAAATCATTTTAAGGCTTTCTGCTGCTTGTTGCTAACTATAATCTTCAGGGTTGAGTGAAGAAGAGGAGGGCCCACCAGACAAAAAGAACCTTTTAGTGTGGACACAATTTAGGGGTCCAGCATATACCCTGATGCGGACTAGATGTGGCTCCTGCCGCTCTTCCTCTGAACACCACCCATATCAGCTGGAGCCTTCCCTGGCTTCCTGCAGCAGGTGGAGCCAGCTACATCCTGCAGGTGCATGGGACCGCCCCCTCCCCCCCCACAACAGCACACCTGCTGGGCATCCTCCTGCAGGTGCATGGGAACATCCCGCCCCCCTCACAGCACACCTGCTGGGCATCTTCTGCTGTTGCCTTGGCTTGGCATTTTGGCAAGATGCCTCTGTTCCCTGAGTCCTTTGTCCTTGATCCTTCTTACAGTCTCCAGGATTTCATGTCCTGTGTCTGGTCCCAAAGCTGGACTTGCCCACAGCACCCAGCCTTCCCGAGTCTCATCTGTCTTACTGAGAAACAGAAAACAGGAAAATTCTTGTCTCCGGCCCCAAAAGTGGCACGGTCCACCTGGCCTGCAAGCTATGCCACCCTTGAGTGGGCGTGGTGACACATTCCTAGTGTCCCAGCACTCAGGAGGATGAGGCAAGAGGATTACTACAAGCTTGAGGCCAGCTAGGGCTACATAATCAGACCCTGTCTTGAAACAAATGAACAAACAAACCAAAAGGAAGGATCGAAGGAAGAAGAACCCCTGGCCAGATGTGCTGTGCACGCCTGTCATCCTCAGCAATCATGTGGCTGAGGAAGCAGCATCTTTAGAAGTTGAGGCCAGCATGGTCGGAATAGCCAGACTCTGTTTCAAAATCAAGAAAAGAAAAAAAAAAGGGGGGGGGGGAATGAAGGATGGAGGAAGGAAGGGAGGGAGGGAAGGAAAGTGAGTGGGTGAATTAGAATTCCGCCTGGGCTGGGTACAGTCTTGCCAGGGAAGTCCGGAGGGTCCTCAGCCCTGGTGGGGCCTGTCATGTCGGCTCTCACTTTCGTCTCCCTCGCTGGATCCTCTCAGTCCTGTCACCTTGCAGGCAGCTCCGGGTACTTTGTTCTGCTGCTCCAGCAGCACTGGCCATCAAGGAAATGCCACGCAGTTCTCAGCAGCGCCTGGCTATGTGCAGAGCCCGCTGTCTGCTGCGGCCTGAGACCAAAGCTGCCTCGCACTGCTCAAGTCTGGCCACAGAGCCAGGCCAGCTTCCTGCTGTCCTCCTCCCCTGGGAGCCCAGCTGCCTCTGGGATCCTTTGAAGCTACTGGGAACTCAGTGCCTGGGGCGGCTCTCAGGGCCTTAGACAGGATGAGGTTCTGGGTCCCAGGAGCTCACTGTGAGGGCCTGGGATTTCCCGAAGTCACTCCTGGCCTGGACAGGGAGGCCCGGCAGAGGTCCCTCACAGGGCCGACTTCAGCAGTTCGTCCTCCCATTCATTCATGATCACCCACCCATAGGTGCGGGTTATCTTCATTGCTGAGAGGGTCTAAAACGGGCTCATAGCAGCGTGTTCCTCGGGGTTGTGGTGAGCATTAAATAATGGTCTCACGAGAAGTGCCAGGCAGGTAGGACACTCACAGTGTGACCTGAAGATCTCAGCTCCCGAATCCAACCTCGGGCTTTACTGCCACTGTGCTGACTCTGGGATGCTCTGGCTCTGTGACTTCTCTCGTGTTACACGGCCTCTTTGGCTTTAGCTCCACAAGTGGGAACAGCCATGGCACCCAGAGCCCAGCTGATGTGAGAGATGCTGTCAGACAAGCTCGAAGATGGCCGCAGGTCTGCCTGTGTACTGACTCTCCCCTACTCCACTCTCCCTCCTTTCTCTGCCCCTACTTCCTATTGGACGTTCTCTCTCCACCTCAGCCTAGCCAGTTTGCCGTCACTAGTCACTGCTCAATTTCCAGACAAGAGCCACCTTGTCCCCTGTCCCTGAGACCCCAAAGGCCTCGGGCCTCCCCAAGCCCTCTTGGAAGGAGCTGGGGTTCCAGGCAGGCAGCACTGTCCTCACCGGCACTTGGATGTGTCTCCTGGGGGATAACTGAAGTGGGTTGGCTTTTCCAGGCCTTTGAGGGTGACTTTCTCGGGTCTCAGGAGGCTGGAGCTCCAGGGCTGGGCAAAGGTACTCAGAAAAGGTGTAGAAGAGGGTGATGCATAGCTGAAGTCACAGCCTTGATATCCCTACCCGACGCCTCCTCTTGTTGCCTCTAAACAGCAGGGCAGGGAGCCACACAGGTCAAAGAGGCCCATTCAGGTCTCCAGGGTACCTCTGGAGTCTTGCTCTACTTGCGACATCTGCCCTCGTCACAGCTACTGCAGGCTGTGAAGTTTTCTCCTGGAGTAATAATCTCATCTGACCCGCAGAAAATTGGTGGGGAGCTGGGTCCCTCTGCATCGAGCCTGGCTCCCACACATACGAGGCTCTCCACAGGTCCCCTGCCGTCATCCCTATACAACAGCATAGGGGACCACACATGCTGAGCCCCCACATCCAAGGCCCACCTGTCTTGTGCTGAGCTGTGTTTGGGGGACAGGGCTCTCCTTGGCTCCTCTCTTTCTGTCTGCTGATTAATCCACACGAAGGAGCTTGGGAATCCAGGGTCCATAGAACCTTGAAGAAGGAGCTTGGGCCCCTGAGCAAGGACAGACATGTTTCTTCTCTCTCCATTGGCTTTCCTGGTCTGTATCTAGTGGGGCCGGTGTCTGGGGCTGCATGATGTCGCTGTAACCTCAGGCCCAGGAAGGATGGGTGCCACGAAGGACACGCATGTGCCACAGGGAGCGCAAGGCCCACTTGGGCTCAGAGCCTGTCCTGCTGGCCAGCTAGGGGAGGAAGGCTGTGAGTCTGGGACTCAGCTCTGCCGTCCTCTGGGCCCTCAGATTGCTAACAGCTGAGCAGATGCAAGCCTGGAGGCCCAGGGTCTGCTCCACGTGAGAAAGCCAGAAGGCAAGGGTTCGAGTTCTAAGCGTGGAAACCACCTAGAACTCCCGGGATGTTTTGTAGGCAGGGTTCTTGTCAGGCCCTAGGGGGACTGCTGGCTGCCAGGCACCAGAACAACTGTCTTCCGTAGCTCCGAGGCCCACCCCTCCCTGTGGGCTCTTGCTGGCACGGGAAACCCAGCCTGGAGGACACTGGATGAGGCTGGACTTCCCCTGTGGGCTCTGGGGACAAGGAGGATGGGGCTGGGCAGGCCAGTGGGAGTTTCCCAAGGGGTCAGCAGCCTGTGCCCTCTGGAGGAGGCTCAGGAGACTGCTCTCCCTGCAGCGCCCCATCCTCCAAGTGCATGGGAGTGGTCATTGACGAAGTGTATCACAGGACTGATGATGTCACTGCAGCCCAGGCCTGAGACCTGTGTTAGCAAGGAACAGAGCTAAGCCGTTTGTACTTCACAGCCCACAATTCTAGGCCAGGTTTCCCTCTTCTCTCTCTCTTTTAAGTTAGAAAAGGTTGCAGGTTCTTAGAATTAGACATAATCATGACCCACTATCAGGCTGACGTACTTCGGACATCTCCCACCATGGCTTGGGGCTGTCACCTCCCCGAGAATCGAAGGCACGTTAACATTACCTTACAGTAGGACATTGTGGAAATGTGTCCCGTGACCCTGACGGTGAACTGATTCTGAAGCAGCCATGCTGCTCCTGCCCGCTCTACTCTTGGGCCAAGGCAGCTTCCCTGTAGGCCCAGCACCTGGGCCTCGGTGTCACCTTTACCAGACTTCCTGCGGTGCTGTCCTGGCTGGAAGTGCAGCGTGGTGCACCCTTGTTGTGATGGCGTTGTGTGTCCATGTGGTCTGTCACTCCCTGGCAGCATGGTTTGTGATGGCAGCCGGCTAGCCGCTCAATCTCCCACTCTCAACTTCCTGCTTGTGTTTGGGTCTTAAAACCTGTCCTTCCTCTGGGAGACATGGTAGGAGTGGGTGGAAGAGGTAATCTTCCGTGGGGTGGCTTTGGCCACAGCGAGACTGGAACACAGCGCACTCAGGGAGAGCCCTCAGCTTGTGGGGTGACCCCACTGTCACCACGGTTCCCACCAAGGCTCTGAGAGGGGATTCCTCGTCTCCTTCCTCTCCGAGGCTTTCGTGAGAGCGCTCTCATCCAGCCATACTCGGACGTAGGGTGGAAGGACTCGTTCTGGATGCTGAGTGGGTGGCACCCCCAAAATCATCAAGGTCAGCTTCAGGGTGATCTGTTGGAACGCGACTGACCACATCAGTCCCCGTTTTCTCCATTCTGGTGACTCCTTTTCCTGAAAGCCTTGGCGTTGCACTGAGTGGACTGCATCCATCTTTCACTCAGCTTGGTTCTTGTTGTTGTTTTCACTGGTGTGTAGTGTTCCATAGCAGGGTGGATCCTGATTTATTTATCCATTCTGTTGTGGGTGAATGTTTGGATGGGGCGGCAGGATCTCTCGAATGTATACCTTTTGCTGAGCGCACCTCCCTCTCGTAGTCAAGAAGAGACGTAGCTGTGGAATTTCTGGCTCCCAAACGGTTAACTCCACTTAGCTCCGCTACGCTCTGTGAACTGTCACCTTCCATGGCTGCTTCAGAACTCCTGCCACCACGCTGCTTGAAGCCCTGCCACCCAGGCTGGCCCCACACAGCTTTGAAAGGACAGCATTCTCGGCAGCTTCCAAAGCCTCAAGCCCGTGGCAACATCAGCTCTGTTTTCAGGGGATGAAAGGCGCCTGTGGGAGTCAGCCCCAGGTCAGCAACGCACCCATCTTCTGGGCTGAGCCTTGGTCCTTAAATCAAGAGAAACTTGTATCTGTCGCTCGGTACTGTGGGGCTGTCCCCCCTGTCATGGGTGTTCTTCTCTGTGAGTGCTGCTTCCGTTGGCCTCTGGGCTCAGCCCTGCCTGCTCTGTCTGTCATATGAGGAGGGTCACAGAAGCTGTGACCTCACAAGGCGTCGGCCGTGAAGCTGATGTAAGCCCAAGGTGGAGAGGACCCAGAGTCTGCCCTGAAGTGGCACCTGCTGAGAGCCCACCGCTGAATACTGCCAAGGCAGCTGGACCCGAAGGAGATCAGCTGCCGACATGCAGCCCGTAGCAGCTGATGGTGTGAGGGCCACCAGTCTTGTGTCGCTGAGCACCTCAGGCGATACTGTGGAGGATGGCGTAGAAGGAAGGGCCCTCAATCGGATATGTGTCATGGGACCTCCAAGGCTTTCTGGAGTGGGGGTGGGAAGAAGGGACCACGAAGCTGCTCGGGGCCTGGCTTCTTCATTCCTGGGTTCACCTGCACCCCACCTCCAGACACACTGAGCCCAGTTTCTTTCTCAGGAGAGCTGGGAGTTGACAGTTGCCTGCTTAGAAAGAGGTGCACACACCAAGTGTGTCCTTGCATCCAGCGTGTTCATGGACTTCTAGGTCTACCCTGGGCTAAGGAATCGGATTGATCTGTGGGAAAGGCAGTCATGCCCACTGAAGCCCTCTTCCTTTGTCCATAGCAACTGAGTTATACTGTGCTTTTAGCAGGCTGGCTCAACCACATTTACCGGCCTTCCTTGCAGCTAAGTGTAACCCTAACTACTTCATTACTGGTTAACTGCTTTTGAAAAGAGGTGACAGTTGGGGTACCCCCCCTTCCTTTAGCTGTGATTGTCACCCTGCCTCAAGTAGGCTTATGGTGATAATGTTACAAGGATGGGGGAGCCTCAAGATGGCAGGAACCTGGGTCCCTGAGTCCTGGGTTCAGGGTAGCCCCACTGACTCAGGACACTTGGGCTAGCACTGTGAAGCAGAGGGAGGTGAAGGCCTTGTGGTTGGACTCTTTGTTGTAGCGGTGAAGCCTCATTTTAGTCAGACATTAAGTTGCATCTGCTCACTTTACAGCCGGACACAGGGAGGTGCAGAGAGAGGGGCGTGTTCTCTGAGCTTGTCAGCCATCACACAGTTAGACATCAGGCCTGACTTCAGCTCCAGAATCTGCCTGATAATGAGGGGGTTGAGGCCAGCACAGGACGCCTTTAGAACGGAAGAGAACCTAACATCTTATGTGATGAGGAAAGAGCAGAACTTGGGATTCAGCATGACTATTCTGGAACTATGGAAATTGGTTTCTGTCCCCTGCTTTGTCCTCAGATCCTACGGCTGCTGCATGCATGCTAGAGGCCAGGAGCCAACCATCATTTCCATCTCCTTCCCCTGTACCCTCCCAAACACAGGCCATTGTCCTTCCCAGCACCAGGCTCCATGCCAACCTGCCATCTCAAGGGCGGTGTCTTCCACACAGCCAGGCTGACCAGCAGGCCCTGCAGGAAGACATGAAGGCAGATACCCTGGGCTGGCCAATGCAACTACGGCACCACAGAGGCCCCCGGGAGCATTGGGTTTGAATCACGACTGAGGTTCTCTCTAGCTGTGTGTCGCTGTACTGGGGAACTTAGCCTCCCTGTGCCTCAGTTTCTCCTCCTGTGCAAAGGTGGTTGTGGTAGAACTGACCTCCTGGATGGTTGTTAAGGTAGTGCCGGTGTGGTTTGGTCAAGGCCAAGGCTCCTGCCTGCAGCTTCCCTGCTCCTCCCTCTGTGGTGAGGCTGTACACAGGAAACCTGCCTGCAGCTGGCTCTGATAAAACCAGGACCTCTGGGTGGGTTCTACCAGGTGCACATGTTCCTGGGCGCTCCTGGCCATAGATAGTCAGCACTGGGTGAGTCCCTGGCAGGAGGGTGATGGCACGGGGTTGTGTTCTCTGCCCCTATCCCCAGCCAGTTGTGAGGACTTGTGAGACATGGTGAGGACAGTCTAGAATGCAGAGGGACCCCCTCGGTAGCCATACATCACGTTATAAAGTCTTCCATCCTGACAGACGACACAAGACTATGAGGATGGTGGATCCTGGGGGTTGACTAAGCCTGGTGACCAGCCGAGCTCTGGAGCTCAGCCAATGGAACAGCTGTCATGGCCATGGAGAGTCACAGATCTCTGTAGGTCTGGGGTTATGGCAGGGGATGTGACTTAAAGTCCGTAAGGGTCTCTCTACCTCGGCATCATTTCCAAGTTTGTGTTACTTTTCTCATTGCTCACGACAAAACACTTGGCAGAAGCAACTTGGGGAAGGAAGGGTTTGTTCAGCTCCCAGTCCATCGTGGTGGGGCGGCTTGGTAGGCATGATAGCACTGGGCATATGCTACGGAGAGAAGGGGGCACCAGCGGGACACCCATGCGGATGGACAGCATGTCCACCCTGCCGCAGAGTGGACACTGAGGCATGCCTAGGGTCAGGACAAGAACCCGGAAGGCATGAGGATGAAGCTCCAGGCACAGTGAGCTCTCTCTGTGCCCGAAGGTAGAGCTCTGGCTTGCAGGAAGGCTGCCAGCACCACATGGAAACAATATCAGGAATAGAAGACAACCGTCAATGCCATAGAATAAATGCTGGAGTCTGGGAGCCTGGGATTCCCTCCCTGTGGGGAGAGGGCAGGAAGGGAAGGGCCATAGCGAGCTGCAGAGCAGAAATCTGGAGGGGCCCCAGAGATAAGGGTTTGTGGTAGCCGGGACCCTTTTGGGGAGATACGATGATCTGTATCTTGGCTATGCCTGAATCTAAAAGGAAGATGTTTTTTGTCAAAAGTTGTCAAAAATACACACTTAAAATGAGGGCATCCTGTTGCCTGTAGAGTCTGAAACCATCCTTTCACAAAGATGCAAAATGAATAGAGTATTCACATAGCAGCCATCTTGGTGGGTGAGGCTGCCTTCGGGAGCCAAGGTTTCTGTGCCTGAGTGGCATTTGCTCATGTGTGTACAGGCGCGTTCAGCTGTGCTTGTGCCACAGTGCACATACAGAAGTGTCCCTCCTTGTCTTCCATCTTGTTTGAGGCAGTCTCCTGCCGTTCATTGCTGAGTACACCAGGCTGGCTGACCTGTGAGCTTCCAGCTATTCTCCTGTCTCTGCACTCTATCCCCCAGTAGGTGTACCCTGGGATGATAGACACAAGTCTGGCTTTTTATGTGGGTCCTGGGAATCCAAACTCGGGTCATCGGGCTTGCGCAGTGACTCCTTAATCCACTGAGCCATCTTGCAAATGGGAGCCACGGTTTTAACTTCTCCAGTGACTCCGTGTGTGTGTGTGTGTGTGTGTGTGTGTGTGTGTGTGTGTGTGTTTGTGGAGGCCAGAGACATTGCATCCCCTTGCAGCTGGGGCCACAGGCAACTGTGAGCTGCCAGACACAGGTCCTGGGAACTGAACCCAGGCCCTCTGCAAGAGCAACAAGTGCTCTTAACTGCTGAACCATCTCTCCAGCCCCCGCACCACATTCTTAAAGGTATTCTCTGTCCTGCCTTGGGGACTTCCAGCCCCTTTCCTGTTTGTCACTGCTCCAAGGACCTGAGCATCCTCAGTGTGCGGCTTCCTTGGGTTGAACTCTGAGCAGCGTGTGGCCGAGGCACAGGGAAGGATGTAGCTCAGACCTTGGCTGGCCAGGCCCAGCTCCCAGGACGCCGAAGGACTCAGACTCCCTGCATCCGTTAGGAGCTACCTCCGAAGGAGTCCTGATAGCCAGCAGCTGCCTCCATGTTGGCCACAGTCTGAGGCCTGAAATCTTGCCGTCTCCCCTGTTCCAGAGGGTGTGTGGGTGGCAGTGTGGTGGGAGAACCACACCTACAGGAGCAGGCTCTCAGCTGCCTCTATCTCTGGAGGTTGGGACTGCTTGCCAGGAAAGGCCTTTTTTCTTGGCAAGGCTGGGCAGTAAAGCGGGCCGGGAGGTACACTCCCTAGAACACACAGCAGGGCTGGGCACCCCTGCAGCCTCAGCCTGGGGACCCTGCCTGCCAGGGCTGGCATGTGCTCCAAGTCAGATGCTTCTCTTGAACCAGGACTTCCTAAGGGGTCCTGAGGGGTGGCCTTTGTGGGCAGTGTGGAGGACAGTGGCCACCTAGGCTGTGCCCCCTGTGTCTGCAGAGCTGGCCACGGCAGAAGACAGCCAGGAAGCAGGGTCTTGCCGTGGTAGAATCCTTCCCATGTCTTACCCCCTCACTGACTTCCCCATGGCAAGGTTGGGCACAAACATTCTCAGAAAGGTGGCCCTGGGACCTTGTCCCTCCTCCCAACTCTCCTCTCTTTCTATCACTGAGCTACCTAGCCAACCTCTTAGTGGCTCAGGGGACTGACTCTATGTTCTCTGCCTTTAAGGAGGGGGTAGATACTATTTAATTTTTATACTTAAGAACATTTTAGGGACTGTCTGGGACAGTGGATACCTGCAATTCTGGGACTCGGGAACCTGAGACAGGAGACCTGAACATTGGAGGCTAGCCTGGGCTACAGAATGTGACGATTCTGGTCCCATGATGGCCTCAGGGCAGAGCTGTGCAGACATTGGGCACAGCTGTTGAGTTCACGTTGAAGACTTCCCAGATTCACAGCCAAACACTTGAAGGCTCTGAGGCTCGCGCCCTGTAACAGGGTCCTGGAAGCTCCCAGCTAAGGGGTAAAGCTGCGCACAGTTGTCGTGGTTGGCTATCTCTCTTCTCCCTGACCCCCAAGGTCCCCGGTGCACAGCTGGGAAGACAGAGCTGCCATTTGGTCTGGTCCTGGGCACAGGTGCCATGCTCTAAAGGTGAGCATGGCTTCTGCTGTCCAGAGAGAGAGAGACAGAGAAAGGGGCCGTGGTCAGTGTCATGGCCAGCCTTTTCCTGGGGGTCTGCAGATCTAGGGGAAAGGGTGGGGGAGGGGAGGAAGCTTTTGTCTCATGATGTGGGACAGGCTTCCAGCCTTGGAACGGAATGAGTCCCGTGTTCCTGGGGCTTGTGAGCAGGACAACAGCTTCTGGGAGGCATACGTTGGGTGAGGTATGGAGTCGGACTGGAATCAAGCCAGTGGGTAGAGAGGCCGAGGCTTAGCACAGACCCCAGTCCTGGCCAGCAAGGCCTGGCCACGTGCGACATGGACAAGCTCGTGTGCTTGATCCCTTTCCCAGCAGACATGTGTGGTGTGAGAAAAATGGGTGGCTATGGTCAGTGCGCTTTGGGGGCCCTTTGTCCCACTGTGCCCAGATCTCTGCTCAGCCTGGGCATAGTCAGATAGCTGGTGTCCCGGCGGGGGGCAGGGTGTCAATGGAACTGGCTCTCACATCATCACCATCTCCTCTGCAACCTCAGTGTCCCCCTCCACAGCCTAGAAGCGAGACGTGGGCCCCTGTGTGCGTGCCTTTGTGTCACCTTGCCAACAGGGGAGTCCCAAGGATGCCACTGAGGTCAGAGGGGGCATGGGGTCCTTTCCAGCTTCGCTCAGCAAAGCTGCCATTAGAGGCACTGGAGACAACGGGAGGTTGAACGTAGCCCGGGCATCAGACAAGTTGGTTTCCAAGTTGTCAAGTGACAGATGATGTTGGGGGCTCCTGGATAAGGGTCTGTGTGCCGGAGACACAGGCAGCCTGCAGTAGGAGGTGTTTGTGATATGTCCATTTTATTGCCTCTCTGGCCCCCCAAAAAAAACTAAAGGAAAAAAAAGAAAAGAAAAAATTTTTTTTGATTCTAAGTCACGATTCTAAGGGATTCATTTCCTTTCTTACAAATTTTCTTTTTGAAGAGTTTCATATTAAGATGTTAAACTATAAGTTGGAGTGGACAAGCCTCAGTGCCGGTGTGCTCAGATTTGGGGGCGCTGTGTGCTGACGGGAGGGGGCTCCTGGGCTCAACCCAGTTGAGCGGCAACCCCCACAACCCAGAGTCCAGGCCTTTGGAGGACAAACCCTCGGCTTCACAGAGCATCCTGCACTAGCCCCAGCCAGGGAGGCCCAGTGCCTTCACACCCCCCCCCCCCATTCAGATGTCAGCCTTGAGAAGTGCCTTCCTCTCTCTCTCTGCAAAGTGCTGATGGGTAAGATCTAACTGGGGCCTGTGGCTCAGGGGAGGGTGGGTGGCCTCTGGGAACTGGCCTGGCTGGAGCAGGCTGGAGGGTGAGTGAGGGTGGGTGGACAGGAGGAACCCTCCCTGCAGAAACTCAAGTTTTGTGGCCTTTTCCGTAAGGGGCAAAGTGTGGGGGCATATGAACATTCTTTGCTCATTCATTTAAATGTTTTATTATATTCTATTTTTAAAAATTAATCAATTAATTTATTTATTAGCTTTACATTCTGGTCATAGGCCCATCCCTCCTTACCTCCCTGCCTCCTTCCCTCTCTCCCATCCCCCTCCTCTATTCCTCAGAAAAGGGGAGCCCCCCTTCCAAACCCTGCCCAGTTCATCAAGTCAGATCAGGGCTGAGTGTGCCCTCTTCCCCTATGGCCTGGCAAGGCAGTTCCTCCAGGGGGAAGTAAGAGCCCATGTTAGAGAGAGTCCCCGCTCCCCTGATGGGCCTGAGCTGCCTACGAGCTACATCTTTGTAGGGGGTCCAGTCTGGGCCTAGGTCCTTGGTTGGTGCCTGGGTCTCAGCAAGCCCCTCTGCGCCCTGGTTAGTTGGCTCTGTTGGTCCTCTTGTGAAGCTCCTGTCACCTCCAGGTCCTTTTTCTCCTTTCCCCACTTTCCCACAAAACTCCCTATGCTTCCCCCAAAGTTTGGCTCTGAGTCTCAGCATCTGTTTCGAGGCTAAATTTTTTTGTTTGTTTGTTTTTGAGACAAGATTTTTGCTATATAGCTCAAGCAGGCTTTGTACTCACAGAAATCCTCCTGCCTCAACCTCCTGAGTTCTGGGATTATAAACATGGGCCAGTCACTATGCTTGGTAGTATTTGAACTTAAAATTTAATAAAGCTGCTATAAGAAAGAAGGATGCTAGGATGTATTAATTGTTTTGCTAGTACATATTGATTATAAGTATCTAAAACGACACAGCCATGTACTTACCATTAAGACATTAACTTAGTGCCTCATAATAAAATACAGTTGAAATCAATAGCCTGTTAATAGCTCTGTATAATAAACATGGTCTCAAAGCATTTTATTACTTGTCATTTTGTTTTAAATTTATTTGATTATTTGTTGTGTGTGTAAGCATATGTGCACGCTATGTCTGTGGAGGTCAGAGGATAGCCTGTGAAATCAGCCCCTCTGTGTGACCAGCTCAAGCTGTCAGGATTTGGGGCGAGAACTTTCACTGACTGAGGAAGCCATCAGGGTCTCATGCCTCAGTTGGGCCTCAAAGGCCTCATGTGGCCAAGGATGACCTTGAACTCCTGATCCTTCTGCCTCCACCTCCAAAGTGCTGAGGTTTCAGGGGCGTGACACCATACCAGTCTACACAGCACTGGGGATCAAACCCAGGGCCTCGTGCACTCTAGACACACCTGTCACCAACGGAGTCACAGCCACGACATTGGAAATTGCATTTTTCCCTGCTGTTAGCAATTCTCTTTGGTTCAACCTCAGATACCTTCGTCTTTATGACTCTGTGGTGAGCACGGGCTGTAGCTGCCTGTTCTCAGTGCACAGGTGCTACACTGAGACTTCTCCACCCACGGCCCAGGTCTGTGGGTCCTGTGCACCCCTATTTCTGTTTTTGTGGATTTAGCCAAAGAAACATTCAAGGGAAAATGGCGCCTATCCTGAGCAGGCACAGACCTGCGACTGTCTTATTGTTTCTTAAGCTGTAGGACACAAACAGCTGTTTGTGTGACACATTGAGTGGAGGTGGGGGACCTGGGTAGACTCTTAGTCCCATTTTACACACAGGACTGGAGCACATCGTGTAGCCTGTGATGTCCATGGGGGCTCAGTCCCTGTGGATACTGAGGGAAGGTGGGAGGACTCATCCGGTTGGCCTAGATAATGTAAGATGGACACAACTGCCTCGCCCTGGGCCACAGGTGACTCCTAGAGGGGCTTCCTGGTGGGGTCTCCCTGCCCTGGGCTCACGAGCCCTGCAGAGTTTGGCATTGGAATGCTGAGTCCCCGTCCAGTGACCCGAGGCTCTGCATTTCTAACAGGCCCCCGGCGATGATGGTGTCACCAGCCAAGGTATGAATTCAAGGAAAAGGCCGACTCAGAGGGAGGAGCTGGGTCTGACCTCTTGACCCCACGTGGAGACCACAGTGCTGAGCCAGCACCAGTCTGCCCCAGGCTGCCCGGCCCTAGGTGTCTTTTGCTGGCCTCTGACCCCGGGGTCAGAAGTCAGCTGGCCACCATTGTCGTTGTGATGGACACAGCAGAGGCAGGCCCCTTCCTGAGAGGAAGCCGCAGGGCAGCTGGTGGCCTTGGACCCTGAGGCCTCTTTGCCCAGCACAGCTGGCCCAGCCCATTGGAGTCAAGGTAGAGGAACAGAAGAGGGGTTGGTAGAGGTGATAGACATGGGATACCAGTGAAATAGATGGAGCTCCAAGGGGCGAGATGAAGCAGCTTCCATTTGGAGTGCTAGAACCTTCTGGATGGCTCTTTTCTCCCCTGGCTCCAGTTCTCTAAAGAGGCCACCAACACACAGGGACTGGAAAGGGGTGTTTGGGAGGCAGCGGACCCTAGAAACCTTAGCCTGGCCCCAGAGCCAGGGGACACTGTGGTCAGCACTGCGGTGGAGGCTTGAGGTTAACGTCGAACTGGTGCCAGGAATCTGTTACACAGAACCCCAAAGTCTGTGGCTTAGAGCAACCCTGGGTTGGTCGTTCTCATCCTGTTGAGCTCTTAGTGGGCTGAGGGAGCAGCTGGGCTCTGCTCCATGTGGTTGAGGCTGGACCGGAAGACCCCTTCTGAGATGGTGCTCCTAGCCACGTGAGGCTAGCCACGTCGTGAGGCTAGCCACGTATGGGCCGGGGAGGAGGGGTTTGGGCTAGCTCAGTGCAGAGCCTCAGAGGCCTCACCTTGAGCTGAGTGTTGACTTGGATACTTACTCCCTGACCTGTGTGCCCCTCGCGCCTCCCCTTCCGGTTTCCTTCTGTCCCTCCAGTCCTGACCAGGTCCCCTTGCTTTGCCTCCAGTCTCCACCCACAGCCCCCACACCGGCCTTCACGTGGGGTGTCCTCTTTGCTGTGAGCATGCTTCCTTCCCCTCCACGGCCTCTGCCACATAACCAAGCACCTCCGTCTGCCACCACAGTCTCCCCTCACAGCATTTACTTGTTTGGTAGTTTGTGGATTGTCCATGGTCCCAACAAATTTCCTCACACCTCTCTCGATGGGTTCGCATGCCCAGAACAGTCCTCAGTAGGGAGTAGGAACCCAGATCGCATGTGGTGTGGGCAGGTAGGTGGATGGATGGATGAAGGAAACACACCAGGCCTTAGCTTATTTTTAGCGATAAGGTATCTATGCATGTAGCTCAGGGCAGCCTGGAACTTGGCATTCTCCTGCCTCAGCTTCCCACATGCTAGGATCACAGGCATGTGCCCCCATACCCAGCTAACATCATACTTTGAAAAGCATCTCTGAGGTGACACCTAGGTGCCACTCAGAAGGCTGAGACAGGAGGATTGCTGTGAGTTTAGAGCCTGAATGAGCTATAGAGTGAGACCCCGTTTCAAATAAAGAAAGAGAAAGGTGGGATGGATGGCCACACTTTCGGGTTCTGATCAGGTGTTCCCCTCGAAAAGCGGAGGTAATGTCCAGTCCGAGCCTCTGTAGTATGAGGGACAGGGACGGTCTGCTCCATCAAGGGGCCATGCTCTTGTCTGTCCAGCAGAGGGCGCCAGCGCCTGCCAGCTTGGCCTCCAGGCTGGGTCCTTTTGCTCTTTGAACAGCAGTTTCAAGTTCACTGGAGTGTGTGTGTGTGTGTGTGTGTGTGTGTGTGTGTGTGTGTGTGTGTGTGAGTCCCACAGGCCTCAGGAAGGGAGATATCACCCGACTCAATCTGTGGCCAGCCTGGGAATGGACACTGGTGTCTGAAGATTCCAGAAGCCTGAATTCTATAAGCTGTTCCAGCCTATAGAATATAGGTGTTCAGCCTGCCTGCTAGTGCCACAGCCACAGAGAGCCCTGAGATGTCCCAGTGAGGTTTCCAACGCGGGCCTTATCTGGTTCTAATTAGCTGTGCGGCCGGGAACAAGTCACTTAACCTCTCTGGTCTGCATGTTCTTCTGTTACTGAGGGGCTGGATTAACTCATCTTGACATTCCTTTCAGCACAAGACGGTGGAGAGCAGAGGCTGTTGGCCTGTGCTGGGGATGACGCAGTCTTGGGAAGATTCCCATAAATGCGGTTGAGTCACCGGGGATTGAGGAGTGGGCCTGGCAGATCTGTAGCCATGATTTCATGTGTGTGCATGAATCTGTGTGAGTGTGTTTGTGTGTGTGTTATATGGAGGTTATGTGGGTGTCTTCCCCTATTGCCCTCTGCCTTGTTCTGTTTATTAAAAATTTTATTTAAAACATTTAAAATTAGATGTGTATGTATGCACAGTGGCCTGAAGGGTCCAGAAGAGGCATGGATGCCCTGAGCTGCCTAATACGGGAACCGAACTCAGGCCCACAGGAAGAGCATCAAGTGCTTTTAACCGCTGAGCCGTCTCTCCAGCTTACTTTTTGAGATGCGGACTACTCATGGAACCTGGAGCTCACCGGCTGGTCTGGCCAGCCCGTGAGCTCCAGGGGGTCCTCTTGCCTCCTCTGCTTGCACTGGGAGTGCAGATGCAGCCAGCTGTGAGAGCGGGTGATGGGAACTGAACTCAGGTCACGCTCGGCTCGCCGGGGAGTGCTTCCCTGAGGAACCGCGTCCCAGCTCTGCAGCTGTGCTCCCAGCTCTGCAGCTCATTTCTGCCTGTGGAGTGGGACGGAGGCTGACTCTGGGTCCAGCCTCTTACCCGTTGTGTGACGTGCACACTGGAGGGAGGAGGAAGCCCACCTTTGGCGTTGCTTTGAGTTTCCCCACCCACCACTTCTGGGCAGACTGTCCAGGCTCCTGGCCCTGGGCTCTCTGGGCATCGTCCTGGTTCTTCTCCTCTCTCACCAGTTTGTACTTACCCTGCTTCCTCTCCCGGGTCCCTCTCTCTGCCTTAGCTTGGTGGGGATCCCACCGTCCAGATCTCCGGGAAGGTGGGCCTTAAGGGAGGGCGTCATGGTGTCTACCCACAGCCTTCGAGTGTCTCCTGGAGTTCAGCCTTTAAGTTTGTGTGGATGTTCCACAGATCATGAGGGCAGATGGGGACCACAGAGGGCAAAACAAACACAACGGGGGGGGGCTGTTGTGTCACAGGGGAGAAACTCACAGGACAGGGGACCACTGTCAAGTATGCAACCCAGTGAGTGATTCCTTAAAAAAAAAAAAAAAAGTGCTTTATTGAGGGCTTGGGGTTTGGCTCAGTACAGAGCACCCACTTAGAATGCCCCCTCAGTGGGAGCTGGAACAAGTCTAGGGTAGTGTATTTCCTGCCTGGGGTGCCCCAGTGAGGTGTTAGGGGCATGGCCCAGTGGTAGAGCCTAGGATCCCCCAGTGAGGTGCTGGGGTGGGGCTCAGGGTGCAGCCCCAGACATGGGAACTACACAGCTGTACCCTCCCCTCCTCTTCTCACTGACTTCATTAGCAGCTTGTTTCTACTGAAAACTGCCTTTACACATTTTAGAGATAATTTACTTAAAAACCACAGCTTGGATCATAAACAGCAGCGGATTAGAAACCAATCCAACTGCACTTGCTAGAGACCTTCCTTTTTTTTTTTTTCCTCACAGGAGCAAAGCAAGATAACAGACTCCCCAATACATAAACATTTCACCACAGAGCACCCCAGCCGCAGTGAAAGAAAGGGTATGCCATGGCCAGAGGGGAGGAGAAAGTACCACATTATGTTGGGAGGACTTAAAAATAAGACTTGACGGAAAGCCTTGACAATTTTATGTGTATGTAACTGGTTAGTTTTGTGCACGTGCCTGCGGGAACTTGCTGTCTTAGTTCCTGGCACCTGCTTCAAGCAGCTCGCAGTCATTAGTAACTCTAATTTCAAAGGGATCTGATGTCCTCTTCTGGTCTCCATGGGCACTGCACCCACATGTGGCATTCACACACAGAGACATACATGAAAATAAAATAAAATTTAAAAGCAACCGTTTGAAGTCATACCCGCAAAACTTGGTTATTTCTTTACAGAGTGTGACTTATCCACTGCAAAGAGGGGTGGCGTGGCCCAGTGAACACTCTCAAAGAAGTTTTTTTTAAAAAAACAAAACAATTTTTGTACTTTTTTTTTTTAAATGTATATGAACATTTTACCTGCGTGTATGTCTGTGCCCCACAAGCATGCCTGGTACACTTGGAGGGCAGGAAAGGACATTGGATCCCCTGAAACTGGAGTTACAAATAATTATGAACCTCCATGATAATGTGAACTGAATTTAGGTCCTCTGGGAGAGCACAGTGCTCTAACCACTAAGCCATCTCTCCTGCCCCCTTAAATAGTTTTCAAATGCCCCGAGAGTCATCAGTAGCAGCTGCTCCCTGTGAGTTCTTTGTGTTTTTTAAGCTCAAGTTGAGAAAAATAAGCTCAGAGAGGCCGAGCACCTCTTGACAGAGCACCCCACTGGGATGACAGTGACCCTGACCTTCTAGGGAGACCTGGGACGGTCGCACAGCACAGGCAGGGAGGGTCCATCCTTCCCTTTGTTCCCTGCTCTGCTGAGAGGAAGTGGTTACAGCAGCACACAGGCCACACTGGGGTCTCAGCAAGCAGCTCAGCTTAGGCTCCACTGCCCGGCGCAGCCCAGGAAATGGCCGGGGGCGGGGGGGTCAGGGGCATGGATATGGCTTCCTTGACACACTTGCCTGTGCCATTGAGCATGCCCCCTCATGTTGTCAAGGGCCAAGGTTGGGTGAGCTGGTTTCTGTCCCCTTCAAGGAGGGCAGATGTTGGGTAGTGCTATCAGGAGGCTCTCCCTAGACCCTGTCCCACGTAGTCAGATCTGGGGGACCCTGACTCCCCAGCACTGCAGTACTTTGGGAATGCTCTATCCAGGGACTGTCTGCTCTGAGGTGATATAGACGGGGTTGCAAATGGGTGTGGTAGACCATGGTTCCAGCCTGCCCTTGCTAAGTTGCCCAGGCTGAACTTGAACTCACTCTGTGGGCCAGGCAGGGCTCAAAATTGCAATCCTCCTGCCGCAACCTCCCAAGGAGTCGTGCCTCTAGACTCAGCCTCTTGGTTGTTCATGAAGACCCAGATTTCCCTTTGTCCAGCTGTCACAGTGACCTTTCCGTGATGACAGATGGTGGGAAGGCCTTTCTTTCTAGGGAGCAGTCTTGGTGGGGAGAAGGCGGAGAGGGCTGAGGGTGTGAATAAAGAGGCGCCCCCATCATTTCTCGCCTCTTTGGCTGTGACTATGTGTGCTAGGCACTCAGAGGCAAGAGGTGTGGGTGGGCCGCTGACGTTTGGATGGCTGGCCATCAGCAGAGGTCAAGAGCTGTGACCTGGGTGTCCCCAGGTGAGAGGGGATGGAACCAGTCATCTCCACAGAGTCCTGAGACCTTGCAGTGGGCCACACACAGACAAGGGGACATACCGGAATGAGAAGGGCAAAGTCCATCCTGGGGTCAGCGTGGCCCCAATCACCAAGGTGTCAGGTCTGTCCAGCCACAAGCCTGTTGGGTGGTTTCTCTGTCCCAGAGGCTGTGATGGCTTTGGGCTGCCGATAGACACCCCGGATGTGATTTGATAGGCCGCAGGTGTCGTCAGAGGCCCGAAGGTGGCTGCCGGACCCGAGGCTTATTTGGTTGTTCTGTCTGCTATCTACAGGGCTTCCTCTCCAGGGAAAGAGCTGGCAAGAAGTTCCTCAGCTCCCTTCTGAATCAGAGTGAGCCTGAGGAAAATGTCCTGCTGCTCTTGTTATGCTGGGCATTGCAGGGAAGGACGAAGAGAAGCAGCCAAGCTATGAGCCACACGGCCTTGGGTGGAGTTTTCGTATGACACCCACACAGGACCCAGTGCTAGACACCTGGTGGCCAATGCTCCCAAACGGCTTAAGGCACCCTTCCCCACATCTGCCTGAGATATCCCCTGAGCATAACAGGAACTCTGCCTGGCCGAGGTTGGACCAAAAGTGGCTGAGGACAGAGCGGCAAGGGAAACCCCACCCTGTGACATGTGGGCATCAGCACCTGAAGTGTGACCCCCAACTCTTCCACTGACAGGCAGGGAACCCCAAACCCAGCTCCTGCATGCCCCAGTGTCCTGGGCGTCCTGGCAGTGGGTGAGCTCTGCCTTGTGCTTGGTTTTGCCAGAGCCTTCTGCAAAACAAGATGAGAAGCCCATCCTCTGCAGCACCGGTGAGCTTCCTGGTCGCCGAGGCACCAGCTTACCCCTTGGCATCCGGGGCCACCGAGGTTTGCCTGGCAGACTTGCTCCTGGGGCTTCAATCTGTGCAGGTTCCTCTGCTGCTTTTTTCCGGGGGACTTGCCTGCTACTAAGACATGTCACCAGAAGGTTGATATGTTGGCTATGCCTGCCGTCTCGATACTCGGAAGTCGGAGGCAGGACGATTGCTGCAAGTTCGAGGTTGGCCTGGGCTATGCAGTAAGTTCTGTCTCACAGACATAAGCAAAACAAAACAAGACATCATTGGAAAAGGCAACATTGCCTGAGAGTCTTTATTAGTCGGGGTTCCCTAGAGGAACAGAACTGAGAGAATGAATACACACACACACACACACACAGATAAACTTATACACACACAGACACACACAGACCCAGACACACATACACACATACACACAACATACACAGAGACACACACAAGCACACAGACACATAAGCACACAGACACACAGACACACAGACACAGACACACATACAGAAACAGACACATATACACACAAGCACACAGACACACAGACACATAGGCACACAGACACAAACACACAGACACACACACTGACACACATACAGGAACAGACACATAAACACACAGATACACAGATACACAGACATACACACAGACACACACAGAAACAGATACATACACACACACAGAGATACACACAGACAAAATGTATATTTAGTTGATTAGTCCATAAAGCTGAATGTCTCAGCTGGTCTTCAGTATACACCAGAATCCCGAAGAAGTAGGTTCTAATGCCAGTGAAGGAATGGGCTTGCCAGACAAGGGCAAGCAGGCAGAGCAAAGCTTCCCTCTTCCACGTCGTTTATATAGGCTTTTGCCAGAAGGTGTAACCCGCATTAGAGGTAGATCTTCCCTGCTCAAAAGCTCTGGAGTAAGGGTGGGTCTCCCATTCCAAATGATTCAGTTAAGAAAAGCCCCTCCTCACAGGTGCACCCAGCCACTTGGGTTTCAGTTAATTCCAGGTGTGGTCAAGCTGACAACTGAGAATAGCCATCATGGAATCCTTGTGTTCTTGTTTCCCTGAGGCCACATACCCCCTGGCTCCTCGTTGCCTAAAGGTCGATGTCTCATACACAAATTTCATCAGAGAAGCTGACAAAGAAGCCCAAGGGCAAAGCTCACTGTCCTGGGGGTGGACGACAGGGCGAAGCTCACTGTCCTGGGGGTGGACGACAGGCTCTGGGAGAGAAGGGAAATAAAAGGTCGTCTTCTAGAAATGCTTCTCAGCTGTAGGTCTGGGTAGTGTGTGTGTGTGTGTGTGTGTGTGTGTGTGTGTGTGTGTGTAAGAGGGCAGGGGATGAAAGTGTGTTGGCACATGTCTATTCCTATGATGAAACACCATAACCAAAAAACAAGTTGGGGAGGAACTTTTTTTTTTTTTTGGCTTACACTTCTATATCACTGTGGAAGGAAGTCAGGACAGGAACTCAAAGAGAACAGGCACCCAGAGGCAGGAGCTGCAATCACGGAGGGTTGCTGCTCACTGACTTGCTCTCATGGCAGCCTGCTTTCTTCTAAAATCCAGGACCACCAGCCCAGGAGTGACACCACCCACAATGGAATAGGCCCTTCCCCATCAATCACTAATTAAGAAAATGCCCTGAAGGCTTGCCTACAGCCTGGTCTTATGGGAGCATTTTCTTCATGGGGGTTCCCTCCTCTCAGATGGCCATAACACCAGCCAGCATACTAGGCAAGTGCTCTGCAACTGAGCTTCATCCCCGGCTCTAATTTTATTCTATAGCGCAGGCTGGCCTAGAACTCACTCTACGGCCTAGATGGCCTCAAATTCATAATCCTCCTACCTTGCCCTTTGAGTAGCTGGTGTGACAGGCCTTCGTCACTAGGCCTGGCTTGCAGGGCCATCTAAAAAGCCCAAGTGTGACTCACACAGTCAGGACAGCTTCTGAGCATCACACAGAGGGTCTCAGGTGGGGCAAGAAGCCAGGTCCTTCTGCAGCAGAGGGAAGGGTGAGCCTGCCCCTCTCCGGCTCCTGGCAGCTGTGCCCACCCTATCCTTCCGTCCGTGTCCACCCCTCCTGCCCTATTGTCTTTTGCCTCCCTGGCACCCAGCGACCTTACTCGGCCACCATGTTCTGGAAAAGTATTCTCACATTTTTCTTCCAAGACGGGCTCAAACATAAACAGCCTGGACGGTGGGCATCCGGACTCCGGGTCCCCTCGGCTCTATCCGGCCTTCGTCATTTCCCCAGAGAGGGTGGAGGGTGAGTGGTGAGACTCGAGCCAGGCATTCACGTGTCTGAGGAGTGGCGAGGACAAATGGGCGTCTCTGGAGCCGAGATGGGATGGTCCGTGTTTATGCTGCTGGCCACATGACCCTCCATCCTTAGTTCATAACTTGGGCCCCCGAAGCCAGCTCTATCTTACTTTACAGGAAGTTTACAGTTTGCAGGTGAAGTGCTGGCTGAACTGTCAGTCACGCTATTGTCTCTGGCTGCCACTGGGGCAGAGAAACCACTGGTCGCTTGGGCAGGTTTTCTCAGGCTTGGGTGGACCCATGTGGGCCGGGTCTCCCTGTTGTGGACACTGGTGGTGCCTCAGCCCCTTGGGGGTTAAGCCTGACTTGATAAGGACCTGTAGCTGTGGTGGCAGGCTAGCGTCTTCTGTGTGATATGGGACAGTGTTCTGGGACTTAGGCTTGCTGGGTTCCAATTTTTAAAAGTTGGCTGGCTCAGCAGGGTACAATGGCTGTGTCTATAGGGCCAGCCACTCAGGGGCTAATGTAGGAAGGTGGCGTCCCCAAGGCTCAAGAATAGCCTAGGCAACAGAGAGCGCCATCTACAAGACAAAATGCAACAGAAGGTTGCAGGCTCAGGAAGTGATGCATTCGTGTGTGTGTGTGTGTGTGTGTGTGTGTGTGTGTGTGTGCATGTATACATACATGCGTGTCTATGTGTCTATGCACACACCTATATGTGCCTGTATGGACATATGTACATATGTACATTCATATGCATACACATATGAATATGTGAGTGTGTGCATGTGTGTGTGCATGCGTGTACACATGCCCATGTGTGGCATAGATGAGAGTGACTGTGCAGGAAGCTCCAGAGTGAGACTTAGGGCTTCTCACTTTTCACTCTGAAGACAGCCAGCCCTGCAGATCAGCAGGCAGGTGCTGGAGCCACTACCCCCTTCCCCATTCCCCCAGCGGGTGGGGTGGTCGTCCGCCTGGCCATCCATCACTCCTGAGTGTCAGCGTGGCCTCAGCGAGAGATAGCGGAGGAAAAATGACCTGGTCCTGTGGTGCATTTATCTGGCCCAGAGCCTGTGAGCCCTGTCAGGCGGGGGCAGCTCATTTGTCAAAGTGGAACTGGCCGCTGCTGGCCTGGCCTCATAGCACCCGGTGCTCCCCCGTTGGGCGGCCATGTCCTGGGATCTGCCTGCCACTGGACTCCTTTGTGGTCTCTTTGTTGACTTGGAAATTCTGCCATGCGGAACAGAGGCCAGTGGGCAACATCGTGGCAAAATTTCCTGGTCTACACTGCCAGCCCTCAGTGAACTTGGAGGTGCTGTGTGAAATTCTATAACTGCACAAAGTAACGACAGTCTCTCTCTGTATCTGTCTCTCTCTCAGAAATAGAGTCTTCCTATGTAACCCAGGCGGACCTCAAACTCACGGATCTCCCCATCTCAGCTTCACAAGTGCACGCTACATCTGGTTATTGGTGTTTTTTAATTTTGGGGGGGTGGGGCAGAGCCTCATTCTGTAGTCCAGGCGGCTTGGAATTTGGTATTTAGCCCAGACTGACCCCAAATTTATGATCTTCCGGCCTCAGTCTCCCAAGTACTTTTGCTACAAGCAGGACTACCATGCCAGCTATGCCCTGGTTAAAGCTGACCAAACTCAGGCAATGGTGGTCAGCCTTCTCATAGTGAGCCTTTTATGTCCAAGCAGCAATTGGCATCACAGTCAGAACTGAGATGGCCTCAAGAATACCCAACCTAACTTTATGTAGGACCCACAAGCCTCTCTGGCTCGGGCCACAGACTCAGGAGATCTTCAAGCGCAGGCGCAGTTGAACAGAGCTAGGGGGAGGACAGATGGGGCTATCTGTGAATGGAGGGCCACAAGGAGAGGCAGCTTTCCTGGGTGCCCAGTGGGGCCGCTGGGGACGGTGGGCTGGGGAGTGGGCCATCAGCAGCCCAGGGGGTTGCCTCGGCCTCAGGATGTCTACGTCCTCACAGGCCTTGGCTGACCTTCCTTTCACCCACTGTGGTCCTTCTTGGGCTTTCCAGTGTCCCCAGGAACTTCAGTGGCCTCTCCCTCGCCACATGCCCAGAGGTATCTTTTGGCAGCTGCTGCCTGCTCGACCAGCCCTCCCTCAGTCTCTGCACACACTGACCTGTTGTTTTCCTCTAGACTTTCTGGGAATGGGTTCAGCGCCCCCACCCCAAGCTCTGCTTTGTTTCCATAGGCATCAAGGGCTGTCAGCCCTGACGCACTGACTTGACCCCAGGAGAGCCGCCACTATCAGCCCATCTCTGCAGCTAGCGGTCCAATCCAGCCAATGACACAGGAGGTTATCAGTGACAGACGGTGGTTCTCCCAGGGCAACAGGGTTATAGGTCAGTGGCCACCAGAGCCCCATGTGGGATGGATTAAGTCTGCCGTGCCTGGGTGGCAGGCAGCTCCAGGGAGAACCTAGGTCACTGTGGAACTTGTATGAATGCAGGACTCAGAGCTGTGAGACAGTCCACTTTCCCCTGGGAATGGGTGGGTCCCGGCAGGGAAATGTGTCTGGGTGAGTGTTATGGTCCTGGTGCCTGTGACTGTGAGTGCAAAGTGCAAGGGCAAAGGCCGTTCATCTGGGGTTCATGGGCGTTGGGGGTGGGAAACAGGGTGTGGAGGATGGGCTGAGAGGTCCCGCATTCCCCGACTGGATGTCAGGAGAGCAAAAGCTTCCGGAGATGGAGGGAACCTTCCAGAAAGCACATCTAGGAGGAAGCTACGTCATGGCAGCAGCACTGTCTGTTCTCTGGTGTTTGAGAGGCACCAGGAGCTGCCATCCGTCGCTCGAGAAGCATTTATTGGGTGCCTGCTGTGTGCGGGGCTCCGCTCCAGGTACGAAAGGCACACTGGTGGGAAAGAAACAACAAACGATAAACATCCGGCCAGGCGAAACCCTCTGCCCCACGGGTCCACGCTGCAGGGTGCACAAAAGGTGGGAAGGGGAATGTGCAGGGAGGAGGCGAGGGGTGCGGGACTACCAGCACAGCTGGCGGGAAGGTGGGCAGCTGGGCAGGGCGTGGATTAGGGATGTGGCTGAGGAGCAAGTCAATGTTGAGGAGCCGCTGACAGCTCTAGCAGAGCCAGTTAGGGTGGTGAATTCTGAACCAATATAAAGCCACGTGGACCCTCCGCCCCAATCCCAGGCTGGGACTGAGCCAGCCTCAGTTTACCCACTCCTCAAGGGGGCTGCTTAAGGCCTCCCATGACTTCTGGGACACTGTCTCAGCGGGAGGCTTTGGAAGGGCTCCTGGGCATGTGGGAGCCAGGGAGCTAGCTCAGAGCAGGGTCAGTGGAAGTAAACATGGGACCCTCCACCCCCAAAGTCAAGGCTCTTCAGGATGAGCTGGTGTATGGTTTCTGCTGTGTTTGTGGAGTCTGTCCTGGCACCTTTGGCAAAGTCTTGGGGAAGCATGCCCTGGGCAGCAACCTTCTTACCTAGACCAACATCTTTGCTGCTTCTCTGCTGGTCGTGGGAAGATCTCACTGTTGGGGTCACTCACAGGAGCATGGGAGGGATCAGTCACAGGAACATGGTGAGGGCTCACTCATGGGAGCATAGTGAGGGCTTGCTCACAGGAATGTGGGTGAGGGGTCACTCACGGAAGCATGCTGAGGGGTCAGCCGTGGGACCACCGATGAGGGCTCACACTTATGGTGCATGGATGACTCAAGCCCATGCCCTAGGGGCTCCTGTCCAACTTTCAGGGAGCCCCACCGCAGTCCTTCCCAGGAATCACTCACAGCTTGTAGAACCTTGGAAGGTAGCCTCCTCAGCCTTGTAAGTCTCTGAGTCTTATGAACTTTCCTCCTCCCCCACCCCTCCTCCCTTCCTTCCTCCTTCCTCCCCTTCCCTCCCCTTGTTCCTCATCTCTCTTCTCCCTCTCTTTCTTCCTCCATCTTTCCTTTTTCCTCTTCCTGCCTTCCTTTCCTTTCTTCCCCCTTCTCCCTTTCTGCCCCCTCTTTCCTCCTCCCTTCTCCCTTCTCCCTCTTCCTACTTCCCTCCTCCCTCTAGAAGAAAGCTGTTTTGTTCAGTTCAGAGAAAATAGCTCTGCATCCCTGGTATACCACCCCAGCAGGAAGCATCTGAAGTGTGACCAACACAAGTTGGGAAGCATCTTCCATCATAGTGAGGTCTGGATTTCTAAGACACGGAGCTAAAGAATTTAAACATCTCATCACCAGCTTTCAACATTTTGCTTTGTGCTAGGATGGTGTTTTGCGTGCATTTGGGGTTAAGTAAACTCCATCTTGAAAATGAATTTTGCCAATTATTGTTATTAGTCATTGTTATTGTTATGCCGCTGGATGCCAGCCTTCATTGGCAGACTAGACTTTCTACACACAATGCCATCCCAGGGCAGAGCCAGCTCATCTAGGCTCATGGCTGGTGTGCCTGTACATTTTTAAATAAAGTTTTATTGGCACAGGTATGTCTACCTGCTGATGTGTTATCTGGGCTGGCTTGCTACTACAAGGGCAGGGTTGAGGCTGCCACTTGACAGGATTCAAGTCACCAAGGAGACAGTCCTCTGAGCTGTCTGTGGGTGTCTAGGTTAGCGGAGGTTGGAAGACCTCCTGAATGTGAGCAGCGCCATCCTCTGGCTTGCGGTTCTAGAATAAAATGAAGAAGGCACGCTGAGCACCAGCACTCACCTCTCTCTGCTTCCTGACAGTGGATGCCATGTGACCAGTGGCCTCCTGTTCTTGCTACCGAGGCTTCCCTGTGTGATCTGTTAACCAGTGCAAACCATTCCTCCCTAATGTCACTTTTGTCAGGCATTTAATCACATCCACAAAACAAGTAACTAATATGCCATGTTTCCCCAGAGGCTGGAATATTTACCCTCTAGACTTTCGAATAAATGCTGGCTGTCCCTGGCTCTCACAGTCTCTGGCCCAGGGCCCTCCCAATTCATCAGCAATTTTGGCTTTGAGACCTTGTGAGATTTTATTTTTCTTCCTTAGCATCTCTGTCTTTGCTAGTATTTCAGGAATGAAAACGTTTATTTTGACAATAATGATGAAAAAATCATAAATGCTTGTTTTAAAAGATTGTGAATTAATAAACCACAAAAAATAAAGGTATCTTGAAAGGGGCCATTGAGACGACCCTGAGGAGGAGGACCCGGCAGACTGTTGCCAGCTACAGCCATCACGTCTTCCTCTCTGATGGCTTTTACCCCAACAAAGGACGAAGGAAAGCAGCTAGCCAAGGCAGCCGTGAGGAGGCCAGGCCGGCGGCGTGGGGGTCCGGGAAGTGGGTCCCATCTGGTTTGTGTTAGGGTTACAAGGTTGATGGCAAATAAGGGTATTAGAGCTAATTTACTTATTTAGGGGAGACGACTCGCTCCCAGAATCTGTGACTGGGGAGGAGTGGGCTCCGTCTCCCGGCTTTCGGGAGTGCCCTGCAGGAGGAGGGGCCTGCCTGGCCTGGGCCCTGGTGCAAAGACGTGGATCATTTTAAAAATAGCCCTGCAAGCGTGCTGGGACCAGCTGACCCCTCCTCCTACCTCCTTTGGCCAGAAGCACACTTCCCGGGACCTTGTCCTTCATCCCCCAGGATACCGGTTCCAACCACAGGCTGGGAATGCAGGTAGCGCATAGGGCACGATCAAAAGAGTCAATATGGCCACGTGTCCACCCACAGCACATCCTCAGCTCTCTGTATACCAAGGGTCCTGGCTGTCCCCTGTGACTGTGTTATGGCCTTCGTGTGCCTGCCATTATCTGAAAGTTCCCATCCAAGCAACCAAAGTCTCAACCCTTTCCCGGGATTTCCTGGCTGCAGCCCTTCAGTGCCCTCTCTACCTTACACCCAAGGATTTGGTTCTGCAATCACAGCTCTAGTCAGAGACCAGGCTCCCCTTGGCTGGGTTTTGTGGATAGAGTTGGTGATTGGGAAGGAAATTGCAATAAGGTTAGCTCCCATCTTTGCTAAGGCTGACTCGATAAGCTTCCTGTCTCCCCACCTGTGAGATGCTGTCAAGTAGCTTAGTTTTATTATTTTTTAAAGCTTATTTATTTGTTGTTTGTTTATTTGTGTGTGTGTGTGTGTGTGTGTGTGTGTGTGTGTGTGTGTGATGGTCAGAGACCAGCTTTAAGGAGTCGGTTTTCTTCTTTCACTGCATAGCTATTATTGAACTCAGGTTGTCAGACTTGGTGGATGGCATCTTTAACCACCTGAACCATCTCCCTGTCCCACGACAAGAAGTTTTACAAGGACTGAATGAGACAAGCCTGGTAACTGATTAGTGCCTGGCCTACATAGTGGAAGTACAGCAATCAATTAGTGCTGCCTGCCTGAGCTTGGTAGATGGCTTACAGCAATTGATTAGTACTGTCTGCATGGGTATGGGCATAGAGCGCTTTTATTGCCTGTGAGCATCTGCAGTCTACTCAGTATTTCATCTGCTTTTTATGTATTTACTCAGGGCTTCCTGGGGTCCTCACACATTTTCCTATCTAGGTCAGAAGTCTCTAGCTTTGAAAAACTGGTCATCATGGTTTGTGTGGGGTGATGGCTGTCTGTCTGTCTTCGTCTTTCAGCTTCCCTTGGATTTAGCAATCTACTTTCCTTACAGTCCTATTGAGAAAATTCCTCACTCAGCCAATTTAGATAATGTCTGACAGGCTCCCCAGGGAAAATCCCCAATCCCCAGTGATTTAGTGTGCCCCCCCCCCGCAGAGCAGCCTGCACCTCAGTTCTGTTATGTCAATCCAGCTCATTCCCCCTGCTGGGTTTGAGATACATGCTATTCATGTTTTAGATCCTTTCTTTTAAATGTGATCCATTTGGACCTAATCATAAAAGTAGTATATCTTCAGAGTAGATCAGCAAAATGTTAACTAAAAAGGTGCAAAGAAATAAATTTAGACATTTGAAAACCCACAGTTAGAAATTCTCCATCTTTAACACTTTGACTCTAGCCTCACTTCCTATTTAAGCTTTATAAAGGACTTTATCAGCTCTTATGATTGCTGGATGCACTTTTCCCAGGAGCTTAGGTTGGACCCAGAGGCATGACACAAGAAAGGGTCAGCCACACTCTCTTCTCTGCGTTTGGCCCTAGAGCTCCAGGTTGGTTTCATGACTGGAAGCGTTTCCCCTGGTGCTGTTCTCTGTAACGAGCCTGGATAAGCTCCTCAGGCAGAAGACCTGAGAAGAAAGAAACATTCCAGAGTATAGGAGGCCTGAGGGGGAGGCTATGGCCTCCAGTAGGTGGTGTGAGGGCCCCACTCTGGTGTCGGAAGTTTTTGTATAGACAGGGAGAGGCTAATGGGCAAGTGTTCAATTTTATAAACCTCTTCCTGGGTCAGCCCTGTCATGGAAAGGCTTTTGAGAGGTGCCTTAGTCACTCCCATCTGCCTCCGGTTTCTATGTGCAAGGTCACCTTGGGAGTCAGCTCCAGGAACCAACAGCTGTGCCTTTATGAACACTCCTGGGATCTCTTGAGCCTCCATCCCTCCTTCCAGTTAGGACCGCCCAGAGTGCGAGCACAGTGTGTGGCTTGTTTGTTTGGGCATCTCCTCTGCCCAGTACACAGCTGGTATTCACTAAGTGCTGAACGTTTGGATACATGGTGGAGAATTAAGCAAGTGGATGCTTGCTTGACTCACTGGCTGGAAAGATGGTTTAGGGGATCAAAGGATGGAAGGGTAGATGTATGAATGTATGGAAAGGTAGATGTATGACTGTATGGAAGGTTAGATGAATGAATGGACATGTAAATGGACAGATGAATGAATGGATGACCAAGAAGATAAGCAGCTGGTTAAGTAGATGGATGAGTGAATGGATGGAAAGACAGACAGATGGACAAATCAATGTGTGATAGATGAACGCACAGATGAGCAAACTGATGGATGGATGGGTGGAAATGGATAAAAAGGCAGATGGGTAGATGGATAGATGAACTGATGAATGATGGGTAAATGGATGAATGGCCAGGTAAATGAACGGATGGTTGGTGAATGGATAGGTAAGTGGTTACATGATGGGTGGGTACAAGGATGAATAGATAGATGGATGGGTAGATGGGTGGGCAGAGGGATAGATGGGCAAGTAGACGAGTGCATGGGTAGATGGCTGAATGGATGGGTGGAATGGATGGATGGTCAGGTCGATGAACCGATGGGTAGTGGCTGGTGGCTGGATGGGTAGGTAGACAGATGGACGGTAGGTAGACAGAGGGTAGATAGGTGGGCAAACTGAAAAATGGATGATGGGCAGGTAGATTGCAGGTAGATGTGGGCAAAGTACTGAGAAATGGAAGGAGGTTGGGTGGCTTGGAGACGGACTGAATCGCATGCCTGTTCAGAACATCTTGATGCCACCCACCAGGTTTAAGCCTATCTCTGCGCTGAACCAGCTTATCAACTTTGAGTCAGTATTTAGCCACCCTGGGACTTGGTTTACTGCTCAGCGAGTGTGGATACTGCAGAACTCACCTCAGAGAGTGCTGGTCCAAGACGCCATTTACCAAACTACTTTGTAGAGTGCTAGCCATGCCCTAGCTCAGAAACCTTGACCAACTCTGCCCTCTTTCACTTGTGTTTCACTAAATGTTTAGTGTGTGTGTGTGTGATGCATGTGTGTGCATGCATACAACCTTGCATGCACATGGGGAGGCTAGAGCAAGGGATCAGACACCCTCCTCCATTGCTTTCCTCCTGATTTCCCTGAGATAGGGTCTCTTGTTGAACCAGAAGTTTGCTATTTTGTCTAAGCTGGCTGGCCACGGAGCTCCTTCTATCTGCTTGTCTCTGCCCCCAACCCCAGAGTTCCAGGCACTGGAACTTGCAGCCATTCCTGGCTTTTTACACCGGTGCTGGGGATTCAAACTCAGATTCTTATTCTTGAAGAACAGGGTTTCTTATACACTGAGACATCTCTGGGCCCTCAGTTTTCGCCAGACATTTATTGAGCACCCGGTGCTGTGTTGGCAGGTGGCTCTCAGGCACCAGGTTCAAAGTGGGACTAAGAATCATCCTCATCCCAGGGACCTTTTATGGAATGCGTTTCCTCTTCTGCTTTTTTACAATACTTGTTACGATTTCCACACATTTTAACATGCCTGTATTTAATGCCGGTGTTTACTTTTTAACGAGTTCCCTCCGCCCTGTCACTGGACTGCACCGTCTGGCAAAGCGAAGGCCTTGTGCTCTGCACACAGCTGTATATCAAAGACAAGCATAAATGACTATTCCCTTCCAGTTGCTCCGGCCAAAATCCTGGGCTCTGTCTCATTTCTCTTCTTCGCACGCCACATTCTGGCTGTTCAGATCCTGTCAGTTCTGCCTTCGAAGTAAACTCCGGGCCCAGCTGCCCCTCCTGCGTCCCCACAGCCTTCCGTGCCTCTGCCTATGTGTGTTTGAGTCTTATTAGCTAATTGGCTCTACTCTGACCTCACCCTGTGGCTTCTCCCAGGTGCTAGTCAAGTGCTCAGAACCCACTGATGCATGCCCCTCCCCCATGCCCATCCCTGAATGCTGGCAGCCACCAGGGACAGTGAGAGCCAGGAAGGAGCCTCCTCAGGGTTTCTGAGGGGAGTTCAGCCACAAAATCAGGCTGTGAGACTCATGGCCTTCAAGACTGCCAGAGGGATTCATTGCCCTTGCATTAAGCCACACAATTTGTGGTCAGGGCTTTGGCCCAGCAGCTCCATAAATGAACACTGGCTGTGAGTTTCCACAGCCAGTCATGGGCTCAGGTAAGGCGCTTATGGCTTTTACTGGGGACAAGGCTGCCCTGAATACCTGGGGACATAGCCTAGTAGCTGGCCTGGACTTCTGAGACCACCGGTTGCTGGAGGTCTGAACTATGCGTGGCCAGAAGATGTAGCAGCCTGGAAACATCTGGAAACCTTAAACTGTGTCCTGGTTTATAGACCCAGGATAGATGGGAGCTTGTGACAGGCCAGTGTCTCACATGTGTTTCATGACACTATTCCTGGGGAGGTGTGAACAAACCCTAGGCAGGGAACTGATGACAGACCAAAGCAATGATACCAGTACTGTTCAACTTGGTAGACTACTGAATTTACTTGGGTGACTTACAGGAGTAAGGGTGAGGGGTGACTTACATGAGCACAGATGGCTCAAGGGAAGCTATGTCACTGAAGCCCTCTCCAGCACCAGTGGTGACTCTCAAAATCTGGAGTCCTGATTTCTCTGTGTTACTTGCACCCTTGTTCACAGCAGTCCAACTGCTTATAACCTCAGGGAAGGAAGGGTCTTGGGAATCTGTGGGTTTCTGGGACTTCCTGAGACTTCTGCATTGTTCATTTCCTGAGTCTTAAGGAGCTTCCCTTCAGGGTAGGATCTTCCAACTTGCAGAAAATTGCCGCACAGCAGCATCTTTCTGGTGACTGTCCTTTGTGTTCTGGAGCCACAGCAGGGGGATCTGTGAATCTGCTGGGCTGAAGGGAGCTAAGAGAGAGAGACACACAGCTAGAGCTTAGGCACTGTCCTTATGAGAAGCAGCAGGGCTTCACCCTGGCTTCCTGTAAGCACCTTCTGTGTCTTCCCTTTCCCTCCTCTCAGGACAGTGAAGAGGAAGGGTGTCATTGTCATAGCTAGGGTTTATATGACTATGATGAAACACAATAACCGAACACTTCTCAGGAAGGAGAGGGATTGTTTCATCTTACACTGTGGGTCACACAGCATCCCTGAGGGAAGTCAGAGCTGGAACTCAAGGAGGGCAGGAACCTGGGGGCAGGAGCTGAAGCAGAAGCCATGGAGGAGTGCTGCTTACTGGCTTGTTCCTACTGGGTTGCTCAGCCTGTTTTCTCATACAACCCAGGACCATCTGTAGAGGGATGGCACCGCCCACAGTGGGCAGGGCCCTCTCCCATCAGCCATTAGTGTAGGAAATGCACCACAGACTTGCCTACAAGGCTATCTTAAGAAGGCATTTCTCAGTTAGCATTCTCTCTTCCTGGGTATGTCTCGGTTTACACCAAGATGACAAAAAGCACCAGCACACTTCTGTAGGAGAACAGACCCTGTCTGATCCCTGCAGTCTCCATCTTGAGAAGGGCTGCTTGGAGACCAAACCACATTTACTCAAGATTTCAGACACAGGGTGCATAGGAGGACCCGGGGGTGAAGGGGTGGTCATAGGGGTGCTGAAGAGGCTCATGGGAGTTAAGAAGAGGCTCACGGAAGGAAAGAGGGGCTTACAGTTCACAGAATGGTCCAGGCCCTGGTCTTGGCTGCAATCAGGTTGCTGGAGGAGAATCCCAGGGAGCTCACTGCCCTAACAAAAAGCTGGGCTGTTGGCATCACAGGTCAAGTCCAAGTTCCCCAGCAGCAGCATGCATGGGCGAGCTAGTTCCAGAGGCAGCAGTGGTCCAGGGCCCATCTTTCTACAGGTTGAGAGCAACACTACAGAAGGTTTGGAGGAGCAGAGAGATCCCACTTCAAGTACATTTGAGCCCTGGGGAAGGGCATACCCCTGGTGGCTGAGTCTGCTCAGAGATTTGAGCTGACCGTTGGGTCCAGGGACTGTCATGCATGATGGTTCATCAGGGCTTTCCCCCGTGGCCCCCGGCCCTCATGCCATCTGCAGTGCCCAGCTGCTGCTTGGAGCCTTTCTTCTCATTAAGCAGGGCCACTCCCTACTCTGTGGTTTGCACACAACAGTTATCACTTAGCCTGTCGCATTACCCACTGGTGGCCTGTCCTCCTCCCCCCAGCCCCCAGGCCTGGGCTGTGCCTCTCCAGAGAAGAGGACTCAGGTGCCTAGGAGGCCTGGCTGCTCTCTTACTAGCTGACTGATTGGGCCACATCTGGATCTCATTAGCCATGGGGTCTCCACCAACAGCCAGTGCTGCCTTTATCGCCCACAGTGCAGATCTGGACAGGAGAAAAATGGCCGCTGATATGCTCCACTTCCTGGGGTGCTGCTTGGAGGCAGCGTAGGGGCTGGGGTGAGGAACGGAGAGCCCAGAGTAGGGGGGCGCGTCAGCGTCCTGCCCCACATGGATGCACAGCAGTACGGGTGCCTGCAGCACCACAGCTCTGCAGAGCTTTCCCTAGGGATGGCATCTACCCCTCAGGCCCTGAGGAGGTGGAAGGCATCACTGGGCCCTTGGCACTGCCTTGTCACATTTTACAGCCCCCGCTGCAGAAACTTTCCAGCTAACCAGAACCCACATAACAGAAACCCAGTGTGGCACAGGGACGTGGGTGGGGCTGGCAGGCAGATCCCTGGGTCCTCACTGGCCAGCCCATCTAGCCAAAATGCTGAGCTCCAGATGATGTGAGGAACCTTGTCCCAAAACATATGGTGAGCCTGGTGTGGTGGTGCACACTTTTAATCCTAGCACTTAGGAGGTGAGGCAGATGGATCTCTGTGAGTTTGAGGCCAGCCTGGTCTACACAGTGAGCTCCAAGCTCCAAGACAGCCAGGGATATATATATATATACACACATATATATATATGTGTGTGTGTGTGTGTGTGTGTATGAATGTATATATTTATATATGTGTGTTTGAATACTCACCATACATACATACACATACATACCTGTCTTCTCCCTGACCTAACTCCTCTCTGTTCTTTAAGTTATTATTATCTCTAAACGTGTATGCATGTTTTATATGTGTGAATGTCATGTACAATGTGTATATCTGGTGCCTGAGGAGGCCAAAAGAAGGCGTTGACTCCCCTGGAACTGGAGTTACAGATGATCCCGAGCTACTGTGTGGGCATGAGGAAATGAACTCAGGTCTCCTAGAAGAGCAACCAGGGCTGCTAATGGCTGAGCCGTCTCTCCAGGACACCCAACCCCTTCCGTTCCCGGCCTTAGTCACTCACACCTAAGACTCTGTGATGCAAGCTTCTTGTTGGCTTTCTCTTCTGGAACTCAGGTGTCCATATCACCTCAGGGCCATCAAGTGAGCCCAGGAACCTCCAGAGAATGTGGTTCTGGGAAGAACATCCCCCACCTCCCAGGCAGCCAGCCAAGGTCCCAGCACATTTCAAAGTGGGTTTCAAGTCTCTGAGAAAAACCAAGGTCCTTTAGGGGAAATTCCCACGGAAAGAATCCAAATATGATGTTTTCTAGATTAAAGGGGCATGGATCCAGTGGGCCACATTTGGTTGGATTGTGTAGCCACAGTGTGTGTCTCACACAGTTCTGTTGCCTAGGAAACCAATCACTAGGCTTTGTGGCCCAAGCTGCAATCTATTCAATTAGCATGGCATGCTTGTTAGATCAGGGGAGGGGGGTGGGAGGGAGAAAAGGAAAAGAAAGAAAGAAAAAGAAGCACAGTGTTGATTGTCCTTTTCAGTTCTGGAAACTACTGAGCAAAGCATCTTCCCTCCCTCTCTCCTCTCTCCTCTCTCCTCCCTTCTCCCTCACCTCTCTCCTCCTTCCTCCCTCCACCCCCTCCCCTCCATTCTCCCTCCCCTCCCTCCTCCAAGGTGGCCCTGCAGTTCTTACCCAAACAGAAGGTGCCTCTGCTGTGATCCTGTGTGATTTACGGCCAGTGGGATCCCTGTTCACCCCCCAGCCAGCATTTCATCCGGAACAGCCAACACCACCCCGGCCTCTGCAGAAGTTAAAAGCCCGCGTGGAGGTCGCGCTTCTTTGCTGAAGGTCGTGAACCACATTTAGGGGAGGAATGAAAACACTGTCCAGCGGCAGCAAATTGGGAATTTCCTCCACGGATTTAAAAACATATTTGAGGGTCGTGACCCTCTTGGGGGTTCGTGTTTTTCTTTGCCAGCCCCACATGTGTAATTGAAGCCCATATTGAAAATGAGGACTGGAAGAGCCAGGTCCCCTGCCTCTGGTTTTCCTCCTTCCGTCTTGCCCTCTCCAGACCTCCCTGTCTGCTTCCTTCTCCTCCCCACGCACCCCTCATCTTTCTCTCCTTCTTCCTGCTTCTCTCCTCTTTTCCCTTTCTCTTCCTCTGGTTTCTCCCCCCTCTTCCTCCCCCATTCCTTACTTCTTCTCTTCCTCCCCCTTCTTTCACACTTTCTCCTCCCTCTTCCTTCCCTCCTCTCCTCTCTTCTGCCTTCTTCCCCAGTTTCTCCTTCCTCCTCCTCTTTCAACCTCCGCAGCCTCCCTCTTCTCCTCTCCCACTCAGGTGAGCAGCTCTTTTCTCTCTCTGCGGTGGCCGCTCCTGCCCCAGGCCTGCCCACCTGACTCCAGTGAGGCTGTTTCTAGACTCCTCTCCAGCAGATCCCAGGCTGTGTCTCCAGGAGTCCCTGCTCTGCAGCTTTTACCCAGAGGATGTAGGTGCTCCTTGGTGGCTTTCCTCCTTTCTGTAAGCTGTGACCAGGGGGGATGGAGCACATCCTGACACCAGGTTTCATCCTACATGCTCTTCCTCCTGTGAGGACATTGGCCATTGCTCACTCTCTCCCTGCGATTCAGAAGCATGCCAAGGGCAGAGAGTCTCCCTGAATCTCTGGAATCGAAATGGAGCCAAGCCATGACCCATTTCCATGTCTGCAAAATGCCAGGACCATTTTGTTCTCCACAGAAATTATTTCAGAGAAAACTACCCATTTATTATTATGTGTTGCAAACCATAGTATCTTTCATTAAATAGAATCCACACTTCAATCTTAGCCCTGGCAGACTGTTTCCACCACAGATGATTTTACTCAGATGAACATTTAAATTTTGTCAGTGGAGACATCGCTGTTCTCTGTCCATTTCAAGCGGGTGGAATGGACATGGGGAAGATGTGGGTTGTGTGAGGTGTGACCTGGCCAGGGCAGAGTGGGGCTTTGACCTGGGTGTCCACATCGATGTACAAGTGGACTAGCTCCGGCTCACATGGCAGTGGCTAGACAATGACCGAGACCCCCCCCCCATGAACCTCCGAAACTCTCATGAAGCAGACCCCTCATTCAAGGAAGTGACAGAGAGGAAGAACCTGGGGGTGTGAGTTTGCTCTGCGTGAATGCTAGCTCCGCTCCCTTGAGCACTGGTGTCCCCATATCCATAGAATGGAAGTGATGGGTTTGAGGGTGGGTGGCTCAGTCGGTGCCCAGCACAATTACAATTAGGACCAGACCTAGATTTCCAGCACCCAGAAGAAAAGAAGCATGGAGGCCAGTGCCTGGACTCCCCACACTAGAAGGTGGAGACAGGAGAATCCTCAGTGCTCATTGGTCAGACAGTTACCCAATCTGTGAGCTTCAGCTTTAATGAGAGACCCTGTCTCAAAATTATCATGGAGACAGATAAAGGAAGAGACCAGAAGTCAACCTCTGACCTCTGTATAAGCACATGCTGGTGTTCACATTCACACACACAGGCACACCTGTTGCGCTCGTTTTGGAATCCTATTCTATGTGGTGTATTTAAGCCTCTATTACCCTTCTACCAACTCTTTAACCCTGGGTAAGAGAGAGAAGGTTAGTGGGGAGAGGGGGTGCAGACCCCTTTACTTCTCCCGGCTGTTTAGGGTCTATGGGTTCTTTTGGGGATCTACCAATCTCTGTCAACAGCAAACGCAGCAAGCAGTCTCCTCCAAGCCACTGTGTTGGAACGTTTCTCTCGGCCTGTCTCCTCCAAGCTGCCACACCTTATCTTTCTGGGCTCAGAGTCCTAGACCACGCCTCTCTCCATGCTGCATGAGGTAGGCACAGACCACGCCCCGTAGGAGACAGTTATCAGCTTTGGGCAAACTAAAGCCCAAACTAAAACCCCACACTTGGGATTAAAATAAAAACATACATACACAACAAAATGAGTTTACAAAGAAACCAAAGCTTCTACTACACACATACACACAGGCACACACATGTACACACACACACACACACGCATACATATGTACACACAAACAGACACGCATGCGCATACACACAGCCTAGAGTGCGGCGAGGCTGAGATAACAATGGTCATTGTCCTGGCAGAGCAGGCGGAGCTGGCTGCAGGCTGTCAGCCTAGTGAGCAAGGCCAGGTCACAGCCTGGCATCTCAAGGCAGCTGGGGCATCGCCTATGGCTTGGGAAATAAATCTACCAAACTGAATTTTGCAGACCTGTAACACTCTTGCCCGGAGACCAGACCCCTAAATGTTTTTGTCACCAAAGCCCTCTTGAGGGACCAGGTCGGGGACACTGGCAAGGAGTCAGATAGTTCACTGTGGAACCGCCGTCAACAGAGGGACCCCAAAATAGCATGAGCTGTTTATCCAAATCAAGTCAAAACAAACTAGACGTCATAAGAGTTAGATGTGTATGCAAATGCAGAGGCCCAGATGGGAAAACTCCAAGAGGATTATTCGACCATCTCCATCACCCAGGCGTGGAGACCACTCTTCCACTGTGATGATCGAGTGTCACACCAGGATGATGTTGGATTATCTGACAGTGACAAATTAAAACAGGACTCTCCTCATCCCGGAGAAAATGGGGTAAGAAATAGCAGAGAAGGGCATACTCTGAGCCAGCCTACCACACACATCACCACCTTCCCTTGGGTCTCTCTCCGTAAATGCCTCTAAGATCATATCGGGGGAGGCCTGAGCTGTGCTCTGAATAACACTGAATACATCTGGGCCCTGTGACATGATCCCAGTTCATAAAGCAACTTTAAATAAGTCAACAATTAGAGATAAACCAAATGGGCTGGAGGGCTGGCTCAGCAGGTCGGACCACACACTGATGCCCTCTTCTGGCCTTTAAGGACACTGCATGCATGTGTGTGCGTGTGCATGCACACACACACACACACACACACACACACACACACACACACCCCTAAGTAAAAATAATAATAAAAACAAATCTAAAAAACAAAACCACAAAGATATCTGAGGGTGTAAATGGACAACTCCCGGGAATGGCTAGGGAAGCCCCATTGCAAGATCCACAGCAGGGCCTGGGTGGGAGGCCGGAAGAGGCAGGTGGATGGCTCAGAGGAAAAGGGGCTTGGACCAGAGACAAGGTCTGCATGCTTCTGCTTAGTGTTCACAGCTAGGCTCCAAACAGACTCCGGGACTTAAAAAGCTTCAAAAGTAAATATCAGGCGATTTTGAATTTTTGAAACAACTTTTTAAGATAGGATCTCGAGTTGTAGTCCAGGATGGTCTAGAACCATGAAGCACAGGCTGGCTTAGGACTCCTGGCAATCCTCCTGCCTCAGCCTCTCCCAGCCAACTACTGAAACTTCTTATGAGTATGTAAACTAAGCCAGGCACGCTTGCAGCTGACGCGCTTGGGAGGCTGCGGCAGCACTCTGAGTTCCACACTCAGTGAAGCCCTCAAGAACAAAGCCAAAGGCTATGAGGCGCAGCGGGTCCTCCTGGACGGCCGCGCTGAGAACAGAGCCTGCAGAGGAACCAGTCTCCCTTAGGCGTGCCTGGGAAGTGGGGATTTCTGGGCCAGACAGGAAGATCTCAAGCCTACTGCGGTGGCTGCTCTCTTAAAGCAGTGGGAACAAGAACTGGCAGCATGGGGAGGGCCACCCCACAGGCTCATTTACAGGTTCACTCTTCACGCCCACCCCCAGGCAGAGTCACAGAACAGGGCTGGGAAGCCAAGCCTTTGTTCCCTCAGCAGCTAGGCTGTTGGGCCCTCCTTGCTAAACCTGGCCTTGAGGCTGCTGTCCGCCAGGGCGGGCGGCCACCAACCTGGAAGGGCCCTGTTCCCCAGAAATGGTCTCCAATGGAGCGTGAATGGCCAAATATTAGCTTGCCACGTAAGAGAGAGTGAGAAAATGTCGGCCTGTTTCTTGTATTTGATGCATAAAAACTATTTAAACCTCCAGGTTTTTTTGAAGTGCTGTGTGTGTGTGTGTGTGTGTGTGTGTGTGTGTGTGTGTGTGGTGGGAGGGAAGGGCCCGGTTGGGGCTGGCCCACGTGTTTGATGGGGGCTTCTTCCCTTGGCATCCCAGACTTCATGCAGTCGCTCGACTTCCTTCCAAATGGCCTTTCTTTCCTTTATTCCCCTTTTCCTATTTTACATGTTGTGATTTCTCGGAGCCCTTCCAGTCGGTCATCAACAGTTCATTTGTGCCAGGGCCTTCTGTAAACTTTGCCTGGCTTGGGCCTGACCACCCACCCTCGCAGGCTGTCTAAACAGCGACAGCAGCAGACACAGCGCCGGCAGATGGATCTGGGCCAACGAGGTGGGGGCAGGGGGGGATGGCCCCAGGCCCTGTGCACGTGTGGCCTTTGCAGCTGGGGGGAGGCGTCCTTGGCTTCTGTTCCCTTTCTGCAAGTCTTGGTCACCCTTGGCTCTTCTGAGGGTTGCCCTTACCATCTCTGATTTGGGGCGGATCTCTGTGTTGGGGACAACCATGTTTATGGGGACATCCTGTCTTTCCACGGTGTCTTAAATATTAGTGCATACCCCTTCACGGTACCCCACACCCACCCCACTCCTGCTGTGACCACGAGGTCCTGCGTGGCCCTTGGCTGACGGCTGCTCATTTCATTCTTTGTGTTTTGTTTGGGTTGTGGGACACACTTGGGAGGACCAGCGACCATCTCCGGGAAGGGTTCACATTTCCAGTTTGTCATCTACAAGGCACTGGCTGAGAGCTTGGCCTGGGTCCCATGAGCCTGTGCAGTCACAAACAAGCCTGGTGCTGCCGTCAACTTGTCTGTTCTACGGTGACTGGGATGAGTGGGGGGAATAAGATCGAGGGTCTATGGCATGCATGGTGGCCCAGCTGAGGCGGCCTGACACCAACTCTGTGAGGGGCCACCATCCTCGTCACTCAGCTAAGCCAGTACTTTTACCATCCCCATGCTTCCAACAGGGAAACTGAGGCCAGAGAAGGTCTGAGGATCAGGAGTCATAAAACACCACGTCCCACATCTACACTGATGGAGACACTGCCATTGTAGCATCTGGCGACACTGGCTAACTCCTGCATGTGTCAAGGCCCTGTGGTCAGCATCAATGACTAGGTGTTACCAGTCTCAGAGCTGGGCTTGGCCATGGAGGAAAAGAGAAAAATGGAAAAAAATCAAAGATGCTCCTGCAGAATGAGTTGCCTTGTTCATGGTAGTTGGCATTGGGACCCAATCCTTGGGATGGTGCCATCCACAGTTGAGGTGGGCCTCATTGCCTCAATTAGATTAATCACAGGCTCAGAGTCTTGTCTTGTCCATGATTTTAGATCCTGTCAAGTTGGCAATCAGTAACAACTGTCACACTCACAGAGACCTCGTCTCAAAATAAAAAGCAGTAAGAAGTCAAAGGGGTGGGGTTATGGGTCAGCGGTGGAGTGCTTGTCTAGGATGAGGGAGGTCCTGAGTTCATCCTCCATGGCTCAGTTAGCTTCATCATCATCACCACCATCATCACCACCATTATCACCACCACCATCATCATCATCACATCATCATCACCATCATCATCACCACCACCACCATCATCACTACCACCATCATCATCAACACATCATCATCACCATCATCACCATCATCATCACTATCATCATCACCACCATTATCATCATCATATCATCATCACCATCATCATTACCATCATCATCACAGCATCACCATCACATCATTATCACCATTGTCATCATCACCACCACCATCATCATCACCACCATCATCACCATCATCACAAACATCGTCATCATCATCACAAACATCGTCATCATCATCATCACCACCACCACCACCATCACCACCAGCAGCAGCAGCAACTGTTCTCATTGGTGACTCTTCACCATCATTGGATGCTTTATTCCTTTTTATGGCTGAATAATGCTCCATTACACAAAGTTAAGTTTTGTCCATTCTGTCATCTGTAGTGAGATCTTTGGGTTGTTTGGCCTTGTGGTCATTAATCACGCCACCATAAACATTATCCGAAGCATATCCCTGTGTCTTGTGTGTGTATCTGGAGTGGATGCTCTGGACCACAGTGACCTCTGTGTGTATCCCTTGAGGGTGGACAGTCTGAGTCCAGAGTGACTGTGCCTTCCCTCCTCGCCAGCAGCTTGTGGGAGTGGCTCCCTCCTGACACCTTCCTGACACTTGCCTTTCTGTCCTTTGGATTGTAGCCATGTTTGTGGGTGTGAAGTTCAAGTGCAACCTTGTCCTTCCTCAGGGCATCTTTGGCATGCTTGTCACCACTTCACACGTCTTCCTTGGAGCAGTGGTTACTCATATTCCTCACCAAATATTGCATTTCAGTCATTTTATCACTGGGAATTTTGTCTGGCTCAAGAATATGCCCACCTCACTTAAAATGTAAAACTCTGGGGAATGGAGGTCATTACCACCTTCTTAGTCATTTACACCTTAGTGTGAATGAGGGGCCAAGACATTTCCTGAGTGTGGCTGATGATGGGAGAGCCAAGAGACCGAGAGAGGAAAAGCCCATGAGGGAAAAGCCTCTCTGTGGGACCTGGGAAAGCCACGGGTACCAGCTTGCTTGACAAAACTCCATGCTTTGTCAGGACACACTAGGCTGGGCACTCACACACCTTCAGAATAGCTAGATAAGGTTCAAACCAGTGTTTGAAGAGAGCCAGGGCCAGGAGAGCGCCCCCACCACTGAGGCCAATGGCTGCCCCCCGTGTGAACGTGGCTACACCTTCCTAATCTCCAAGCCTCTGTCTGATCATTTTGAGTTTTCCACATGTCTGCCTGCACACACAGTTGCCTACACACCTGCCCACACACCTGCCCACACACCTGACTTCCAACCTACCCACACCTGTCACCACCTGCCTGGATTCTACAACCTGACACAAGTGAGCTTTCCCAGCACCCAGCAAGCCCTGCGAGATGGCTCATTTTCAACAACTTGACTGGACTTAAAAAAAAAATCACCATGGAAGCACACCCCTGGGCTTGTCTGGGAGGATGCTTCTGGGAAGACCCGCCCTGAGTATGGAGCGACACCATTCCCTCAGCTGGTGTCCCGGGCTAGGAGAGAGGGAGCTAGCTCTCCAGGGCCTGAATAAAGAGAACCCAGGAAGCCTAGACTGGCTGCAGCCAGCCCGTTGATCGCTCAATCCATTATCAAATATGGCTTTGTATCTCTAGAGCACATGGGCAACTCCTGTGTGGGACAAACATGAGGCCAGCCGCCACCATTGCATGAGGGATTGGAAAAGAGAGCGCCTCCATGGCTCAGAGCCTGGATGTCTGTTTGCAGCTTCCTGCTCAAATGCTCCCGAGGGCGTGCTCCATCCCCAGGGACTCTGTTAATAGGGTCTTTGTAAACATTACCAAGTTAAGATGAGGCTGTGAGGTCATGCTGGATAGAGTGGGCCCCAGCCCAATGACTGGTGTCCTTAAGAAAAGATGGGACCACAGGGGCACAGGCATGCTAAGGGAAGGCCTTGGGAGGTTGGAGAGGGTACGGGGTGATGTTACATCAGCAGCTGGGGGAGGTAAGGGGAGACCTGGTCCTGCCGACACCCGGCTTTACAGTCCTGGGGTACAGAACAGGAGGGGGACACTCTGAGGTGCTGGGTATGGTGTCTCAGGGAGCTGACGCCATCATCGGCCAGTTAGTGGCAGGACAGGACTGGACCCAAGGCCCTCCCTCCTTCACAGCGTTCCACCAGTGAGGCCTGGGTGGTGGGCACAGGCAGCACGGGGCGCAAGGGAACCAGGGCCACAGCCTCTGATTTCCCCTGAGAGGCTCCACAGGCAGGCCACGCTCTGACATTCTCTTTAGCCTGGAGCTCTGTGAGTTCAAAGCCAAAACCAAGAGCAGCTTAATCAGTGCCTGTCCTGGAATTACCCATGCGGCTGGCTCGTGGCTGTGGACCGCTGGCGCTGTTTTCTTCCGGGAACCTTCCCTTGCATGCGGTTGGGGGCCCTTAGCATTAAGTCTGTCTGCTCTGCCTCAGGGCACTGGTCACGTGAGGCAGCCAGTCAGTCCTCTGACTGAGCATCTTCTGCAAAATCAGGTTTTTCTCTTCGGTGCCATTCCTCCCTGGACTGCACACAGGGACATGCTTCTGGGAGCCATAGTGAGTCGCCCTAGAAAGCTGCTTGGTTCTAAGACAGTGACAGTGAGTCTCCCTCAGGAACAAGAGTGGTGAAAGAAACAAGAGTGGAGGAGAAGCTTGGGGCGGGGAGGGTGCGGGTCAGGCTTTCAGTGAAGCCTGAGGGGTTAGGGGATATGGCTGGCTGAGCTTGCATCCCCGAGTTCCATGCTTAGTAACACATAAATTTGGGAGCAGCGTTCATGCTTAGTACCCTGGAATTTGGAAGGTAAAAGCAGGAGGATCAGAAGTTCAAGGTCATCCTTAGCTACACCATGAGATTTGGACTAGCCTGGGCTACATGAGACCCTGTCTCATAAAACAGAATAGGAAAAAAATAAGCAAAGTACATCCATAATGGAGCCTGCTAGAGGTAGCATGGGCCTTTAATCGAAGCAGATCTGGGGGCTGAGGCAGGGGGATAGAAAGTTCAAATCCAGCGTGGGCAACTTAATGAGATTGTGTCTCAAAATAAAAATGAGTAAAGAGAGGGGAGCAACACGGAAATACCAATACTTTGTCCAAGGGAAGCCCACAACCCAAGAAGGATGGGAGTGCTGGGTCATGCCTGCAGATCCTCTCCTGTCACAGTCAGTGCATGGAGACTGGCTGCAGCTCCTTGCAGAGGAGACCTATCAACCCATCAGTGCTTGCTCCATAGGGAGGCAATATATTGATAAGCAGGGCTGGACCATAAACATTATTTGTAGGCTTTCCCTCTCTCATGGGTCACATTATAAAGCCTTGTACGCCCAAGTCCCCAGGGCGCTGGTGACATCAGCTACTACTGCTGAACCGGGCTGAGTATGTGGTCCCAGTCACCTCAGGCAGTCTGTGGCAGGGATGACGGGACCTGGTCAACTCTTTTCCACTCCATGGTCCAGCTGACACCTGCTCCCCGAAAAGAGTCGCTCAGGCCCATGGCCTCTGCACTCTCTGCTGTCATTTGTCTGTTTTCAGATGCCCTGGCCACATGTAGGGGTGATGTTGGTTTCTCGGAGATGGTTGGGGGTAAAAATGGGAAGTCCTGGCAGCCTCAACAGCGAGCGCCACCCTTGGGTTGCCTTCCCTTTGCTTATAAGGTCCATGTGAGCCATCGAGCCTCCTGTGCTCTCTCTAGGCTGGGGTTGCTTCTGAGGCATCTTAGTTTTATGAGGTTCAGGGTTTTGCTAGAAGATTCCTTGTTTGGGATTCATCTGGTGTCTTTGCCACAATTAGAGTGGAGTCACTTTCTGGGGAAGATCAAGGGTGAATCACTCCATCTGGTCAAGGGTGTATCAGCCTCCAGCCAGATTCCGACCTGCCCTGGGCCTCCCACCTGCCTGGCTGAGATGCTTCTTTCTAGTTCTCCCCTACACTCCTTTCATCCTCTCCTTCCTGGTGGTCCTAAGGAGTGGTCTTGAGGCACCATCTCTGTTAGGGTGGGACCTACAAGAATTCACTGGACTCCCTCCACATGGACAAACCTCCTCATCTTCCCTGCTGACTTCTTTCTTCAATCATTTATTCCTACAACTATGAGCCCACGATGTTTACTTTATATCATGAGTTATGATACAATGCTTATTTTTTCAGCCAAAAGGCTCTGTCTCTAGCCACTGGGACACTTAGCACTTAGCTGCTATGGCCCTTGATAGTCCCTCATGGTTTCTGTGTGTGCCAGAGCGCTGGCACACTCATTTACTCTCAGACGCTATAGGACACCCCAAATTTTTTGTGTTTCTAGCCTCATCACCTACTTTTTCAAAGACCACAAAGTCCTCTTCTTTGAGAATAGAGGATGTAAGCTACTGGAAGCTGCTCCTAGCAAGCCCTAAGCTTAGCCAGTATCCAGCCATCAATTCACAGCAGTCTCCGGAAACGAGACGGAAGTGGTTTGGTTTTTGGTAGACCTGGTGACAACATGCTGATCTTTATTAGCCACGTTCCTTATGGCTGTGAGCAAACACCTGACAAAAGGATAGAAGGGCTTGATTTGGCTCACAGTTTGAGGTTACACAGTCCATCACGTTGGGGAAGGCACAGCGGCAGGCACGTGAGGCAGCTGGTCATAATGCGTGCACAGTCAGGAAGCAGGGAGAGATGAAGGCTGGGTTGGGCTCAGCTCAGCTGGGCATCTTTACCCAGGCTGGAACCACAATCCACAGGATGGCGCTGCCCAGATTTAGTGTACGTCTCCCCACCTCAGTTAACCCAACCTGGAAACATCCTTCAGACAGACCCAGGGGTTTGTTTCCATGGTGACCCCATACAAGGTAGACGCCGAAGGTTAACCCATCTCAGTGGCCGATGGGTTTGCTTGTGACCACTCGCATGGCATCATGGGCCTTTGGGGCAGGGGTTTTCTCAACAGGGCTTTGTGAGGGACCTAGTCCCATGAAACGTGAGTCTCTCTCTCCTTGGGAACTGGGCAGCCTTGGGAGAGTGCCCTGGGCCAACACAGCATGTTTTGTGAGAAGAAGAAATGTCTCCAAGATGGCTTGGGCTCCCTCTGCACTCCTTCCTACCTCTACTTTTGACATGTGTCCCCATCCTCATCTCTTCAGAGGTTTTGTCTGTTGTTGGAACTGGCCGAGGCCCTGCAGTCAGTAGGCCTCAGAGTATCCCTGTTCCCTTAGGTGGGTGACTGAGACATAGTCTCCACACTGTCCCATAGAACTCCCCCGGAACCCTGTGCTGTGGTGGGAACTGCAGAGACACGGCCTGTGCAGCGTTGGGCCACTCCGTGGCTCACTCACCTACTTCTCATTGAATGTTGCAATCTGTTTGAACCCGAACCCTTGCCTCAGGCTCTGCTTGGGAGAAACCCAACTTCAAGGTTGAAGAGAATGGTCCAGCCTAAGTCCCTTCCACAAACACGTGCGTGGTTCCCGCTCGCCATCGTTGCATTGTTCTGGGGCTTGGAAAGAAGCAAGTTTTGTTAGTGATGGCTAAAGGGTCCTAGCTCCAGGCAGGCAAAGGCTTAGGCCATATTCTTGGAAAGCTGAGCCCAGAGTTTTCATGCCTCTGTCCCCGTGGGCCAGCTGGTCCTGGGTTCCTTGTGATAATGTCACAGAGAGTTCAGACCACCCGAGGCGCAAGCTGGGATGGGGAGGCCTGGCAGCCAGGGTGGAGGCGGGTGCTGGGGGTGGGGGTGGGGGGATGAGAGAGGCTGGGTCTCAGGGAGGCAGCAGCATGCTAGGCTGTTGCAGCAGCAGCAAGAAGGCTTGTGGCCAAATTCCAAGGATTTTGCTCAGGTAGGGGTTTGGGGCTGGGGAGGGGGCGGGGAGCAGACCTCATGGACTAACCATCTCTGCCTTCATCTCCTTTATCTGCTGCCCGGAATGGTGTGATTTCCTCCCTTGGAGATGTCTTCAGCCTCCCAGATAAAAAACGTGAGTGTGACTTATTAGTTCACATTCCTCCCTGCTGGCGTGCCAGCCTGGCTCCCGGAACCCTTATCAGGGGAGGTTCTGTGCCCAGCGGCCGCCTCCTCCTCCAGTAAGGCCCACTGCTGTGGATGGAAGCCCAGAGACTCTGCCAGATACCAGCTGGCTCAGAGGGAGCTATCACAGTTATACACAGACACTTAAAGTAAGCCCACAGCCTGGCGACCAGCACCACCTAGGCTGACAGCAGGAGTGATGGGTGGGCACAGCCAGCCATAGGCTCAGGGCCTTCCCAGGCACCGGGAGGTTCACGTGGAGATGCTGGGAAAGTGGCTAGGCTTCACAGAGGCGCCCCATCCTGCCTGGGGCCTGGTGGATTAGAGAAATACGTAGAATTTCCAAATTTAGCATGCAGGAATGGCTCCATATAAACAAGGCAGCGTTTGCAGTAGAAAGGCCGAGCAGATAATGCCAAAAAAGTCCCCCGTGCAACCGAGTCCTGTGGGTCTGCAGCCAGCCTCCAGCGGACTGCGCACGCAGCCCGCTTCCTGCAGGCCCTCTGCCTGGGTGGTCGGCCGAGACTGGAGGATCCGGCTGACAAGTGCTTTACACAGGCCAGATTATAAACTGTAAACCTCCTGTCAGGGGGCAGGGGGCCTGAGGCCTCCCCAGCACTCGCAGGCACAGCGTGGCCAGGGAGAAGGCTCCACAGTGGAGGCAGCCTGGCCCGCCGCAGCCAGCTCGCCTCAAGCAAAGCAGAACTTCAAGAGGGACAAGGGCCAGCGTGGGGACTCACCCTGGAAGCTTCTGTTTCAAACGAGGGCTTCAGAGGGCAAGGTTTCAGAGGAAGAAAAGATCAGCTGCAGCCCAAAGAACATGCACAAACGTGCACACGCATGTTCCTGAAGCATACACGTCTAAACATGCATATACACACAGGCACACATGCCTCCGTGTACATCGTCGCCTTCATATGCCCCACCCCCAAAGCGAGGGGTCTTTGTTCTCCTGACTGGGAAAGCACCTGTCCTGGCTCCCTGCTGAAAGAGCCAGCCTTCCCTCAGGTGTGGGAACAGTCCTGTGGAACTCTTGAGCTGGCAAAGCCAGCAATGCTAGCTCGCCGGCTCCCAGCTCAAAGCACAGGGCCTGGGGTTCTGGGCTGTGAGTGCGGGGACAGCTGAGAGAGCTCTGAGGGATTTAGCTACTGTGTAGAGGGGTGGGGGAAGGGCTTGACCTCCGGACTGTGCCGTCCTCCACCAGCCTTTTGGAGACTTGTGTGAGTGAAGATGAGCCAGGAGGCCCAGGGATTTCCAATTCCATGGACCCAGAAACTCTGTAACCCTGAGGTCCTGTGAGGGTAGGAGCCAGAGGTGCTGGGTGGAGCTTTCTGGAGCATCAGGCTTGCTCCCTCCAAGTTCAATGAGGCAGACAAGGGAGGTTGCTCAGGTTTTTGTTCAACATACATTCTGGGAACCCCACTGTACTCTGAATACTGTTCTGGGGGTATGGAAGGAATGGAGGTGTAAGGCAGGCAGGGCGGTGACTTCATGGAGCCTGTGACACATACCACAGGGACCGTACCACAGGGATTTTCCTGCAAGGGAAGCTGGGGTGCTGGGAAAGCGGTGGGAAGCAGAATAGGAAAGTTCCTGGGAAATGGGAGGCATATAGTCTGGGGCCTCACGTGGCTCCCTCCTGGCATTCATTTAAATTATCTGAATCCAAGTTAGGCTGGAAACTGAACATGTGGGTATACCAGCTCCACTTAAAGTTCTCAGATGCCACAGGGGACAGCTGTGCCATGGCAGATCTATAACGAAAGTCCTATTCTTCCATCTTCCCTCAAAATTAGAAACCTAGAGCTTTTGCCTGCTTGTCCCAGACTCTCAATAAAGCACACACTAAGAGAAAGATGAGGGGCTGGCAAGCACTATCCCACACAGCTAACCCTGATGGGAGAGGGCAACACAGGCCACTCCAGGCTGATGCGCACCACACTGTCCTCTGAAGGCCAGGGCTGGTAAAAGCGCTCAGCAGAGAGAAGAAAGAAGAAGAGAGAAGAAAGCTGCTTGAGAGAAGTAGCCATGCTGGTCCAGTTACACACGTGAATTAATAGAGCATCTACTCTGGGCTGGGCACCAGGGTCACAGAGGAGGCATCTGTCAGATTTCTGTCTTGCCAATACTTCCAGCCAGGAAGCAGATCCAGCGTTTATTCATTCATTTGTTTATTCATTCACTCACTCACTCACCTAGAATGAAGGAGGGCCTCTGGAGCTTATAGTCTGCTCTGTGGTGAGAGAGTCAGGTTTGTTTCTTATCGTCCGCATCCCCTAGTCTGACCAAAGACAGGAGCGGTTTCAACCTGAGTTCTTAGGAACGTTCTAGAATGCCAGTGTGCTGGATAATTGTGTGTAAGCTAGAGTCACTTGAGAAGAAAATGCTTCCATCAGATTGGGCTGTAGACAAGCAGTAGTGTAGTTCCTTGACTGATGGTTGATGTGGGAGGGCCCAGCTCACCGTGGATGGTGCCACCCCTAGGCTGTAGCCATGTATAAAAATGCAGGCTGAACACACCACTAAGCAGCTTCCCTCCACGGCCTCTGCATCCCTCCTTGCAGGTTCCTGCCTTAGCTTCCCTCTGTGATGGTCCCCCTGTTGCTTTTGGTCACTGTGTTTTACCAAAGCAATAGAAACCCTAACTAAGACAGGAATTAGTACCAGGAGTGGGGTGTTGTTGTGATAGCTCTGACTGTGTTTTGGGGAGGACTATGGAAGGAACTGTCATTGGGTGTGCAGAGCTTTAGCGAGCTGTTGTGGGAACTTGGAAGATAGTGCTGAGAGCAGCTCAAGTGCAAACGATGGAGGCCTGGCCTGTGATGGCTTAGAAGGAAGCAAAGACTCTATCAGGGATATTTGTGTGATATTTTGAATTAAGAATATGTGGTGTCTGGTCATAGACTGTGACTGAGATAAACATCACTGAGGATCATAAATCAGAGACTGTTTTCTCAGGGTCAGCACGCAGAAGCTGTGGTCCAGAGTAGGCTGAGGCTGCATCTTATTTTGGCAGCCAAACCTGGTAATGTGTAGGAGTCACCCAGATGGAGCTGATTTTGAGGGTGTCGTGGATAGCCGCTCAGGACTGGCACTGCAAGAGGCCAGGAGAAGTCCTTGGTGAAGACACAGCCTCAGCTGAAGTAAAAGGCCTGGGACAGAAGGGCTCATGAAGAGAAGCTGTAGTTTGGCAACCTATGGCAGGGTTAGAGTCCCTGCAGTGGGTCTAGGGGAGGCTGTTGGTGAAAGTTCAGCACAGTTGCTGGGGAGACCACATTTTGAAGAGGCCAATACCAGGAAATGACCACCAAGGACAGCAGCAGCTGTGGCATGAAGCCAGTGGCCTGAGGCTAGGAGACAAAGCCGTGTGTGCTGTGAGTGGCAGAGCTGGAGAAATGGAGCCTTTGGAGGCCCAGAAGATTATGAGTTGGTTCCACATGCCAAGCACAGAACTTAATACACTGTTGAATTTCGGTTTTGCTTCGATTTGATGGTGACTATGACCTGATTCCTCCTTCTTGGAGTACAAAAGTACGTAACATTTTTGTTTTAAATTTTTCAGAATTCCCCCCCCCCCCGCCCAGAGAGGCTTTGAGCTTTCAAAGAGATTTTTAAATTATTTGGGTTTTTAAAGACTGTGTGGGACTTAAGTTGGAATGTTGTATATTGTATATTGCTACTAACAGGCCATCTTGAGGACAAATGAGAAAGTTTCTAGTTGAATAGTGATGTGTTTGTGTGTGTCAAGATGACAGGGGATTGGTTGTGCTATTTGATGCAAGCTAGCATCCTTTTGGAAGAGGGAGCTTCAATTGTGAAAGCTCCCTCCAGATCGGCCTGTAAAGAAGCCTATGGGGCCGTTTCCCTGACTGAAGGTTGATATGGGAAGGCCCAGCTCACTATGAGCTGTGCCGTCCCTGGGCTGGTGGTCCTGGGGTGTATAAGAAAGCATGCCAAACAACTCACCAGGAGCAAGCCGGTAAGCAGAGCCCCTCCATGGCTTCTGTATCAGCTCCTGCCTCCAGGTTCCTGCCCCATTTGAGTTCCTGCCCTGACTTTCCATAGACTTATAAGCCATAAGGCAAAACAAACTCTTTCTTTTTTGGCCATGGTTCTTTATCACAGCAATAGAAACCCTAACTAAGGCACCCAGGTGCTCCTGGGATTGGACGTTATGGGCCATGAGAGTAGCTGAGGAGGGGGTTGAGGCTTGCTGAGTGATCCTTGTGCCTGAGTTTGCTGGTGAGTGTTGCAGCCCCCTGTCCCCTTCCCTCCTGACTCCTCCATCTTTTTATTTTTCTTAAATTGTATTATCGGTGTGTGTGTGTGCATGTGTGTGTAACCAGAAGCCAACCTCATGTGTTGTTCCTCATGAGTTCTTCCACCTGCTCTCTGAGGCAGGGTCTCACTGGCCTGGAGTTTCAGGATTAGATCAGGCCATTCAGGGAGCCCCAGGCACCTCCGGGTCTCTGCCACCGCAGCCTGGGACCACAGGCACATGCCTGTGACTCGGGTTCTTACGCTTGCAGGCCCTTTACCGATGGAACCGTCTCTGGCACAGCACAGGAAAGATGAGCCTTGGTGTGTTAGATCAGCTCCTGCAGACTGAGATGGGGTGGGGATGGGGGGTTGTGGGATGCCTAAGGTGGCTGTTCAGAGCCCACAGCTTGTATCTGTCTCACACCTTCTCCTGCCTGGCTCTCTTCCTTTTCCTTGGCCTCTGCAGTTTGTAGGGCCCCTTTGTTCCACGCTCCTTGTATGGTTTCTCCCTGAAACTCCCCGGGCAGTCATGGCACTAGGGCAGGCTGAGTAGACAGTGGGACCCCTACATATCCCATTTTCATTAAAATACCTACTCAACCAACACCTGCTAATCAGCTCCTCAAGTTGATTTTCCCCCTCATCTGGTGTCTGACTTACTGGCCCAGTAAATGCAGCGGAGTGACCTGCTAATTTACCACAGCCCCACATCTCCCACCATTGAAGGCTTCTTCCGACTCCTGGCTCCAGCCGTTTCAGTGTGTGGTCATTTGGCCTGTGCTGGGACACTAGCTCATAGTAGGAAGCTACAGGAGAGGATGTTGCTCAGCTCATGCAGCTAGAAGGCAGAGGAGGGGCGGCGAGGCAGCACCCCCCTTCTAGGGCTTGTCCCCCATGACCTCACTTCCTCCCTGCCATGGGCTGTGAAACTGTGGGCCTCCAGCACAGCACTGTGTGAATTGTATCTCAAGGCTGCCGAAGATGAACTCCTAGTGGCTGGGAGGCAGAGAGGTGGAACTCTTCATGTCTGAGGCCAGCCTGGTCTAAGTAGTGAGACTCTATCTTAAAACAAAACAAAAACCCAAGTAACAAAACAAAACAAAAAACCCCCAATCAATAATAGTAAAATAAACAAACAAACAAAAGAAAGGCAAACTTATTGTTTGGCTTATTATATGATCCATTTAAAAAATCAGGGCCATGGATGTGGCTTGATGGGCACAGGTCTTAGGGTCCAGCCTCAGCTTTGAATTAATCAGGGCCAGTAGGACGTGCCTGATTGGGAGGTAGAAGCAGGAAGATCGGAAGTTCAAGGTCACCTGCAGTGAGTCTGAGGTCAGCCTGGGGACACGTAGGGCCACACCACCAAAAAGAAAATGAGAACTGCCATAGGAGCTACTTGGAGCATCCTGTTCCAAACACTTCAATCTAATGCCAACCAGATACAGCAAGACACGTGACAGTAAGTAGCCAACTAGCTGGAAACATATTGTGGCCATCGGCTGGGAATCCTATGCTGTGGGATATTTCCAGTTGAAATTATCACTAGCAGGAAGTTGTCATGGGGGGGGCAGGAAGCAACCAGAGAAGCCAGCTGATGGCAACCGTCCTCAGAAGATGCCACTAAGAACCCATGGCCCTTGAGCGTGTTGAAGAGCTGGACTCAGGAACGTGGGCTGGGGAATTCCCACCAGTGCGTTTGCTGCCACCCCCGGAGTCGTACAGGTTTCCAGTGATTACCCAACTCTCAGGCTAACGTCATTCTGGATCGCAAAGGAGGTTGGAGTTTTGAGGTCTTGTGGTAACTTCCAGATGTTCTGAAAACCAAACCATCCACCAACAGCTGCATCGAACATTCACTAACACCCCACAAACACTTTGGCCTCCCCACCACCAGCCCTCTCTGAAGGGCACAAACTGCATCATCTCCCTTGGCACACCTCTGCAGAGCCCTGCCCTCCCTGGACTTGTTAAATCATTCTGCTTGCTCACTCTGAATTTCTAGGATCTGACCAAACTCAAAGAAACCGGGCAGCTTCACTCCGTCCCTTGTCCATCAGTCACCTGTCACACTCTGCTCTGGATCCCTGCAGGGTCCTTATAGCGGCCACAAGGCTGAAGCCATCCCTATCAAGGAGACTTCAGGAGGGCAGCATTGAAGAGGCGCACAGGCCTGGGCTGCTTATTCACCGGTCGACTAAGCATTCGCTCAGAACTTCGTGTGTGGGTGGGGGGTTTGCTGGGACTCCAGAATGAAGACATCACAGTTGGGCTCTCACACACAACTGGCTCAACTGGGAATTTCCATGGCACTCGTGTGCTGTGTCAAAAGTGGCGCCAGGATTCATGATGATCATCAGTGGGGGCCTACCAGCGAGCTGGATTGATGCGGACATTACCTCTTAGGGTTGAGAGACCCGTGAGCTGTTCCTGCTCCTGGGTGAGCAGTCTGCTTGGCACAGAAGAAGGGGTGTGGCTGAGCATGCCCAAGAGCAACCTCTGAACCCTGGCCCTGTGAGGGTAACACAGTGCCTGCTCTTCATGGGCCCAGGGGACGCTGGATGGCGGGCCTCAGTGTTCCTTAGGGTTTAAATGTGAGATGCACCTCCCAGGCTCCTGTGTTTGAACACTTCGTCCCCAGATGGTGGTGCTGTGCAGGAGCATGACAGAACCCTGAGGAGGCGGGGCCTCAGTAGAAGAAGTGGGTCCCCGGGAATGGACCTTATGAGTAATCATTCTGCTTCCTGATGAGTCTCAGCTGCCACGTGAACTCCATCATACCCTTCCTTTTATGACCAACTGTGCCCTCAGACAGAAAGCCAAAGAACATCCCCCCCCCCTTCCCTGTAGTTGATTCTGTCAGGTGAGAAAAGTCACTGAGACCATGCTGGTTCCTTCAGGCTTAGGAACCAAGAGGCTCCGACATTCCCACCCAGCTGGACTCTTGAGCATGGGTTTCTGGTTACTTCCCACTTTCTTGTCCTGAACACTTGGTCTGAAGTAGCCCTCAACGTCCACCCATTGTGACAGCTGTGAAAAATCAGAGCAGACAACCCTGATAAAATTCTTGGTGGGCCGTTGGAGATGGTAGTTGGGGCTGACCTGGTGCTGCTGGTTATTGAGGCACAGCCTTGGCTCGCCGTCTGTGGCGTGGCTGTTAGCTTCCTCTCAGGGGCTCATAGTGCTGTGCAGACGCATACTACCATACCATGGCGGCTAGAAGACATTGTATTAACCAGATTATCATATTATCTTGGTCACTGAAGCTATCTGTGCCAGACCTATGAGGCAGGAAGACGCAGGTTTAAAGCTAGCCCAGGCTACAGAGTGAGTTCAAGGCCAACCGGGCAGCTTAGGGAAAATAAAAACCAAAAATAGGGCTGGGGATATAGCTCAGTGCTAGAATATTTGCCTAGCATAAGGCTCTGGGTTCCATGTTCAGTGTAGTAAAGATAAATGACAAATAAAAAAAGGCATAAATAAAAACATATAAGCCACAAACGAGGCTAGCCATCTCTGTTTCACCAGGCCTAGGGCCTGGGCGCTGAACACTGCGACCTCTCTTTCTGACTGAGGAGGGGTTCCGAGTCATCACTCCTCTCCTGTCACTTAGTCCTTGCTTAAGGTCGCTACCCTGTTTGCCTGGGCTCTGTCTCCATGTTGGTTAGCATTCTCCAGGGGCAGATCACGAGGGCCCCATAGTACAAGCCGCCTCTTCCATCTTTGGGTTTGAGAAGCAGGTGAGTCCATTTTGGGACTCTGGCCTGAGTTCAAAATCCTGGGAGCCAGAAGAGACCCTGCTGCAAACCTCAGCTCAAGGACAGGAGACGTAGGCTTCCCAGGCTGCCGTTTCTCAGGCTGAACATGAGGACTCGTTCTACCTCTCAGCTCGGTTGGCCCTTGCCAGGCTCTGGGGGGATTGGATCAGGCTGCCCTTGGGAAAAGAGCCCTTTTGGCTGAAAGAAACCCAGAATTCAGATGCTGATTCTCCGACTTGGACCCCTTTTCCAGACACACCAAGAAATGACATGTAATTTGGGCATCTCAGGCCCAACAGAGGGGACATCACAATTAACTACCATGATGACCTCCAACAGCAAAAACAAGATGTGAGGTTTTCTTCCTTTTTTATTTTTCCTTCTCTTATTTCCCCCCCACTCTTTCTCCCTTCCTTTTCCTTCCCTTCTCTCCCCTTCCCTTCTCTTCCCCTCCCTTCTTTTCCCCTTCCCCTCCTCACCCCTTTCTCTCTCTTCCCTTTTCTTTCCTCTTCTTTCCTTTTGTTCCTTTCCCTTCCTTCTTTCTTCTTTTTCTTTGTTTCTCTCTCTTTTAAGACAGAATCTCATGTAGCCCAGGCTAGACTTGGACTTGCTACATAGCTCAGGAGGCCCTTGAACTCCCAATTCTTTTGCTCTCACAGAAGCGTGTGCTAGGATTACAGGTAAACATCATTAAGCCTGTCCAACAAAGTGAAGTTTGTTTTAAATATTTTGAGTCTAGAAGTGGGATCTCCTGGCTGGGGTCTGGTTTATGATTAAACAAAACAAAACAAAACAAAACAAAACAAAAAAACACCCCCTCAAAAACCTCCAACAACAACAACAACAACACTCCCCCGCTCCAACACCAAACTATCCCCAGTGTGTCCACAAAGTGGATTCCCAAACTTCCTGTGTAACATCAACAATCTTCCCCTCGTAGCAGCCCCGGCAGTGGTACTGGGGCTGTTCCTGATGAAGACTTCCCCCCCCCCTGCTTTGTGGACACTACAGTGAAGGATGGGACAATCCCCTTGGCCTCTGAGAGCTAAGTGGCCTGTTGAGGGTGTAGATGGGAGTTAGCCGCTCCCGATGTTGCTGGGACTAAGGCAGAACTTGCTCCACGTTTCCATCCACGACCAGACAGAACTCGGGGTGGTTTTACCAAGAAGACAGATGAGCTAGGATGTTCATGACAGACCTGTCCTGCTGACGGCTGTCCTCACAACCTCACACGACACCGAAGGCTTAATTCTTCACATGGTCTTAGAAACCGTCTTATCTTTAGGAGTTTTAAATCAAATCCAGCAGAAATCTTGTGTGAGATTGGTAGGGACTGGTCTTTGGGTTGAGTGTGATGGAACAGGAAGAACTTAGGGGTCCTCCCCTTTGGGGTACTCTGAAAAGTCTTGGCTCTGTACACTAGGCTTCGAGCTGAACTTGTGTTTAAAGAAACGAATCTCAGATTAAAAATAGCTGAAGAGTTACAGCACCACTCTGAGGGTCCTCATCCTGCAATCCCTGGAAACTGTAACTACCCAGAGCTCAACATCCAGAGACTCTGACTCGATGAGTCTGTGGTGGGGTTTCAACATCAGCATTTAAAGAAAGAAACAAACAAACAAATAAATCTATCTTTCTAGAAGATTCTAAATATCACCAAAGTTGAGAACTGCTAATTGAGTCTGGCGTTCTCTGTTGGATGGGCAATTGAGGCCCTGGGAGGCCGGAGGCTCATGTGGAGTCCACGCCAACTGCCCTCCAGGCTGGATTGAAACTTTGATCCTCTAGCAGTTTATTAGAGCCTTTGGGTTTTGTTTTGTTCTGTTCTGAGACAAGCTGGTCTTGGACGGATGCCTCTGTTCTTGCTTCTCAGATTCTGTGACACACCCACCGTGAAGAGGGTAACAGCCCTCCCCCACACCCCCACCCCATGCACAAGACTTTCCTGCAGCTTTATTTTCACATTGGAACATTTTCAATTTGATGTTCAAGCTTCTGGAGAGAAATAAGAATCTTGAGGCATGAAAACACATGGGTATTTAAACTGCTTCTAGGAAACAGAGGCACTGGGCTTACCCTGCATGCCCCAGACTACACAGAGGCACAGTCTTGAGGGGGTGGCCTTTAGCCTTATCATGTCACGTGTTCAACTCCCATCCCATCTCGGGGCCATTCCGACGGCGTCTAGTTGATGGAGATAAACTGTCAATACCGGCAAAGTATTTCCTGTTTCCAAGGCCAGTTTCAGGGCAGCTTTTTCCTACATTAAATGGAGGTATGAGAAGGCACACCTCTGGAGGCAGAGGCAGATAGATCTCTGTGATTTCAAGGCCAGCCTTGTCTACAGAGTGAGTTCCAGGATAGCCAGGCTTCCATAGAAAATAAATGAATAAAAGCACCGAAAGGAGTCCTCACACACAAGCACAAGTGTGGATGAGCCTGAGGACTGATTTCAATCTCCAGCAAGCACATATAAAAGCTAGGTACAGCTGGGCATGCTCATAATCTCTGTACTGGGGAGTCTCAGGCTCACTGGTCAACCGGTGTGGCTGTATTGATGAGATGTGGGCTCAGTGAGAGACACTGACACAAGAGTAAAGGAAGGAATGATAGAGAAAGATGCTTACTGTTGACCCCTGACCTACACACACACACACACACACACACACAGAGAGAGAGAGAGACAGAGACAGAGACAGAGACAGAGACAGAGAGAGACAGAGACAGAGAGACAGAGACAGAGAAAGGGAGACAGAGAAGTGAGTACATCCATGAGTAGCCAAAGCAAACTATCAGATGCAAAACTCACATCCTCCATTTCATTCTTAAGAAGGATACAGAGGAACAGAGGATCCGGACTGAGGATGAAGCTGAGGAGGCTGTGAGATCAAGGACAGCACATCACAGTCAGGGAGTGGCAGGCCGGGTGGAGCCAGTGGGGTCACAATGTTGATTTCAGAGTAGAAAATGTTCAGTGTCACACCCAGAACATGTCAGAGATGATGCCAGCTGCATGCATGTGTTCTTTTTAATCTGGCCTTCAGTGACAATATCTCACAGAGAGAAAGAACCCTGGGGTGAGCAGGTCGCTCCTGGTGGCCTGGGCGGGGTGGCCCTTCTGAGCACTCTGCCACTAGCTGTTGTTCTGCGTTTGGTGGTGGCTTAGGTTGTCCGGATGCTGGATGGGAACAGAGGAACCTCTGATCAAAGGTTCTGTTTCTCTCAGGAACAGCTAGAGTGCTCAGGTCAAGGCTCCTGGTCTCACTGGGGGAGATGGAAATGAGCTTGCTTTCCCCTGGGTGTTACAGTCAGCTCTTTTAAATGAGATTGCCGGTATCAGACTGCAGTGGAAACTCGGGAGTTCCAAAGCCTGCAGTGATGCCGAAGGTTGCAGCCCTTTGGCTGAGCCACTGTATTAGTGGCGGGTCAGGCGAGATGCAGGTCTGGAGCATGCTTCACCACTGTTGGTCAACACAGAGCTCGCAGTGGTTGGGCAGGCTCTGGCACTGACAGAAGCAGCTATGGAGGCCTGGCCAATAGCCAAGTCCTGGGGGCTCAGCTTCAAATTTTCGGGGAGGTGGGGAGCCCTTCCTTCCTTCCCCAGAATAAGCGAGGAATCTCAGGTTTGTGGTGAAAAGCTGATGGTAGCATGCAACATGTGTATTCCGTGTGGAATCAGGGCTAAAACAGAGAAACCCTGTCTCGAAAAACGAATAATAAATAAATAAAATAAACAAACAAATGAGAAGGATTCTTATACCTGGTGTGGGTCTGGGACTCCCTGTGACCTACAGATGGTGGGGAATGTAAGCGGGGTCCCAGGCCACCTGAAGCCCATGCTTTCTGGCTTGGGATGCTGCCTCTTGGGAGCACGCTGCATTTCTGTGGGGAAGCCTTGGCCACCAGAGAATTCAGGATGTGAAATGTGGCTGAGCTCCAGTGACAGCCACACCAGTGTCATCCCTGTGGGTGCTGCTGTGGACTCCCAGCGGGTCCCACACAGAGCAGATGAGCCATGAGAACAGTTAGTCTTCATAGTCAGGAAAGAAAATCGATGGCAATTTTTTCAGCTACCATGGGTTAAGCTGGTTTGTGGTGCCATGATAGACACCTAACAGTAATTGTTACAAGAAGCAGAGCATCAAGTATTGGCTCTGAAATCAGAAAGTTGGTGGAGTCTGATGAGGAGACCTCAGGCCAAAGGATTAAGGGCAGGATGACATCATCCCCGAAGAGGGAGTTAGGGACCCCAGCATCTTAGTGAAGCTGCTGCTGGGTGATATTGTGAAGAAAGGCACCTCCTGAATTTTGTTGAATGTGTCCTTCAGTGCTGGAACCATGGCTGCTCCTTTCTGACACCTTAGAGAAGGGGGAAGAAGAAATGATCTGGAGACATTGGCCCTGAGACCTTGACTTCATCACTGTCCTATGAAGATCAGGGAAAACCTCATTCTTAAAAGCTAGAAACAACATTGAGAGGGCAGAGGGAGAAGACCAGAGAGTATCCCAACCTCTGATGTCACAGGCCTCTCTGCCCAGCCCACAGATCCCAAGAAGTAGGGGAGGCTGATGAACAGGAGGCTTCCAGGAACTCAGGCCCCCATCACACAGTCCACTTTGATTGTAAGTAGGGGTCTGCCTTCGCTAATGGCAGGGTTGGTGATGAGCGTTACCAGAGCATGCCTGACTCAAGCATCTGCTGCCGTTGCTGCCCTGAATGCTGTTCATTTGACTTCCAGCTCCCGCCATCTGTATTTCTGAGCTGGGAACGAGGGGAAGCTAGCTCTGACCTCTTACCTGGGAACGCTGGTTGCTTGTTCCCATGGATAACATCCCCGAGAAAATGCCAGAATCACTCATGGCGCACAGGAGACCTGTGTCTTTGCTGAGCACTAAGCAAGGGGTTCCAATAGGGAGCTCTGACCTCTGATCCCAAGGGATGGGGCGAGAGGAACTTTAGTTGACTACTCACGTGATCCTGGTTGGGATCACTTGGACAAAGGAGAAATGAAGGTGCTGACAGCCTGCTGGATCTGGGGGCACCCCTGGGGCCTGAGTGCTGAGGAGTAACAGACAAAAGGAAGGGTGGAAGTAAGAGAGAAAGGTACTTTCTCGATTGAACTGGGGCTTTCGGGGCCGGGGGAGAAGCCCGTGATGTTTCCCAATAGTAAAATGCTGGCTAGTGTAACATGCACTACAGACAAGGCACCCTTGCCCGTGATGAGAAGCCAGAGGCAGCAGAACAATGGCATTCTGTCCCAGGATGATGGAGACATGCCTTCTCTCCTTTTCTCAAGAGAAAACTCTTCTCCTTAGGCTTGCTGTGAACTGTCCCTGAAGAATGGTTGGCCAAGCAGGGTTGTGTGCTCACAGGCAGCCATGAGAGGGACTGGAAAAGAGTCTGTCTAGAACAGAAAAGAATAGAGACATGCAGGTAGCTGCTGGGCCCAAGGTCACAGCCCACTAAAGGAAGATCCAGCTTTCTGTTTCTAGCTGGGCAGTCCTGGGACTGAATCCCGCCTTCCCTTCATTTGTCTGTTGATTGTAGTTCACATGTGCAGCGGAAAAGGTGTCTGACCCAATATTGTTCAGTCAGGACCAGAGGACCCTTTGACGGGTCAGGAGCAGCCTCAGAGTCACATGGAGCCCAGCTGACCCCCTTCCTCACACCACAGACAAGATTTCACTATCAATGCACCAGAGATCTCACTGTAAGACCTATTAATTACACGAAACTTCTAGAAGAAACATGCAGAAATGCAAATTTATCTACCTGGAGCAGGGGAATATTTCTTAAGTGTGTTAGGAAAAAACCCTTACATTTGTGAATAAGTTGGAATCCACAAACATTTAAAAACTTGCTCTTTGGAAATAGTATTTTAAAACAACAACAGCAATGACAACAACAACAAAATAACAAACAAACAAAAAAACAAATAAAAACCCAAAACCAAAAAAACCAAACCAAAGCCAGGACTATAAGAAATGGTCTCATGGCACTTATCTGAAAAATGTTTTGCATGCAAAACACATTTAGACCCTTGCAAATCATTATTAAGTCAACACCTCAGTTTTGTAAATGGCTGATAGTTCTGCATGGAGGCAGGAAGATCCAGCAGGCCTGTGGTAGGATGCTCAATGCTGCCATCTCTCCAGAGTGCACATGGAAACTACATCGTGGTAACAATCCCCACCTTCCAGAGTGGCTGAAATAAGAAATACACATTCGGGAGGGGAGGAGGGAGGTGTTCACAGGAGGATACAATGTGAATAAACTGTAATTAATAAAAATTGAAAAAAAAAAAAAGAAATATACATTCACAAAAAGGCTGGCACACAAATTCTCAATCACAACAGCCAAAAGCTGATCACAGCCCCAAAGGCCATCACCAGGCCAGCAGGTAAATCAAGGTAAGTCTAGGCAATGGAATACTACGCAGCAGTGGAAAGGAGCACAGTTGTCATTGATGAGGCAACCTGAGGACATTAAAGATGTATTTCTGCCCGAAGAAGCCGAACTCAAAGGCTCCAAGGTCGAAGGTCACACTGCATGGTGATCTGGAACCAACTGTGCCAGGCTGCCACGGCAGAAACTGGGTGGCTTGGGACAGGCCGAGGGGTTGGCAGAGGAAAATGGGAGCATCTGGGTTCCCACAGCACACAGCTGACAAAGTTTAAAGTGGGCTCATCTTACTATAAAGAAACGTGACCTTGGGAAACTTGATTTTTTCGTTTCTGATCCAAAGCAGAGAAGTGCTCACGCCTCACCCTCCAGGTGATGGAAGCCTCTGGTTCTGCTGGGTTTGTGATCTTGCAGGAGATGGAGAGAGCTGAAAGCCACCTAGAGATAACCGCAGCACCAGGCAGGCGTGGGACAAGCGCTCTGACCTGCAGAGCTGGGGAGTCACATCTGCACTGGGCAGTCATGGTGTCAGAACCTCGAACTCAGGGCCAGCTCCACCGAAGCAGGACTGGGGTCATCCTTGAGCTAACTACAATGTTAGCACATTTACACCCAGGCCGCAGGACCACCCGTGTGACAGGTGACTGACACAAAACACACACACAGAGATCTAAAACACACGTGTTTATGCTGTGTATCCAAGTACATGCACCAGTGACCAGAACATGGCGACTTACTCGTTCTGAGAAAGGGAAGAAGATGGCCCTATGTGACAGGTCACCACACTGTCCCCTTCCTGTTGGCACTGCCAGGAACATCTCCAGTCCTGGGGGCTGCAGTAACTGACCAGTGCGGTGTATGGTTTAGTGTGGACTGAGACATGGGACTTCAGTCACAAGCCCCGAGGCACGGCTCTGTCGATTCAAACTGCCGGGGTGAAAGTATAGAGAGCTGGGTGAGATGGCTCCTCCAGCACGCAGGAGGCGGATTCTGGAGGATTGCTTAGAGTTCTGCCATCACAGTCAGCCAAACAACAACAAATGTAGGTTAAAACAAACATGGACAATGTGGACAAGGCCAGAAGGAACTTGATCTTGTAGAACAGATAGAGCGAGCCCCCCCAAACACACACAGTGGCGTGTGCACTTCCTGGTGGCCAGAGATGCTGCCAAGGCCTTCAGAGGCTGGCCACTGTGACCTGCAGCCTGGGATTTAAGGAGATTCAGACTTCTGTGTTTGCAGCATTGGAGAAGGAACTTGCGGCCTTGCACAGGCAAGGCTGGGCCTGTGGGCTGTGTGCTCGCCTGCTGTCTGCCGGGACACTGAGTTTCTGTGGGTGCTGTGGAGAACAGGCTTCAAGCTTCGCAGCCGACTCCCCCATCCGTACACACCCATCCTGCCAAGCGTGTGCTCAGTCTTCCGGGGATTTTTCTTGTCAGCCTTTGTTCTGGAAGATAGAGAGGCCTCGTCATCTGAGGTCAGGCCTTCTTCTCATTGGCCTTACGATCCTGTCTCAGGAGGCTTTCTCACATCAGACCCTTGCAAGTCAGGTCGTCCACTGAGGGTCCGGCTATCATGGACAGGAGCACTCTCGAGGCCCCTCCAAGGCTCTGGTTGCTGTATGAGGAGAGACATTTTGTTCACTGGAGTCTGTGACCATGTGATCAGCCCCAGTTAAACTCATTGGGCCATCAAAAAGAAGTCATGAAAGCAGAGAAGTAGTTGGGAAAGGTCATTGCAAATGGGGGGGATAAGATGGGGTGATAGGGCGAACACGATCAAAGTAAGTTACACGCAGGCATGCAAATGTCATTAGGAAACCTATTCCTGTGTGTTATCACTACACGCTAGTAAAAGCTTTAAAAGCAGCAAAGTAAATTATTGCAAAGTAAGTGATGCTTCAGTTGGTCAGAATGGGAGAAGGTCAGTCAGAAATTCCCATCTAGGTGTCTGACCGTTGACTTTGGGTTAGCCTGTGTCCATGTCTGTGTGTCCTGTGCTGAGGTGCGTGTGCTTATAACAACAGGAGTCCTGGAAAATAAATAACCCTGGACCGGACACAGGGCGCCCATCGGAGAGACATGCCCAGGTGGCGTTGGCAATGGATCATGCTGACTATATTCTAAACACGAAACGCCCTGAGGGGAGCAGACGGCTTATCCAGTCTGACGTTGCTCCCATTATGAAAATTTGAATTTGTGCCATTTCCTGTGATGAGGGCTTCCACGGCGGGTGACGGGGGCATATCTATTTTGGATTCTCCCTTCAAAACCTCCCGGTATCGTGGAGATCAACTGGCACAAACAGAGCCCTTGGAGTCTCCGTCACAGAAAGGCAGAGCGTCTATCAATGGGGCACACGCAAGTCGGGCGGAAGGCTCCGCCAATGGCCATTCCATCAACTTTGGCAGGTGTATACACTACGCCTTTGATCTCAGAAGTCTGCCGAATTTGGAGGACATAACCCGTGCTTGGTTATCTTCCTCCAAGGTAGAAGGGACGTAAGCAGATATCCACTTTTGCAAGATAAAATTAGCACCCCTTTGCTGGAAGACAAACATCACCGGCAGGAAAACCCTGATTAAAGTACAAAGCAGACCGGGGTGCAGGGCTGCACCCTCTGAGAATGACCCCTATTTATAGTTGTAGGAAATAGTATTGGTCTGACATAGGACAGCGAGCAGAAGTCACCTCAGCCCGAAAGACATGGCTCCGGATTGCACATTCACATTCTGGAAAGTTCATCTTGGATTTGGTTCACAAAAACCCGGGGTCTGGGGAGGAAAGGAGAATAGGATGTCATGATGGACATTAACTCAGAGCAAGGAGTTCCACAGGTCTGGGCCCCTGTTCCCACGTTCCAGGGCCGTCGGGAACAACTGTGCCGTTTGTTGCCTGTACAGAAGACTGGCTGAGGAGGCGAGTGTGGATACAGAGCTGCTCCCCTGGCAGGGCTGGATTCCTAAGGGAGGGCCCTATGGTGATTCCAGCCAGGGTACCAGGGGAGCCTGCTTTTCATACACCTGTCTCTCACCTTGACTGCTGGGCTCTAGAACCATGGATACACCTCCTGGAGCATCTGGTCTGGGAAGATAAAACTGATTTGGACCTCCACTTCCCCTCGGAAGCCAGTTGCAAGGTTCTGCTTTCCGCTGCCAACAGTAACTCATTGCCCACACAACCTGTATTATTTCACTGGGAAAACAGCCCACCAGATCAGATCCGTGTTCCTGTCTCCCGGATTAATTTGTGTTAAAAAAACAAAAAAACAAAAAAACAAAAAACATGATTTGATGTAACAGAAAAGGTAGAGAGAACTTTAATGCAATTTCTATGTTGAAATTTAATATGGAGTTCATTTGACCCTTTCTTTTTTTGTTTGTTCCTTCCTTTCTTTCTTTCCTTCTTCCTTTCTTTCTTTTCTTTTTTTGGGGGGAGGGACAGGGTCTCACTGTGTAACCATGGCTAGCCTAGAACTGGCTGTGTAGACCAGGCTGGCCTCCAACTCAGATCCACCTGCCTCTGATTCCCAAGAGCTGAGATCAGAGGTGTGCGCCACCACACCTGACTTGGTTTTATTTCGAGTGCCGTCATCCTAAGCCCACCTCAGCTTCGCTGTGCTCGTCTGCAGCAGTTTCTCAGTGTCCCCTCTCTCGAGACCTCTGGGGTCTCAGCACAGGGCAGGTGACAGAAAACCATGCAGTGATCGTGGTGTCCTCGTGCCCAGGTGAAGAATGAACAGCACTCCCCCAAACCGCAAGGAGATCCAACAGGAGGGCAGGACAATGATTACACTTTATAAAGCAGATTTCTCCTCACTTCCATGGTTCATCTCCCATTGCTTTCTCTGGAAAGTGTTTGTTAGTTTGGCCAGCTCCAGGTTATATCCCTTAGAACACAGGCTTCTCTTTCTTGCCTTGTAACCTTTTAGAATCTTTTTTTTTTAAACTTATTTATGGGAAATTGCAGAGCCCATGGATCTTGGAGACTAGGCTGGGTGACGTCTGCAGCCTGGGTAGCATGAGCCAGAGGCATTAAAATGGGACTGTTACTTGAACATGCCGCTCTTGGATAAAAAGGTGCCATCCAGAAGGGTCCAGACTTTGCTCAAACTTTAAAGTAGCTGAGGCACGGTTGAGCCCCAGATGCCCTGCAAACCAGTTCAGTGAGGGCACATTGACAGCAAGCCCCGTGTAGACACCACTAGCCAATCTGTGGGCTGCCCAGCCCTCGTGGCGCTCTGTTGACAATGCCCTCCCCAAACATTCTTACACTCAGAGACCTGGGGTCCAGCTAATGGGAGTTCACTCTGAGTGACTGTATGGCATAGGGGAGACGGGACTCGCCTGAGTCTCCCACAAGGCTTCAGGAGATGCTTGCCCTGAGCAAGTGATCTTACTACCTGTCACTCCGTTCCCAGAATGCCCTGCCCTGCCACCTGCATCACGTTCACAGTTCTGTGGCTCCTTAGACCTGTGATGAGGGACACTCAGCTGAGGGGATTCTGAGACCTTATTTGGCCCTCTCTTTGCTCTAGGGCAGGTGGGTCTCAGGAGAGGAGGTGCCCATGGACGCTGTGTCTGAGAGAGAGAGAGAGAGAGAGAGAGAGAGAGAGAGAGACAGAGAGAGACAGAGAGACAGAGAGAGAGAGACAGAGAGAGAGAGAGACAGAGAGAGAGAGACAGAGAGAGAGAGAGAGAGAGAGAGAGAGAGAGAGAGAGAGAGAGAGGAGGGAGAGATCTGCTTCTTCTTTCTAATTTTTAGGGTCTATTCCTAATTAGTTGAACCATGTATTCTATATTCTCCATAAACAATTGACCTTCCATTGCTCTAATGTACAAAGCTGCCCGGTCCCCAAAGAAGTTACCTCAGTGGCAGAAAAGTCTTCACACACAACCTACTTCTCAGTATGAGCTCACGAAGCTTCCATCAACTTACGGCCACGACCCCAGGGTCATTTCCTCCCCGATCTGACCTTTGTGTATTGCCTGGGTGGTGGTTCTGTGTGTCTCATGCAGGCTTCTTAGTAAGTGTCACGAGGGGCTGCCAAGACAGCTCAGTGGGTAAAAGGGGCCAACTCTCAGGTAAGGAGAAAGGTGTGGTCAAATGGACACCTGTAACCCCATCACTGTGTCGGGGAGACAGAAAGGTTTCTGGGGCTTGCTGGCCATTGGCTGAGCTCCATGTTCAGTGAGAGAGGAATTGGAGAGTGAGAGAGGACACAGGGTGAAGAAGAGAGAGACGCTAAAGAAAGAGAAAGGTGCCCTATTTGTTTGTTTGTTTTGAGGGTTTAGCATTTGTGAATTGTTTCTGTCATTTTGATTACGCAGCCCTGGGGACTTTAAATATAAGATCCAGCTGGTGCAAGGGATGGTGCATTTGTTCGCATCGGTGGCTGAGGACTTTATCCAGGAATAGAAGGAAGAAGAAGATGGAGGGTGAACTTTGAACTCGCCATTGATGTGAAGGGAAATGGGCCCAGAAGCGTTAAGTGGCTTGCCCAGGGTGCCTGGAAAAGGGGAAACAGACGAAAACACACACGTACAGTTTCCTATGGTCCTGGGTCACCCCAACATCGCCTTGGCTCACCACTGTCTCTTTTGTTGATCTTTCTACTGGGGAGTGCCTGTCCCATTTTTTTTTTTTTTTTTTAAGTGAGCCTTCATTCTCTGTACCATCGTTTGTTTTCCTTGCATTGTCTGGGCAGAGACCAGTGTGTTTCTTTCTGAGAGCAGGCGATGCCCCTCAGGCTATCACTGTTGCCCTATTACGTTGGGGGGTGGGCAAGCAACGGGGCTGAGCAAGCTGTCTGTGGGAGACAGAGGTAGGATTTGATTTGGGGGCTTCTAGACACCAGCTCTCAAGCCCCCTGCCGCTGCTCCCTGGCCTCAGAATCAGGGCCCTGGCTGCCTGTGAGGGAAGCCCTATGCTTGGCTGGGAGCTGGCCGCAGAACGTGGCTGTTTATTATTCCTGGGGCTCACTGCTCGGCCTCCATACCACACTGGAAGAGCATGAGTTAGAGGGCCTTGAAGGTGGAAAAGAGTTTTGTGTCTACACAGACACGGTAGGAGCCAGCGGACGGCTTGAGTTGGGTGGCTGAGAGCCCATCGGGTCTCCCGTGTCATTCAATGCTGCTGTGCCAGGAGCTGGTTCCCATGGTGACACGGTGAGGCTTGGGGCTGACTTTGGGGGTGTTGGTAGGCTCCTGTTGGGGAAGGCTGGAGCATGTGGTGCCCAGGCTCAATTGGCATTTGAGGACATCTGATGCCAGCTAGATCCAGTTAGCCTGGCCGAGACCCCGATGCTGGGGTATGCCATAGCACTGTCTCTGCTGCCAGTGGGGTCATCCAAGAGTGCATTTGAAGTTTTGGGCTTGGTTTCTGAGGCAAGACCTGTGGCCATGCCTTCTGGAAGGTTCCGGGTCACAGTGGCTGGTGTCTGCTGAGCACTTCCAATGAGCCGCATGCTCCTCACTCTCTGTTCCTGTCCTTTGATGACAGCTGCTAGTGGTCAAGATGGGTGGGCATCCCAGGCTCAGCGTGGCATGGTGACTTGCCCAGGCAATAGAATGTCCCGGCTTTAACCATAGCCAGCTATCTTCCTCCTGCCACCACATCCTGGGGCATAGTCACCTCCTTCCTGTCTTAGAGCCTTTGTCAGAATCCAACAGTCTGAGCTCTGCCTCCATTTCCCTCGCTACAAAATGCAGGGCATGGCAGTGTCGAGTGAGGCTGGTAGAAGTGTCTTGTCTTCCCCCGTCTCTTTTGATGAGAGGAGCGGACTGAGATGTTGACCCCAAGGTCTCTGGAGTGGAAGACAACTTGTACCCAGACCTATGACTTCAAATTCACTTGAAAAAGTACTAAGCCCCCAGCATTTGCCACTGGCTCCTGCTGCCTCCCTGTCCCTCCCAGGGGCAAGGCTGTCACTCACAGCAGTCACATTCCCAGCCTCCAGTTCCACCTGCTGCTTTTCCCCATCACTGACTCGAGGAGGGGGTAGATTCCCTCCATGCTGCTGCTGTATGGGGTAGGGCTGTAGCCAGAAGCAGAGTCTGGAGTCCCTCTGTATTCTAAAGAGGCCGCCTTCTGTCAGCCAGGAGCAGGAGGCAAGGGGGGGAGGCCTCAGCGAATTTTTCAATGTCTGTGTGTCCTTCCGTTCCATTTGTGGTCACAGAGCAGGAACCTGAGGCTTCTTGGTGCTGAGTATAGGGAGCTGTAGACGCTCCCAGTGAGCAGAAGTGGGCTTTTCATCAGTCCCCAGCAAACAGGACTTCCTTGTCACTGTGGGGGAGTGGAGCCCAGCACAGGAGCCCAGGGGATCTGGATGATGGAGCCACTGCCCAACTGAGCTTTTACATAAAGCCCTGATCATGCTGACTGCTAGCTAAAGAGACCCTGGCAGCAGAGCCTTGTGTGGCCTGAGGATGCCTGTGAACCCCTGGACTCTGCTAATTGGGGTGCCCTTCTGTCTCCAGCACGTCCTACTCTGTCTGAGTGGAAGAGATAAGGAGGGAGAGAGCCGCTCTGAGCAACCCCTGCTACGTGGGCCATGTGGGCTGCCTCCAGGTCCCCTGCTGCGAGCAAAAACTGCTGTCTATTTCCTCAGAAGGCTCTGGGGTGCTTGTCCAGGGGAGCCAGGGAGCAGGAAGCCCCTCTAAAACAAGGCTGGGGACGCCCGATCGCGAGGCAGGTCAGCATGGCTTCACTGGGCGGGATTTTTTTTTTCCCCTTAAGATACTGACTGGTTTCCTCCATGGAACTGAAATGCACCTTCATCCCCCAAGTCAAAGTTTTTTTTTTTTTTAATATAAAATAAGAGAACCCTTCATTTTTAACAACCAGGAGCTCACCTCACATTTGTACAGGAAACTGTAGAAATCAGATGAAAGCCATCAAGCCCTGTGTGCTTACCACCGGAACTTGGAAAAACAACAACAACAACAACAAATAAAAGATGACTTACGAAGCAACCTTTGTTTGGGAATAAGTGGTATTGAAAGGGAGATGCTGGGTGGCTTCGCACACCAGAGCGAAGGAGGCGTGTTTTCAATATTTACAACCCCCACATGTCTAATCGTCCAAACCCACGCCAACATACATCCCGATCGCCGAGTCTTCCCCCATCCAAATGTAAAAAGTATTGTATGTTATACTGACTTCAGGGCTAAATCTTTCCCATATAAGGTGTTTGACATAAATAGCTTTTATTATGGGGCTCTGGACTGGAAAGGACCCCTATAGTTGTTAAAGGTCCCAGCTGCTGCTGTTATCATTGAAGACATTAAACTGCAATTCCTAACATCTAATATCAAATTTTAGCACAAATCCTATAAAACGTATCTTGTCAGAAAGTGCCAGAACCCCTAAGCTCTTTTCTGAGGAACAAATCGCAGCTGGCGCCTTGTCCCCGAGGGCTGAGCACCAATTCCCTGTGGCCTCTGGCTCAGGCAGAAAATTAATATTCTCTGTTTTCCCCTCTATTGCTGGGCTCACAGGGGACCTCCAGGGTCTAGAACAGCCATGGACCAGGCTACTTGATGGGTGACACTGGCCTGCAGAGCTGAGTCCAAGGCCTGGAGATAGGGCCCAGCATTAGGCATTCGGGGAATGAGGCTTGCCGGCCCGGGGGATTCTGCCTGCAGTGACAGCCCAAACATTAGCCAGAGCCCTCGGCTCCTGGAGAAATGGCATTGCCCACCCTGAGAGAAAGAGGTAACGTTTATTTTTGTATTTTTTTCTCTCTCTCCCATACACGGAGCTTCAGAAGACCACCAAGCGTGGATCATTTTTTTCCCCACCACGATGTACAATTCACATTTGTTAATCAAAAGAAAAAAAAAAAGAAAGAAAAGAAAAGAAAAAAAGCTTGAGGTCGCCTACCTAGACTTTTTTTTTTTCTTAAACAGGAAACGGGTTTCAGATGTTTATATGTTAAGCAAGCCTACTAAATCTGTTTAGCCGTTTACCAGGCCCTGAATCTCACTGTTCACCTCCAATGTTCGGATCTCACAGCTAGCACGGCAATTCAGATTTTTTTTTAATCCCTCTTGTAATTTACAATTAAAAAAAAAAAAATCTTTCCATAGTCACCTGCTTGACTGGGGCCGCTCCGGCAGAGGTTAAGTAAATGGAGCCGCCAGCGTGCCCTGGGCCTGTTTCCACGCCACGCGGCATTTGATAGTTCTCTCCGCCGTTACTGAAAGCAGCGGGGCCACAGGTATTTTCACGGCTCTGCGATCACACGCTGCCGGCTGTCTGGGCTTCCCCTCTGGGTGAAGACAAGGCTGCAGGTGTGAGGGCACTGTGCAGCAGCCGTCTCCTTAAAACACAGTTTCCACCGCGTCTCTGCAGCCGCTACAGAAGCTGGGGCACCGCAGGGCCAGGCAGCCACCGCTCCGAACCGGCTTGGCCGACGTCTGTGAATACAAGTTTTTGTTTTATTGCTGGATATCACCCCCTTGCCCTAGGGCTAGTAATTTTCAACAATCACGCTGGTTCCCGTGCCTACTACGGCAAATCAATTTTTTTTTTTTTTTAAATGTTGGGGAGGGATGTGTATTTAAAGCCCAGGGAGACAGGAACACACGCAGGGGAGAGGCTGAAATCCTCTTTTAAGGAAATTTGTTAGCATTCAAATCTTTGGCTTAAAAGACTTAAATTATGCAGCTTGCCACAGCGGCATCGAATGGCCCTGCGCTTTAACTCACTGCAATCAACCACATTCATTCGGTCTGCAAGGGAGGCGAAAGACATCTCTTCCATCTCATTAAGGGTAGGAAAAAGGAAGGGAACCCAGCTAACGCTGAGTGAGCTTTTAACATCACTGAGAGTGGGAGAAAAGTTCTTTCTCAAAACGAAAACAGGAACAAAGCCCTCCATCCCTACGGGCACCCACACATACGTGCACTGAGTTTTTCCCTAGTGGCAGGGGTAGCTGAAGGGAAGTTGGGACAATGCAAAAAAATAAAAATAATAAAAATTTTAAAAAAGCTGTACAAGAAATATCCAAATTCCTTGAAATGTTGGTGAATTTAGAATGACAAAACAAAGATTTAAAATTTTTTTTTTTGTCACCCAACTAAAAAGGCTACATTAAAATCCCAGAATCTGTTTTAACTGGGTGCCACCCTCTGCCTGCTTGCTTGGACTGTCCTGGCTCAAAGTCAGGAAAGTTGGCTAAGCAGTTCTTCAGTCACCTGCAGGCAAAAAGCAGCAACGGTGACAAGAGGCAGTTCTCCAGAGCCAATCCTGAAGGCAGAAAGGCTACCAGGCTCCTCTGCAGAGCTGGGGAGCAAACCCAGATGGCTCCTCCAAACTGGTAGGGCCGGCTGTGAAGTCACAGAGGCCATTCTGTATCCACGAAGCTACAGAGAGGGAAGAAACGGGCCTGGAATGGCCGCTGGGGGATTTCATCCCTGTGGGGGCCGGGGCAGCCATGCTGGGCTAGTGTGGCTGCTTGGCTGCCTGTGCTGACGCCTCAGGGCAGGAACCTGCTTTGGACCAGCACATTTCAGTTCTAAATGTCCTTTGGACTCGCTGACTGTTAAGGACTAGAAACTGCCTAAGTCTGCCCGATTGCAGAGATGGTTCCCAAGCCAACACCTGGGTGCCGTAAATCACCCCACGGTAAACACATCAGGCCAGGACACGGGCTCAGGCGGCTGGGTGGCACCCTCCGTAATAGCGGCGGCTTTCACCCAGAACACCCCTCCCTGCGGGAGCAGAGCCCCGTGCAGGGGGCGCCGAGATAAGGTCAGAGCCCCTCCACTCCCGCGTGTCACCCAGGCGGCTCACCCAGGGAGGCTTGTCAGTTTGTCCCGCGGCGTCCGTGGGGTTAAGGATAGCTTTATGACCCCTCAAGAGGGAAGCCTGCTATCTGTGAAGCAGCGTGAAGAGATAAAACACAAGTCTTTAAAAAAATATATATTGCAATAGTTAAGTAACACATAGCAAACTTAACACCAGTAACAAAACAAACAAACTAACAAAAAATCCCAAACAGAACTAGTGAACTATCCCCCACAGTCAGAAAGTCAAAGTGAGTTTCCTTTTTTTTTTTTTTTTTTTTCTTCTAAAACATAGTGGACTGAAATTTAAAATAAAACCTTCCTCTTTTCTTCTTAGAACCTTAGCTGGTAATGAATGGGCGTCCACTGCCGTTTGGACAGTTGTCACAAAAAATATGCCAGTGGGGAAAAGGCAGAGGGTCGAAGGAGAACACGCTCCCCCCAATCACCTCCTTATTGCAAATTTCTTTACATTTTGATGTTCTATTTTAAAAAACTCTCTCTGTGATTATCTGGCCATAGTGGTCTTTTAAATGACGTCTTCTGTCTTCATGAAGATAGATGTGAGGACAGCCAGATAAACATCATGAAAGCCTTGGGGCCGCTGCTCATGGCCGGCTGGGTTCCCTTTCCGCAGAGCCGAGAGGCCGCTCTGCCTCAGGACTCGCACAGCTCCAAAGAAAAATAACCCAGAGAAATTAGTCCTCGGCTGGAGAAACGAAGCCGGGATCAAATGATTGCTGATCGGAGCAAATATTTAAATCGCATGACTCAAATGGGGCATTATTAAATAAAGCGTGTTTAAAATTTCTCAGGCAGCAAGCTCCCTGGAAGAGGCTTTAAAACCTGATATTAGGGATCTGGCCGCCTGCGCGTCTCGAGCCTTGTCCGCGTGCAGGGAAATTTGCTCTAGACGGTGGTCAAAAAGCACACGAGCTCCTTCCCGGGAGTACTTTCCCGTGTTCGTAAAACAAAGGCAGGAGGGCTTCTAGGGAGCTATTGAAATTGCTGATGTGACACGATAAATGGAAGGCAAGTGACCCGTGTTTTCTCGTTTATTCTTACGACACGGTGCAGCCCGGCTCAGGCAGGGACACGGGTGACAAGCAGGCGCTGAGAGCTCCGTGTGTGGGGTCATGTTTGCCCACCTGGGAGCAGGGCCACGGAAGTTCTCAGCCAACCCCAGCTGGTCCCTAATGGATGCCCTGATTTTTACAGTTTGGATTTTATTTGCAAGATCTCAGATGTTCGTGCACAAAACAGGAAAACCGGTGGGCATCCCAAACCCTGCTCCTTTGCCTCATCTGTGAGCTTGTTGGATACTCGTGATTCCCTGGAGGTGTTCTGTGTTCGGGGGCCAGCTTGGAGCTAGGGTCTGGGGTCTCCACCAAGGCTGGGAAGGTGGGAGCCCATCACTCTGCTGCCGGCCACTCTCCCACGCCATGCTTCCTCCTTCTGTAAATTGAGGGACAGCGTTGCTGCGTCACCATAGTGAGTGCCTGTCCCCAGGTCCCCTTGTACAGAGCCTTCTGTCTAGAGGGGCCAGTGAGAACTGCTCCTTGGACCTCCGACACAAAGTGGAGGGCGTGTCCCCACCGTAGAGAGGCTGCCACATAGGCAAGCAGTTACAATGGCTTCTTTCATTCTTAAAAAAAATGTTATTACTCTGTGTGTGTGCACGCGTGCATTCTTGTGTCATGGCTCCCAAGCGGAAGTCAGAGGACAGCCTGCGGAAGTCAGTTTTCTCTTTCCACCATGGGTTCTAGAATCAGACTTGGGTAGTCAGGCTTAGCAGCAAGCACCTCTACCTGCTGAGCCATCTCGACAGCCCACGATCTCATTTCATTCTTAAAAATGTCCTTGGGGTACAAGGTGCTTCCAGAAACCAAGGTGGCACTTTTACACATCTCTTTATGATTCCTGCCAAACGACAACCAAACCAGCAAGAAGCTTGGGCCCCACAGACCTGTCCTGACAGATTTTCGGGGACAATGCTGGCGAAGCTCCTTTCCTGGGAATGGCTCCCTGCCTGGGGACCTGCAACCTTCTCCCAACGCAGATAAGAACAGTTTACTTCCCTGCTCAGACCCAGCCTGATCCCTTCCTGTTGAGACATTCATTGTCAGTCAAGCCCCAGTTGTCTCAAATACCTGGGGGGCGGCGGGGCGTGGGGGGAGGACAAGACAACTCAGTTGAAAGGAGCAGGGTGATGTGGCCTCGGGCAGGAGAGCTCTGGAGCGCCCTCTGGGGGCCAGGCGTATTTCAGGTACACTGGTGGATCACATCTTGTCCCAGGCAGGGCAGCCCGAACCGCTGCACACCCACCAGACTGAGAGTGGTCCTTAAGACCAACTTTGAGCAGAACACCAGAAACATTAGCTCCAGCTGCAACCCCAGCATGGGAAAAAGACCCCTGCTGGGGGAGGGGTCCTGGCTCCCAGCTTACCCTGTGACTAGCCTTCCCTCTGTGCTTCGCTGTGAAGGTCGCTGCCGGGCAGAGGGGACAGAGGCCTGGTGGGCAGCACTCTGTCACCCCAACCGCTTTCCCTTTCCTCCCTTCAGAAGGCCAGACCCGCTGCGATCAATCAGTACACGGAAGCCTGGTTTTCATTCCGCAGTGGATGGCAGCAATCTTACACCTCAGGGCATCAAAGCCTGCGGGGCTGGCTCTGCAGCCTGCCTGGTACCTGAGGAGACTGTGAGGGAGGAGGAGGAGGAGATAGGTCTCTGAGGGAGGTAGGGAAAAGAGCTGCTGAGGCTCGGGGTGGGGGTGGGGTAGAGGCCAGCGGGGCTGAGATGAAAAGATGGGCTGGGTGGGGGTGGGGTCAAGGGAGCCCTGGTCTCCAGATAGAGGGCTTCAAGGAAGATGGGACTCTGTGATCTCCACCTCAGCACCATTTGGTGTCTCACCTCCCCAGGAGCCCGCTCTGCCTCAGCTGCCTCTGTGGAGCCCTGACCCTGCTGGGCCTCTCATCTCCACACTGTGAGCAGCTTTCACAGTTGAGGGTCTGCCTGTGACCTGTTCTCCAGGAAGTCTGAAGACCTCCCCCAGCTCCCCCACCCCCCCCCCACGCCCCAGCTCCCAGATGTGGTCGGGATGGTACAGAGACACAGCCTGGAGCTGGGACTTCTCAATTCAAACTTAGCACGCTACCCCTGCTTCATTGCGGGCTTCAGCCTGCTTGCCAAGGCTCCCCAAACCCTCACCTCCAAAGGTGCCTGTCTGGCCTGGGCTTGTCTTGGCCTAGTGGCACAGCAGGTGACCTGAATGCCTGACCCCTCATTCTGGGACACGGTATTCTGCCTAGGGCCCTCTGGAAAAGCAGGGTGCTTCTCCCAGTGAGGGACGCCTGTCTAAGGTGTCCGCCTCTACCACCTTCAGTGGTCATGGCTGAAGGGACCCTCTGCTTCCCTCCCCAACATGGGGGCTTTGCTATCCAAAACCCCTTGTGACCATGACTAGCCGGCTCCATGCCTTTCTTAGAAATCACCATGTTAGCCCTACCGGTGAGGCATGGGATTGCTAGTGAATAGTGTCTGTGCTGGCGTCTCACAGTTTTTACCATTTCCCTGTGGCCAGACATTATTTTGTGCCCAGTTGACAGACGGAGTTAGTGAGGTCCAGGAGATGTGTGACGAGGCACAGAGCTAGAGAGCCTCAGACCGTGTCTTTAGCCTACGGGACTCCAGCGCTCTGCAGAGGTCAGGAGAGCGTGTGGTGCTGAGCGGAGATGGCTTCTAGGGTGGGGTGGTGGGAGCTATAGGCCATCCTGCAGTCTTGGAGCCTCTTCCCAAGTCCCCTTCACCCCTGGCTGGCTCACACTGAAGCCACCTCGTGATGTGGCTGTCCTTTCTCTGCTCCAGGCTCTGTACTGATGTCCCCTCTTTACCTAAAGGGCTGGGAACTGTGTTCTCAGGAATGAGAGGGAATAGTCTGTCCCTTGCTGGGACAGAGTTCGAGGCTTGAGACAAGAAGAGGCCGAGCATGTGTGGGGAGGAGTGGAGTCCTTGCTCGCCCACAGCCTCACACCTCTGACCCCAGCACAGGATCCTCGAATATGAAGCATGAAGACCGCTCTCAGAGTGGCAGGGGGATACACAAGGGACCTTGTAGGCTCCGAGTGGCTGAAGGACAGGAGCCGCTGTGCTTTGCCTCAGAGGGCGTGGACTCTGTAGAGCTAGGGCCCAAGGCTCCTGCTCAGGCCTCACTGCTCGGGAGGTGGTCTGTAGGAGACCCTGACACGGTGTGTGTCCCTCAGCCACCCTCTGTGTCTCCTTCCTTCTGAAGAGGATCAATGACTTAGTGCTGGCTGCCTGGCCCACAGCCTTCTGGAACTTTTTGCAGTTGTAAGAACAAAAAAAAGAGTTAAATTGTCACACTTCAGATACAACCCCAAGGCTCTAGGGGTATCACCGTTTGTCAGTGGTCTCCTGAAGGACTGTGCAGTGGGCCTGGGTGGTGTGACCCAGCACTGCCCATTAAGCTCTCTGCCTCGTGGCAAGACGGAGTTACTATTTTTACTATAAATTCTGTTCTGGTTTCTGCAAAATACGTTTCGCTTCCATTGTCAATCTGCACTCAGTTTTGGAAAATAACACAGGGAAATCCTCTGACATAATTTGTTCTGGTGACACCTCTCACAGATACAATACGAAGTCCTGGCCAGGATACCGATGGTATCCACGAGGCTCATCCTGACAATGCTTGCTGCTTCTGCCCTGAGCCTCACGAAGCAGTGCCTCGATGCAGTTACACCCGAGAGAGCATGGTGGGGAGATTTTTGTCCTCTGGGCCCACATACCCACAACGTGCAATACAGCAGATTCCAGTGGCCATTATTTATCTACATTTTATGTATTTGTTCTTGTCCTGAGGCTTTTCCAGAGTCTCACAAATGCTGGGCAAGACTCGAGCCCTGTTCAACATTTGTAAAGGGAGGAATGAAGGGTGTTTTCTTACAGAGCCGTGAAGCCTCTCTGGGCCGTTCTCTCAGGAATCTGTACCAAGGTCTTGGTGGTCCCCAAGTGCGGGGTGGGGTGGGACTGTGGGTGGAGCTCAGGCCTAGTGTCCCTGGCAGGTTGCACTTTCACCCCCAGGTACCCTGGGAAGCCAGCGCTGTGCCCTGCTCTGCCCTGCTTTTGGAGCCTCTGTGGTTTCTCTGGCCCCTTGGTGGCCTGTGATCTTTCAACAGTTAAGAGCCTCACTAATAACAGATTTGAGAGCAATTTGCATGGCTTGGTGGAGGCCAGGTTTCTGGAGAGGGGAGTGGTCCCAAGCACTAAGCGTAAAAGCTGCCGCTAATTCTGCTGACGAGAAATAACAGCTTCGCACCCTCCTTTGTTCTGCTGTGGACTAATGAAAACCACGCAGCCTCAGCCCAGGAAGCTGAGGACTCGGGGAGAGAGTCCTGCACAGGGTGCCTCCCTCTGGACTCCGCCGGAACCCTTGTGGTTCCCCGTGGCCCGAGGGCTTCTCCTTCACTCTTCTTAAACAAAACAAAACACCCTTTCAGAGTGACTGTGACTCGGCTCCTCCAGAGAGGTCTCTGGAGGCCAAGTCCACCAGGCGACCCTGTCCTCAGACTTCAGTGACACCGGGCTGGGCATCAGGCTTGGTTTATGGAGCGTTCGTGCGGGCATTCCCAAAGCCCCGGGTTGATCCATAGCACTGAATAAGCTGGGTCTGGTGGCTCCTGTAGTCCAAGGGGGAGGCAGGCAAGTCAGGCGTCCTCGTCCCCCTCAGCTGCACGGTGAAGCGAAGGTCGGCGCTGGTTACACTAGAACTTGTCTCAAAAAGTAAAACAAAAAACAAAAACAAAAACACAACCAAACAACAACAAAAAAGATAACTGTTTCTTAAATTCTCATTAATTACATGAAATTACATTAATTACATGCTGCTGTTTGAGTCTTTCTTACTTGCAAGAACCACAGAATGGTTTTTAAATATTCCTTTAACAATAAAGAGAACTGATTTTAGAAAATAAGATGGCTCAGTGATGAAGAACACTTATTTTCACAGAGGATTGGAGTTTAATTCCCAGAAACCTTGCAGTGGCTCACAACCCATCCCTAACTCCAGTTCCAGGGCACCCGAGGCTCTTCTGACCCCACTACACATGCATGCAGAATCCAAACATGCATGCAGACAAAACAGGCACACAGAAAGTAAAACAAACAAATCTAATAAAGTTCAAATGTATGAAGATAAGAAGGAATGACAAAAGACATAACAAAACCTTAGAGAGTTTTGATAGAAATGCTGATCAGGAGGCGCCTCACCGCACACCAGGAGAAACTGAGGCACAGAGGGAGTAGGAGGGGCATGCTGGGTGGAGATAGACAGCAAGCCGTTGTTAGAGTTCTCACACGGTGGTCCTGGCAGGGCTGCAGCCAGCCAGGTCAGGTGGAAATTGAACTCAGAGCCCTGGGCGGCTTCTCGCCCTGAGGATGGAGGGAAGCCACTGTTCAGTTCCACAGTGCAGAAACGACTGTCTCCCTCTTCAAGCCCAGGAAAGGATGGAGCAGGACAGAGCTCCCTGTCTGGGGTGAGCCATCAAGGTGGATTTATGGGGGTGGTGGGATGGCTCAGTGGGTAACCTATTTGCTGTGCCAGTTGGATCCCAGAGACCCACCTAAACACCTTTAAGTCTTCAAGGGAACTGATTCCTCAGAGTTAGCTCCACACTCGCTGTGGTGTGTGACACACCCTCCCCACTATGAAAAAGTAAATCTTTTTGTTTTAGAATGATTGTTTTTGAGAGGCTTTTGCTATATATCAAGGCTATCCTTGAATTCACTATATAGCCCAGGCTGGCCTCCAACTCAAGGCAATCCTCCTGCTTCAACCTCCAAGCCCTAGATGACAGGCATGCATTTTCTCACAAACTATTTCCATCTTCAGAAGCGTTGTTTGAGAATACACACATGACATTGAAGACCCAGTCCTGTGGTAGGAATAAAGAAAGCAAAGTCTGGAGAGGGCAGGAGGCGTTGCCCTGGGCCAAACTGCTGTACAAGGCTCCTGAGGGACTGCATTTCAGAGTCTGCTGGCCGTTGGTTTTACTGACGTGTAGGCCATCCCCCGTGGCCACGCACTTGGACTGTTCCTGTATCCACCTTAATAATACTGTTTCCAGCACAGACCCTTACACAAACATTTGTGTGGACCTGCCTGTCTGTTTCCCTCCATAAATCTGAGCTAGAGCAGCCTCAGATCACAGGGAGTGGACCTTCTGCGAGCTCCTGGCACACACCGCCAAATCATGCCCTAGAGAAGCTGTAAATGTGCTCGTGTGTCTGTGAGCAAGGCCTGAAAACACTCTTTCCTTTGTGACTCCACCAACCCTGGGCATTATGACCTCTAACCATTTATTTTTTTGGCCAGTTGAAGGACTAGGGAATCCTGTTCACCAATTCGGTCTGCAACCAACCAACCTCATGTCTTAGTTCCTTGGTCTTGCACCTAGCTGTCTGAAAGCAGCACCCGCTACATTAATGAGAAAGGCGTTCTTGCTCCGTGAGGGTCCAACAGTTGCCTTTACAATGCTTGGGGCTTGGGGCTTGGGGCTTGGGGCTGGGTTTTGCCTCATCCTCTCTTCTTGTACCCATTGGAAAGGCCCAGAGGGGAGGAGGGACAGGGAGGAGGCCTTCAGACTTGGCTGGAAGAAGGCTTGCAAATCCTTGGGTGTGTTGACAAGAAGCTTGACAAAGCAGAGCTCTGGGCCCTAGGGAATGATCACTCCTCTTGGGCTACCATGAGCTAGTCAGCCTTGGGTTCCTGATCCTTCTGTTAGTCAAAAGGACCTGAGCCTGGTGATAGGGGTTGTGGAGAGCAGGACACTGGGCAATGGTGGGGAGGCGTGGAGAGAGAGGTTGGAGCTGTACCCTTGAATCGCTCCATTGCCTAGGAAAGGCAACCAGAGCTGCTCAGCTGACCGTGATCCTGATGTCCACTTCCTGAAGGCTTAGTAGTGAGGACTGAGTACACAGTGAGAGTAGCCATCTTAAAGAACACAATGACACTCCATGTCCTGAGTGTCCTTAACCCTGGCCTCTGCCTAGTTCTAAAATTTTGTTAGCACCTGAAGGGCCCCCTGAGACCCAGCAGCCATCATTTCTCATCTTCTCACCCTGCCCCCAGCACTGGAAACTACTGATTTGTCTCTGCTCTACAGATTTGCCTGTTCCGGACACCTTACATAAGTGGAATTAGCCAATATGTTGTGTTTTTTTTTTTCTGCATCTGGCTTCCCTCACAACCTGTAAAGGCTGTGGACTGTCCATGGGTGATTGTAAATGGCCTGTCACTTGGGTGACAATCCATCCGTCCCTCCTCCTGCTCTATGCAACAAACAGACGGCATGGGTGGGCAGCTTGGGCTGCTGTGGGCAGTGCCAGCCTTTGGAACAGTTGTGCACACGGTTTTGCTGAATTCTGTCTGCAGTTGGGAAATGCGGTGAGATTCTGGAATCCGAGTGTGCTCTGGGGTTTTAGTAGAGGACAGGCTGCCTGCTCCCCAGGAACTACCATTCCCCACTCTCACTAGAAGAAGAGAGGGGAAGTGGTCCAGGCTGTCAGTTCAGGCTTGCAGGAGGTCACACCCAATCTGGGTTCATGTGACAATCACAGTGAGGGGTGGGCAGCAGGGTCCCCATGGGAGCTGTGCAGTCACTGTCCCCCAGAGATGGCAGTCCCCTCCTGTTCAGATGCCACTCTTCCTGGGAGGCCCTCTGCCTCTCTCACCTTCCATTTCCTGCCTTGAAAGTGGGGTTGATGCACCTCAGTTGAAGGACTTGGTACTTGATGGAAGAACACCTTCACGTCCTTCCAGAAACCTGTGTGGGGTGCTGCAGAGGCTCTGCTCTGGAAGGCTCCTGGTACTGTGACAAAGTTACAGCACCCTGATGATGCCTAACCTAGAGAAGCATGAGTTCCGGGCCCCTGAGGAAATGCCCAAAGTGGGGCATTGGAACCAGGCTGGCCTGAAGTCCCTCCCTGGAGGGCAAACGCATCTGGGCAGCCCCACCCGCATCCCAGGCTGTCCAGGAGGGAGTGGCTGTGGCCACCTCATCGGGGACAGGCAGGCTGTGTATACAACCTTTCAAGGGCTAAATAAACGTCGTAATTTACTGAGAAAAGGCCTTTCAGGGCCACCTCTGGCTCTGAGGTCTCAGGACTTATGGGACAAAGCCAGCATCCATCTTCCTGCGTGACATGTTCCTGTCAACAGTCACCCTAATGGGAACGGAGCTGGCCAGAGCAGCATGGCCGCCCCTCCCTGGACCCTGCCCTTCTTGGGCAGCAGAGAGAGGGGCCAGGGTTAGGGCTGAAGGGCAAGCAGGGCTTAGTGTGGAGTGAAATCAGGCCCAGAGGAGAGGGTATGGGGAAGACTAGGGACAAGAAGAGGGCCGTGGACAGTAGGGAAGCTGGCCCCTCCCCAGCTGTCCTGCCAGCTCCCTGGGGCTTATGGGATCAGAGCCAGATGGCCCCTGGAGTCCAGGCTCCTGGACGACTCCAGAGCTGTCACACTTCAAAGCCTCGCAGCCCAGACTGGAATGCAGGGAGTCCTGGGCGGGGAGTCCAGGCAGATGGCTCTGAGGATGGCAAGCACAAGACACTCTTGCCCCAGCCAGAGGTCTGGTCCTGGCGGCCTGGCTCCCAGCATGCTGCCACGGTGGGTGCTGCCTGTCTAGCCCCTGGCAGTTGACCCAGGCAATGCAGATGAGGACGCATCCGCTCACCAGGCTGCTGGGAGATCAAAGAGGACAAGGACCGCAAATGTCCTGGCTCTGTAGAAGGTGTGAGCTATTGTGTGGATGGGGTGGGGCTGCCCCATAGGGGCATAAATCAAGAAGTACGTGTCATTTCAAACCAGCTAGAAACCATGTTTTTAAAAAGAAATAAAAAGAGTAGGACTGGGCCAGTGAGATGGTTTAGTGGGGGAGAGGCGCTTGCCGTCAGACTCAGAGTTCTATCCTCAGTACCCACGAGGTGGACAACTCTATGACTTCCACAAGGACAGAGCCACGTCCACAGCAATCAATTAGTCAATCAGCCAATAAATGTGTATGGGGGGGAAAGCATGAAGTTATTCCTGTCCCTGCTGTTGGCAGGAAACCTCACAGGCAACCAGCAAAGAAGCCGGGGTGCAAACGGCCCCAGAACCTGCTCTCCAGTCATCTCCTCAAGTTCTGTTCACCGCTAGGCACTTTTCGGGGGCTCCCCACATAGTAGTGCGTGGTCCTGGGACCAGGTGGGCAGGGAGGCGGATGCGAAGGAGCAGAAAAATCACCACCAACAGCATCCGTGTCTTCTGCTCAGGCAGCACAGGGACACCACAGCTGGGGTCTCTGTGACTGCATCTCAGCCTGGTTAAAAAGCCACTTTGTGGATAACTGTTCTTGAAGCTGCAGGTCCCACGGCATCAGAAGCTGAGGCATCAGCCACTTTCCCACTTACTACATGTGCGGGCTACCAAGAAGACATCTGCCTCCTCACTGTGGTTCTGACACCCTGTGGACTTTCGTAGAGGATCATGGGAAGACATATCCTACAATGGAAATCCCATCCACCACGATTTGGGATGGGGAGGGGGAAGGGGGGTCACCCCATTAATGTGCCAAACACCTCATAAATATTTGTAAAATTCCGGAATGCTGGATCCACTGGCTGCTTCCGCCCTTAGGTCAGCCTGCTCCAATCTCTCTTCGCTTTGATGCCTGAGCTTTTGCTTAAGGTGTCCACGTCTCCCTGTCTCCCCACTAAAGAAGACAGTGATACAGTGCTGCTACCTAGTAATAGAGCAGGTAATGCTGACCGGCCTACTGTGTGCAGGCGTGCTGAAGAATATCTGTCCACCCTCCCAGCTGCCCACTCCTGACACCTGTCCCCAGTTCACAGATGCTCAGTGTGTGAAGGCAGCACAGCACGGCCTGGACGGTTTCTCACGTGCTCATGTCTGGGTCTCATCCGTCACTTGGATTCCGCTGTCTGGGTGGTAGTGGATTTTGTGTTTTGTTTCTTTGTGTGTCAACTCAGGGGGTCTAGGAAGCAGCCAGAGTGGAAAGCTGAGCCCCAATCCTTTGCCCCTGGATATGAGGTCTCCCCAGCCCGCTGCACTGGGTTCCCCGGGAAACCCAGACCTGCAGAGCCAACCTGCCCTGGGACAGATCTGTGTGTGTGTCAGCTTGAAGACCTTTCTGATTGTTGTGGCCAAAGCCTGACAAAAGCATTTAAGCAAGGGAGGGCTTAACTGGCTTGCAGATCAAGGGCATGTCCATCATGGCAGGAAAGGCGTGGCGGTAGGAGGGTGAAGCAGACGTGGTACCCACTGTCAGGAAGCAGGGAGATGGATGCTGGCGCTCAGCTCACTTTCTCCTTTTTATTCAGTCCAGTGCATCAGCCCAGGGAATGGTGCCACCCACAGTGAGGGTGAGTCTCATTCACTCAGTTAAACCGCTCTAAAAATGCCCTCTCAGCACAGACGCACCCGCATCCAACTTAGTGACCTGGAGATGTACTTACGAGGAAAAGGGTTCTTGCAGAGGATGATGATGATGGTTGACAGAGACAGGGTCTCACTATGTCACCCAGCTGGCCTGGACTCACAAGAAACGTTCCTGCCTCTGTGTCCCAAGTGCGGAGATTAAAGGTGTGTGCCTCCTCCCTGTGCCTGTTTTAGGACCTCGATGAGACCATCCAAGATTAAGGACACTGACTGGTGTCCTAAGAAAGGAGTGGCGAGAGCACGGAAACAGGAAGAAGTTGTGTGTCGATGGAGGCTGAGCCTGGAGTAATGTGGCTGTAAGCCAGGGGACACCTGGGATCGCAGGAGGCTGAAGGAGATCTCTGCAGCATCCAAAGGGGACACAGGTAGGCACGCTGGGCTTCAACGGCTGCTTGGAGTTGGGTCCTGCTTATGGCGGTCCTGGGACATGAACATGGCAGCCTCCTCTGTACACACCTTTGCACCCAGTGTCTCCCCTTCAGAGACATTCCCACCAGGACCCGAGCCCCAGCAGGGCGGAGTCCTGTTGGTTTGTTTTTCCTTTTAGCCGTCTCTACGGCTGTGAGAAGCACTGGAAGGGCTGTGCTGTGTCCAGCCGCTTTCCCTGATGGCCCGAAGCAGAGTTCTACATTAGTAAGTCATTAGCATTGAGACATCACACAAACAGCCCCCAGTGTCTGCACTTTGTTTCTTACCGCTTATGACATGTGTAGGCTTCTGACCACAGTCACAGTCAAAGCAGCCCATCCCCACAGGGACACCATCTGCCTCTTCCTGGCTGGCTTAGAATTTTATTAATTTTTTTTTTTTTAGTATCCAAAAGAGTTGACTTACTATGACATTTTTATACATGGACACCAGTCACTCCCTCACTTTCTTTTATTCTTTCTTCTTCTCCCAAAGTCCCTTAAAGTATCTATCTATCTATCTATCTATCTATCTATCTATCTATCTATCTATCTATCTATCTGTATTAAATAATAAACAAGCATATCCTACATGAGAGAAATCAAGTGTTATTTGCCTTTCTTTAAAGAGTGTCTGCTTGTTTGGATATGTATGACCTGGGTGCAATGCCCAAGAAAACCAGAAGGGGGCTTCAGATTGTCACAGGCTGTGAGCCACTGTGGATGCTGGGAACTGCAAAAACAGTCTGTAATCTTAACTTCTGAGCCATCTCTCCAAGCCCAGGTGTCGGCCTTTCTTTCCCTCTCTTGTTCCCTCTTCCTCTCCCTTACCTCCCTTCTCTCCTCACATGGTCTTTCTAACCCCATAGCATGTATGTTCAGATCTGTTTGTTGTTGTTGTTTTTAAGATTTATTTATTTATACTGTATTCTGCCTGCAAGTGTGCCTGCAGGCCAGAAGGGGACACCAGATCTCATTATAGATGGTTGTGAGCCACCATGTGGTTGCTGGGAATTGAACTCAGGACCTTTGGAAGAACAGCTAGTACCCTTAACCTCTGAGCCATCTCTCCAGCCCTCAGCTCTGGATTTTGTATGAGTGGAAATCCTCGGTATCTTCTTGCTGAGCGTGGCTCCCTCTGCTTATCATGAGGATCTGCAGTGATGCCCACTTCCCTGCAGATGACATAATTTCCCTCTTTATGCCTGAGCAACACTCCTCTGTGTGCCTGTGCATTTTCTTCCTCCATTCCCCTGTCGATGGGTACCTAGGTTGTACCATTTCCAGGCTGGGTACATTCACATTTCCTCCAGCAGAAAGCAAGGGTCCCTCTTCCTCATCCTCACCCGCTTTCGTTTTCTTGTTAATCACCATTCGCCCCGGGGTGAGACGGAATCCCAATGAAGTAGTAATCAACCCATGCTCAGGACCATGAGGACTCTTCTAAATCTGGTTTCTTCAGCATTTGATGGGGTTTATTTTTAATGGCGTGGAGGCTTGTGTCCGCACTGTGTGTGTCTCGTGTGTGTGGTGCCTGTGGAGGCCCTGGCTCCCCTGAAGCTGGAGTTAGTTCTAGTCAGCTGTGAGCCCCCTGACATAAGCCCCCTGGGAATCAAACTTGGTTCCTCTGGCAAAGCAGTGTTTCACAGCAGAGCCATCTCTCTGGCCCCATTTTGTGTGTGTGTGTGTGTGTGTGTGTGTTGAGGCGGGGGAGGGGGTAGATTTCTTCAGCATCTTATTACTGGGACCCCATGCCATGCCTGGTCATGGCAGAAGCTGGGCACACACGGACTGCCTGAATGCTGGGTATAATTCACCCCATCTGAACAGGAGAGGAGGCCCCTGGGCTCAGGGCCATGCAGCCCCTGCCAGGACACACAGCTGTAGGATGTGTGTCCCTTCACGTTGGTGTCATGCTGGAGCTCCCCCTGCTTGGCTGCTTTCTGCTGTCAGAATTTGGAGTCTAAATGTAGGTGGTTGCATTGTCCCTGTGACACTCCAGATCGCTAGAGCCCTCTCCCTCCCCATCCATCTACTACACCCTGAGTGTCCCCCAGAACCAGGACAGTTGTGCCGCTGTGAGTCGCTGGGCACATCCACAAGGCTGATAAAAGCGAGAGCCAGGACGCAGTGGAGCCTGGAGCGGGATGCTGATAACCAGCCCTGCTTTGATGTCCCCCAAGTTCAGGACGGGCCGGCCTCCTGGGCCGACGCTACACGCTTGTTTATTTTTGTCGCTGTGTAGGCTTTTTTGATTTCCTCTTCCCAAGCGGGACAGCCATCATTACTGCTGTCATTACCCCATTGGAAATGTTGCTAAACTCATGTCCCGCTCCATCCGATCCCCCTCCAGAGGGCCCAGGGAGGACCACCCACGGCGAGGAGCAGGCCAACCCTGCATATCACGTTAGCCTGGGGAAGTTTGTAATTTCAACACGCATACACACAACACGCGCCCACACACTCACAGCACACATGTGCGCGCACGCGCGTACACACACACACACACACACACACACACACACACACACACACGCAGCCAAACCCAGACTGGCCTTTTCTAGCCGTGCCAACCATCGTCCCTGACAAGGTGGGCTGCAGGGGCAGGTTTCACTGGGAGCTTTACAGCCCGTGGGGCCAAACGTGTCAAGTCAGAAAAGCCACAGCTGAGCTGCCGTCTCTGTAAATACCTGCTCGATCTGTGACAGCGAGCACCGGAAAGGGGGCTGCCATCCTGGATGCCACGCCACATCCTCCCTGAGTCCAGACTCAGTCCACACACACGGGTGTACATGCGTGTCTTCAGAGTTTACTCTTCTTTAGAGGCTGAGGCCAAATCTGGATGAATACGTGCACATGCATGCTTGAACACACACACATGCACACACACGCGTGCATGGTCACACAGACACATGAGAACATTTAGTGCACACACGATCACATGCATGCATGAACACACACAAGAACATTTGTATACACACGCATGCACACACACAGGCACATTCCACCTTGCATTTCCCTCCCCACCTTCAGCATCTTCCCTTCCTAGGGCTTTCAGGAAGGGTCCCAAGAGTGTTTGAGGCTAATGAGACTGGAGGGGGCCTCTTCACCCAGTGTCCTGTCTCTCTCCTCCGGTCTCTTTCCTTAACCGTCTCTGTAAGGTTTTCATGGCTGTTTTTGTCCCAGTCCACCCTCACTGAGAACCCTAGCGGGGTCTCCCATGAATCCGGCTCAGATCACTCAGTTCACTCTGAAGAAATTCTGAACTGTGAACCTGCCTGAGGAGGCTTAAGCCCCCGCTTTTCTCCCCCGCTTTTCTCTGAGGGGTGCTGTGCTTCCCCTCAGAAGCCTGTGAGCTTCTGTCATTCACCACGGAGCGGGTCTCGGTGGTGAGCTGAGAAAGAGGGAGCTGAGCCGAGAAAGCTGTGGGAGGTGGAAGCCTGAACCATGCTGTGAATTGAGGACCCCCGAGTCTCATAAGGTGGGTGCACCCCACACTCACTGAGTCCCCCGAGCTGTGTGAGCACAGGCGTGCCGCCCACCCTGAGCCGCCGAGCAGCATTGGGCAGGCTGCCCAATCGCTTTCTCCAAGCCTCGCCTTTATCGTCTGTAAAATGGAGCTAACTGCGTCCTCACCCTGCCGAGGGTGCACACCTGGGCCTGCAGGTTCAGGAGGTTCAGTCAGTGTGTGTTGAGCATTTAGGAGATCAGGTGACACAGAGCAAGCTCCAAGCAATCCTCGGTTCTCTGTCATCACTGCAGTGCAAGTGCCCGAGCTGCAGCCCAGCGGAGGAAGTCCTAGAAGATGGGGACGTGCCGTGGTGGACACAGCTGTGATGTCTGGTGAGTGGACATGAAGCCTTTAGATATAAGGGTCTGAGTTCTCCGTTTTGGAACACTTTTCAGTGAAAATTTGTAACCAGGCAGAAAGTGTAAAGAGTTGATGTCCTGAGTTCAAATCCAGGGTCTCACCTTCAGATTGTCCTATAACCTCCACATGTACACCAATGGCACACCCCCATAACTAACTAGCTAGCTAACTAACTAACTGAGTGTAATTAAGATTTATGAAGATCTGTCTGATGCTCAGGTACCTGTCACCCGTTGTGACTTTGACATGTCTGCCTGGTTCGTCACCTGTCTGATCTTCCATCCTCCCTTCTGCCTGTCAGTGACTGTAATTCTGGTGCTCACACTTTTCAGAGTAGCGGTAGTAACCGGTACCCTCAGCCTGCCTGTGCTGCGACATTCGCTGGAGCCCAGCACTGCTTTGTAGGCTTTTCGGTTTTCAGATAGAGCGGATATGGAGCCAAGCTGGAATATTTGGGAGGCTGAGTCAGGAGAACGGACAGACACCCAGAGTTAGCCTGGACTACATAGAAAGTACCAACCAGCCAGGACTTCATGGTGAGACCCTGTGTCCAAAAATGATAACTGCCAAAAGGATATGGAGTTGGATCTGAATACTGGGTGGTTTTCACAATGTATTGTTTATTATTATTATTATTATTTTATTATTTGTGTGTGTGATTGTATGTTGCTGCTGTGATGTCTGTGTGCATGTATATGACATGTGTGCGTGTCTGCATGTGCCTGTGAAGGTCAGAGGTCAAAAGCAGATGCCATCCTCAGGAGTCTTCTCCTCTTGAAAGACAGGTGTCTCCCTAGTCTAGAGCGATCCTCCTGCCTCCACCTCCCTGTGCCCGGGTTACAATCACCCAGGGATACTCCTACTTCCATCTCTCCATGCCTGGGTTACAAGTGCCCACCACCATGCCCAGCTTTTCACATAGTTCTGGGGATGGAGTTCAGGTCCTTGAGGCAAGCACTTTACCCACAGAGCCATCTCCCCAGCCACCGTTGTCTACAGCAAAAGTGAATAATCAGCATACAAACCGTGGGTCCTTCCACTGGGTGGGGCTGGGAGAGAGGGCAGGGGATGGGGACCAGAGCCACCAGAGAAAGAATGCCTGGTAAAGCCAGCATGACATCGTGTGAGGGGCAGGTACATGTGCGATAGTGACCTTGACAACTGGGGCTGTTTCTACTCGCAGAGAGCTGTCTCCTGGAAACTCCTCGCCTTAGATGCCCAGGCTGGGAGCAAGCTGGCTGACATCAGAGCTGCTGGCCTCAGCCTGAAGGGCATTGAATCCTGGTGCCTCTGCTCCAAGCCATGTCCTCTTGGGTGAGTTATCCAGTGTTATGGGGCCTTGGGGTCTACATCCGGGCCATGTGCTGCTCCCTGCTCCCTGGATGAGGAGAATTTGGGATGCGGGACGCAAGGCCAAGAGGCTTTCCACCTCTCCCCATGGCATCTCTGCCCTGCCTGGTCTCTGAAGAAATCCAGGGCGATGACTCGGCCTGCAGCCTGACGTGTGACGTGCGCACTTATTCTTTGGTTACAGCATGATTGCAGCGTCTACTCAGTCTAGGGCTAAGAAATTGAAAGACATTCTTGAGCCCTCTCCAGGTCCCGAATCTGACACCACTGTTCCTCCCTGGGTTTTGGCAGAACCTTGGAGACTAGTGACCCAGCAGGGGTAAACAAGTTTAGGTAAACACTCCAGACACTGATTCAGGCCCTAAATCCATCAGTTCGCATTTTGCCTCACTCACCACAATGTTTTAATGTCATTAAGAATGTAACTTCTTAGGAAAACTAAGAGAGTCTGTTTTTAGCCCAGACATGCAATTAAGGGAATTAGTAACTTGATACATCACCCTCCGAGCTCCAGCACAGTAAGAAATCTCGTGTGACCCTTTATAAAGACACCCTTACAACCCACACCCGGCTTCGACCAGCTCCTATCTGAGGGCAGCTGGGGGAGAAAAAATAGAGAGAAAGTGGGAGTTGCAGGGGAGGGGAGGATGGTTCAATGGCCAGAAAGTGGGGTCTGTACCTTAGAATGTGGTCATTCATGGAAGCCCTGACCCTGCTTCAAACCCAATGGGGTCCAGAGCATGGTTTAGGGGGCTGGCCTGGGGAAAATAGAGGAAGGATTTTACCTTCTCCCTCTTAGGGGTTGTGACAGGGAATTCTGCTTCGACATCTTTGGGTTTTTCCTCAGCTTAGGGAGCGTGGCCTCCACTCTTAATGGCAGGGCATCCTATGTGGAGAGTTGGGTTAGCAGCCTCACTCCTTCCAGATGTCAGGTGTGTCTCTCTGAGGAAAGACCAGAAACGCCCCTGAGGCAAAGATTACCCTGGAGGTAGACCCACAGCTACTGATGAATCTGTTTGTTTGACACACTTGTAGGGGAACTGAGGCCAGAGAAGGTGCTAGAGTTAGACCAGGAACCCAGACCACAGGGGAGAGGGTGGTATGGGGCAGCATGACCCAAGCTCCAGGGACCAAAGCCAGACCCTCTGCTCAGTTCCCACGGTGTCTAGGTGGAGGGATTCTCAGCTAAGGTGAGGCTTTCTCCTCATGGCCTCGTGGTCATGGCTCTGCCTGGGGGGAGGGGAAGGCTTCAGTGACGCAGGCTGAGTATCACAGGCCCTTGACAGATGGGGCCCCTGGTCATGTGCACATGTCAGAAACACAGACGAACACAGACAAACACAAACAAACACAAACAGGTTTGTGGCTTTCCACAATGACAGAATTTACCGAATAACAATTTTCTAGATAACTCTGCTCGGCTTAACGGCCTTGGCTGAGGCAAACACGTACTCTTTTATTCCAATTTTAATTACTAATGCTAATTCTCAGCTTCTACGTTATACACTGAGCGGTAAATATATCTATCTTCAGTCAGTCATCATTTATCTACTACCTATCTATACATATATATCTATGTAAGTTGTGTAATAGCTTCAAAGGTTGAGGCAGCAAGGGGTCTCACAGGCTCTCAAGGGGTCTTAAGGGTTTCAAGAGGCCTGAGAAGCCAAAGCTGGGAAACTGACAGGGATGTGAGTGTCTGTCTTGATAAGATAATGGGCAAACTGGATTGAGAAGCTGGAGAGGCTTCTGGCCATAGTCAGGCCACAGAGTCAGAGCTGAGCTGCAGTGAGGAGGCCAAGCGAAGGGCAGGACTGGGCCCAGGTAAGCCAATGGGTGGACAGATGAATGTCAGAGCCGTGAGGGTAAAAGGTAGACAGGCAGGTGATGGTTGGAGGAGGCTGCATCCGTAGCGGGCCAAGATGACTGGAGCCCCAGGACAGTCAGGAGTCCGCTGCCTGTTGGCTCCTGACCTGCATGGGGTGGTCAGGCCACAGGTCTGTTGGGTCTTCAGTGTCCACTTTATGTGTGCAGTCTGTGTCAGGGAGTCACATCATTTCCTTGGTCTCAGAGGTCTGATAGGTTCTCAAGTCTCACTTCATCCGAACTTGGCTCCAGAGACCAACTTGACTGGGTTGGCGAGAGAATGAAGAAAACACATCAGCACATGTAAAAGCTGAGGTGGGGCAGAACAGGATCTCTGACGGAGAAGCCACAGCCCCCAGGAAGCACAGAGCGTTTATTATGCACAGTTGAGCAGAGAGGTGGGGTCATTACAAAGAGCTGAAGAAGGGGGCAGGGCTTACGGGGCACAGCTGGATGGAGGAGGCAGGCTTAGCTAGGAGCAGTTCCTGTAGGTGGGCCTTCTTCAGGCTGTAGACACCCAGGGGGAGAAAGCTGTGATGGCTGTGTTCTGCGCACACTGACAGCTGTCACACTTGGACTCCAGAGGAAGGCTTCACCATCGCTTTGAGCCTTAGCTGGGGAAGGCTTTGTTGCTCCCATGGGATGAGGCACTGCCCATGTCAACAGCACACGTTCACTCAGGACTTCATTCACTCAGGGCTTCCTCCACCCACCCCCGCCACAGGGTCTGTTTTTCCTGGTATGATTTTTAAATACCTCTGTGCCACCTTTTCAGCCTCAGTTCACCCGTGGAAACTTGAGTCCCTTCTGACTCTCAGAATAAGCCATTTCAGTCTGTGCCATGTGGGTGAGATGAAGCAGGTGGTGTCATTCTCATGCCCACTCAGGTGCAGAATCATCCTCCATCTTCAAAACAGAGGGAAAAGCTTCTTGCAAAACTGAGCACAAGGCAGAGCCGGAGAACCCACCACTTTGCCCAGGATGGAGCGAGTTCCAGTTGATCGGTATAATGGCGATGGTGACAGGCAGTTGGCACCAGCAGTGATGGACGTGTTGATCGTGGTGGTGGTGTAGGGCTGTGGTGATAGATATTGGTGTTGACCATGTTGGTTTTGATGGGGGCCATGTTGGTTTTGATGAGAGCATATTAGTTTTGATGGTAATGGTATTTTTTTTTCCTAGTTTGTTTTTCTGTTACTATGGTATAAGTCTCCAACCAAAAGCAACTTGGGGAGGACAGGCTCATTTCATCTTATACCTGTAGGTGTAAGTCCATCATTAAGGGAATTCAGAGCAGGATTTCAAAGCAGGAACTTAGTGCAGAAACCATCAAGAAACACTGCTTAGTGGTTTGTTCTCAGGTCCACACTTAGGTTCCTTTCTCATACAGCCCAGGCTCACCTGCCTAGGGATAGAATAGCTCACAGTGGGCTGGACTCTCCTACAGCGATTAGCAATCAAGAAAATGACTCACAGACATACTCAGAGGCTAGTCTGATGGAGGCAATTTTTCAGCTGAGGTTCCCTCTTCCTAGGTGTGTCAAACTGACAAACAAGATTAGATATCACAGTATCGTTGGTTTTGTTAGTGGTGATGGTGTTGATGGTGCTGGTATTAGCGATAGTGTCAATTGTGTTAGCATTGATGTCAATTATGTTGGCAGCATATTCATGGCAAGGGTGATGTTGGTACCGGTGTTCATGGTGCTGTTGATGCTCCTGGTATTTATAGTGGCGTTAGTGGTAGTGGTCATCATAGAAGTGGGTGAGGGCAGAGGAAGAGGGGCTTTATACAGTGGCTGATCGCACTGGAAGGAGTGAAGAAAGAGGACACCCTCTTTATAATCAGGGCTAATCTTTGGATCTCCCTGATGCGCACAATTCCCAGGATGCAGCACAATGCTGCACCTCTGACAGGAGCCTAGTGAGTGCTGGATGTGAGGAAACAGAAGATGGTGACACTTGGATTTTTCCCTCTGGATCATCTGTACAAGATTCAGAGAGAGACAGAGACAGAGGCAGAGATTATTCTTCCCTGCCTTCCACCCCTCATTCATCCACCCATCAACCACTTCTCAGGCTTCTCACCCACCTACCCACCCACTCATCCACCCACCTTCCTCCTTCTATTAGCTAATCCACCCATTTAACCATCCATCCATCTACCCATTCACCCATCTATCTACTCATCCATTTATCCATCCATCCATTTAACCATCCACCCATTCATCTGTCCATTCATTCACTCATCCACCTGTCCTTCCACCCAACCATCATCCATCCATCCACCCATCATCTCTCCACCCCACCCATCCCTCTATCCATCTATATCATCCATGGATACAGCTATCTATCCACCCACTCACCAATTTCTTTCTTTCTTGAAATTACATTCCCACCAAAAAGGTTCAGGTCCTGATTGGTTTTGAGGATAAGTGGATTTCAGCCTCTTGTCCCAGATGTGTCCTGTGACATGTTTTTGTTGTTGTTGTTGTTGTTTTGTTTTTTATAAAAGAATGATTTTTTGAATAAATGAACAGAGTGGTGAAGGAATAAATGGTGTGAATATAGATGAATTAGGAAGCCAAGCTGTCAGTAGTCTGTGGTCTCAGACCCTCTCAGCCCTTTGATTCCATCTGTGATTCCTTGGCAGAGCCGGCCTTTACCAGGCTCCCTGGGACAGAGTCAGTGTCACAGACCTTCTCCAAAAGGTGTATGTCCTAAGGAGACTCAGGTCTGGATAAATGACTTGCTGCTCTCTAGCTGAGTCTCCGGCCCATAGTTCAGATCTCCCTCAGGGCAGATCTTTGGATAGCTGTGGTGTGAGCTACCAAGTTCTAGTCCTTTCTCTGTTGAGCTCGAATCCCCAGTCGGAAGCAACAGTGATGAATCTGTGTGTCCTGAATGCTCACAGGATGCTGGGACATGGATGTTCTTGATACTGGGGGAAGCTGAGGTGGGAAGGTAGGGGTCCTGCTGCCCTGTCAACTCCAGCCCTTGAGCTTGCTAAGCATTCTGGGAGGAAAGTGTAAAGACTCAGGTGGGCTGCTCAGTGACCAATGTCACCTTGCAAGCAAATCTGGAGTGGGACAATCAGGGTTGCCTCCTGGATCTCACCTCCTCCAAGCTGTTGGAAAGATGGAGAAAGGTGGAGCCTCAAGAGTCCTGGAACAAGCTGTCAGGCTGATGGCCCAGCCTTGGATATGTACCTTTTCCTCCTGAACCTTGTTCTCTAGTTGCTGTTCTCCCTGCAGCTGAGTGAGGCCAGGACTAGGGAAAGGGGCACTCCCCTGCAGAAAGCCCGACCTCCTGGGTGTCTGCAGCTTCTTGAGAGCTTTGAAGGTTGCTCACTCTGCTCCTGAAATGCTCTAGGGTGGAAAGCAGCAAGACCAGTTCTCTCCCCACGAAGCCGCAGAGGCTGGAGGTTCTGCCCTCGGCCTTGCCCTGACCTACGGCCATGGTCTGACAAGCATTTCTGATCTCTGGAAGAAAGTCTTATTGCGTGGTTTGGCTAGGACAGCAGGATGGGCCCCAGTGGCTCCTTGTGGGGCTGCATCTTCTTCACTATGGCGTGTTTGGGCTGGCTGCCCACGCTTCAGATGGGAGCCTGGAGTGTGTGGCTGGGGCACTTGGCACTTGCCAGTGCTGAGCCTTCAGGGGCTGGCACTCCTGTGGGTCAGCACATTCCCAGGGTCTGGCCAGGAGGCTGAGATGAGTTGATTGACAGAGGATGTAGGATGGCAGGAACCCACTCTTGAGAAATTGAAATGCTCGTCCTGGTCACCTTTCCACACCTGTCTGTACTGGGAACTGAATGGAGTGCCTCATGTTTGCTCGGCAAGCACCTGGCCAGATCCCCAGCCCTCTTCTTACCTTTAATTTGGAGGCTGGGTCTCACTAAGTTGTCCAGGCTGGACTGGAACTTTAGATCTTCCTCCCTCAGCCTCTCGTGTAGGAGGGATGACAGGCCTTAAAGCATTGCTGGAGAAGTGTGTGTGCTGTGTTCTGAGGCCGGCCACACACTCCTCCAGTGCCACATTTCCAGGAGGCATGCAGGCTCCAGCCTGAAGGTGGCATGAAGGGGATGCCAGCCAGGTGGTCATTTGTCAGATCCTCTCTGATCTCTTGTTCGTTTCATTTCCCTGGTCTCTTTTCCCAGCACCGTTTGTACAGCAGAAGACAGTAAGTCCCCATGTCACAGCAAGTGTTTTCTCCTCGTTTCTCAGTGAGGACTGATTGTGGAGGAATGTTTTGTGATTGCAGAAACACAACATCAAAGCTTCTGAGACGGGTGAAAAATTTCGACCTGACCACAGACATACCATGCTTGAGGACCAGGCCGGAAACATTTGCAGTGTACACCACTGTCTGTAGTTTGTGCCACTTCGCTCAAAGTGGTTTGGGCATCTTTATTAAGTCCCAGGTCTGAATATCCCCTTCTATTGCTGGGTCAGGGATTGGGGAATGCCTGTGCCTTAAACACTTCTAGGCATGGCTCTTGACTCTAATCTCCTGGCCTCAGTTTACCCCAGTGGCATTCAGCTCCAGCTACTATGTTCTCAGCAGTAGACCCTCCTGCCATGTTGGCATAAGAACTTGGTTTTGGGGGCTGGAGAGATGGCTCAGTGGTTAAGAGCACTGACTGCTCTTCCAAAGGACCCGGGTTCAATTCCCAGCATCCACATGGCAGCTCCCAACTGTCTGTACCACCAATTCCAAGGGATCTTCACATGAATGCACATAAAATTTAAAAAAAAAGAACTTGGTTTTTGTGACAAGCATATGACCCTTAGCCTCTGACCTTTTCTGACCTCCAAACATTGTTCAAGCATGCAGTGAAGTTATGAAGTGAGACAGGTGGCCAACTGTGAGATGTTGGGCATCCCTCCCTCCCCCACCTTTTATACTGCTGTCCTTCCTCCTCTCTTTTCCCTTAGTTTCTTCCTTCCGTCTCTCCCTCACTCCTTCCGTCCCTCCTCCCATCTTTCCAGTCACAGTGTTCTTTTCAGTGTCATTGTTTTTAGAATGCATTTAGACTCCAGAAAGCTTGAGTGACCATGGCCCCACACCTACCCAGTCTCCCCAATTCTGCCAACTGGGCACTTGTTCCAACTGACTCGCCGTGCTGGCATGGTGGGATCAAGCCCTTCACTTCCCACCCACAGCCCCACCCATCCATGACACCAGCATCTCTCCTTAGGCTCCTGGTCATGGAGATCTCAGAGTGTCTGTGTTGCCCTGTGTGGGGTCCAGAACCTTTGCTCCTGCTTAGATGAGGTCCCCCTTATTTTCTGGTGAGTTTCCTGGGCAACGGAGAGGCCACATCCAAACCACAGGCACCTCCTGGAGCTTCATCCTAAGTCAGGCTGAGGACAACCAACACCCAGGGTCCTGGGTTCTCAACTTCCTGTTGTACAAAACAGGCATGGAGCCTTTCTCATTCCTAAGATGCTTGGGGACTGATGCAATCCTGACAGGAATTAGAGTCAGTATGGGAAAAACTCTGGGCGTGCCTGTGAGGAATTTTTTTTTTTTTTTTTTTTTTTTGTAATGTTAAGTTAATTGAAGCAGCAAGACCAACTGTTATTGTGGGTGGGACCATTCCCTGGGCTGGGAACCCAGACTGAACAAAAACGAAAAAGTGAGCTGAGCACCAGCATCCATCTCTCTCTGCTTCCTGACTGTGTATGCCATGTGGCTGGCTGCCTCACGCTCCTGCCTCCGTGCCTTTCCCTGTGATGGACCTGACCCTCAAACTGTGAGCCAAAATACGTCCTCCGTCCTTTGAGTTACTTTTGTCAGGTCACATCAACTTATAAGTTCAACAGAGCTGATAATCATGTTGGGACCCTGACACATCAGACATGTTAGATGTACACACACACACACACACACACACACACACACACACACACTACAGCCTTCTTTCTCTTTCTCAGCCCGTCTTCAGCCAGAGCTGACACCCCAGGCTCCTGTCCACTCGCAGGCTATCCTGATAAGGAAGGGAGGCACACAGCTAACTCATGGGGTCATTTTACTGTTTCAAATCTTTCCTTTTTATTGGCCCGACAGGAGATAAGCCAGGGTAGCAGAGGGGCCCAGGCAGTCTTGGGAAAGGGCTCCTTCCCAACCTCACAGGGTCACTTGTGGGAGGGTGCACTGCCAGGGAGCCAGAGTCCCACAGCCCAAGGCCACTCATGGCTCTTCAGCCATCTCTGTTCTGCATCAGATGCCTGATGTAGAAGCTTCTGGAAGCTTCTCTATGCACAGGAGGCCACGACACTGTGGCTCATTTGCAAGATATCTGGGCTTGCAGAGAAGAGACAACCAGAGCCTTGCTGGAAGGCACGCAGACTTCCTCAAGGATCCTCAGAGCTCAGCGCAGGGACATCATAGCTGGAACGAACTTAGAGCTAGCTTAGGGACTGACATTTATAGCCTTCTCGCTCTGTGGCTGGCCTGAACTAAGGATGTTAGGTACTTTCTTCCCACCACATCTCCATTTACAGGGGAGGAAACTGAGGCACGTAAACCAAACTACTGCTCCCAGACCCTGTGACCCGGGGCTGTCAGCCTATAGAACATGCTTCTTTAAAAGAAAATTGAGGAGCTGTGTTAAAGGGTCGCAGTGTGAGGAAAATGGAGAACCACTTGCCTATAGCGCTCAGGAGTCACCATTTGGTGTGCTGGCCCATCTTCACCACTGAACAGTATTCCTCCACGAAACTGTGCCAGGCTGTGTCTCTTGTTTCCTGAGGGCCTGTGGGAGCATTTCCTAACTGGGGACATATGACAGGGTGCACTGTACGTTCTTAGATGCATGCTTTTTGGCCATCTTCCTGTTGTGCATATCCCTAAGAGGGAATATTACCCAGCAGCCATCATGTCCCGCTTTGGGTAGGTTCAGCCAAACCTGGGGAAGCCTGCACTCCCAGGACATCCTTGCCAAGTATTAATTTTAGCCCTGCTGGTGGTCGAAGGCATACACACATGTGAAAATACCCAATTCTTTCACCTTCCCCCTCACAAAGGCATTTTGTTTTGTTTTTCTTAATTACTTTCATTTCCTGCCCGCATGACACAGCGAATCCAGAAGCTGAGTATAGGTAAAGCTGTTGGCCTTGGGTCTTACAGGGAGGGAGACCTAAGGGTGGGGTCCTGTCCTCATCTGGATGTCTGTGGGGGTATCTCAGGGGCTCAGGAATCCGCCTCTCCTCTTTGATTCAGTTTGATACTGCATTGGGTGGGCACTGGGGGCGGGCCCAGGACGATCGTGATGAGTCTAGCTTGTGTGGGAGGCAGCCTCCTCGATGGAGCTAGCCTGATCATCCTTTGCTTTTAGAGAAGCCACGAACCACTATCCTATCCATTCTGGGGTCTGACTGGCTGACTCTCTAGGTCAGCCCTGGGCTGTTGGGAGAGAGTGGGTATTTAGGGGAGACTTGTGACTGGTGGCTGAGACTTCCCCGCCCGGAGTTTGATGAGAAGAGGACCCCTCACGTGAGCCCTACCAGCTGAGTCCATTAAGAGCGGAGTGTGGCTTGCTCAGCCCAAGCTTTCTCCCTGGGTGGCCCGGGAATCCTGGTGTGCAGACCCTCCCCCGGGCCACCCACATCTGGGGGTCGGTGGGGGAAGGATGCAGCAGCCTCAGCTGCCTGAGGATGGGTGCTTGTTACAGTGGCTCTGAGACGGAAGTGGGGTTCCCACCCTGCATCCCTAAGCCTCCCCCTATTTCTCTGCCTTCCTGATGACGGGGAAAATGTCCCTGGCCAACCCAGCATTTCTTTAAAACCAAACAAGCTGCTCTTCCAGCTTGCTCAAAGATAAAGGTTCTCCTGCTAGGGGTCCTGAGAAGCCACGTTCTGAGACCTGGGGAGTGGAAAGGTGTTTGCCTGTTGGAGCCGGGACTTGGGAGAGTGTGTAAAGGTCCAGGATTTCTTCAGGGCCCGTACTGTGAGGTGCTTCGGGCAGCTGGGAGCTGCCCTGTGCACTTGGTTCTGGAACATCACAGACACAGGTGAGGTGAGGCCACCATTCGCCTGCTCTTGCTAACTGCTTCACAGTGTTGGGACGGTCCCTTAACTGCAGGGAATTTTCTTAGTTTTTCCCTAATTGAGCTGTTGAGGAAAAGCAAGCTTTCTGTGGTTCTGTATGTACATGCATGCATGTGTGCATGTGTGTGTATGCATGTGTGGATGCGACATGTGTCTTTGCATACCTGTGAGCATGCATAGGTTGCCGTCAGGATTCTGGGCCAGGGGTACAGCCACCAGGGTCCCGTCCCTGCTGATTCCGCCCCTCTAGTTTGCCATCTTGAGGAGCCTGGTTCCTTTCCCCTTTATGGTTATCCATTCCCCTGGCCGTCTGGGTTCCTCACCTTTCCCCCCAGGTCTTCCAAGGCCAGCTCCTGCACACACACATACACACAGTCTACATACATGCACATATAACAACAGCTACATGTGTACACATGCACACACACATACACTCACATCTACACAGTCTACACACACGAATGGACACACACAAATCTACATACGCACACAGATGTGCATACACACATGCACACACACAAAAGCCATGCACAGATATAGACCACCCACACATAAGATCTGTTTACGGAAGGTACAAGCCACACCAGCGCGTAGACCACAGATCCTATCAGTCCATGTAAAGGTCACACGTGGACACCCTGTTTGCTCTAGTCTCATAGGAACACGGGAAATATTGCTTAGGTGGCATTTACATTAAAATATTTTCAGTCAGGTCTGGTGGGCTAGACCTGTCGTTCTGGCTGCTTGGAAGGCTGAGGCAGGAAGACGGGTGTTCAAACCAGCCTCAGCAACTCAGTGAGGAGGTTCTCCGAATAAAAGGTAAAAAAGGCACTCAGGGATGTGGCTCAGAGGCAGAGTCCTGGCCTGGAGAGCCCTGGGGACGCAGAGGTGAAGCACCACTCATTTATGCTCCAGGAAAAAAAGGGGGCTGGTGTGTGGGGTGATACAAGAGGGATGTGGGGGTGACGCTGAAGGGAAAGGGGGTCTTATCTTCTTTTTGAAAAAAAAAAAAAAAAAAAAAGCAACACAAAACAACAAAACCAAACCAAACCATTAAACTCAGCTTGGCACAGAGCCAGAAATATTTCAGGTAACTTTAAAATGGATATCCTTTCATGATACTCTGGGGCTGGAGAGATGGCTCAGCTGTTAAGGGCACTGGCAGCTCTTGCAGAGGACCCGGGTTCAATTCCCAGCACCTGCTTGGCAGCTCACAACTGTCTGTAGCTCCAGCTCTAATTCTGACCTCCATGGGAACTTGTGCAATAAAAACACTCATACACACTAAATGAAATAGTTTCTAATGTGCCCACACAGACGCTTTATCCTACTTGGGCAAAAGAGTTCCAACTGTGCCACAAAGTGGAGCTTAGGAGTTCCAGAGGCACAGGCTCTGGAAAGAGCCTCCTCGGCCCAGTCAACCATCTTGTCCCTGCGTCTCCATGTCTGTGCCGCAGAGAGAAATGGGCGCAGACACTTAAAATGCATTTTGAACCAAAGGTCGCAGTAACACCCGATGAACTGCGCCGACTCTCGGTTCTTCCGAGGACGCCCCGGAAAAAGGCTGGAAAGGTTCTTCCCTGAGGATGCCGCCCTCTCCAGCTCCCACAAATCCTGGCATTCCTTTGTTTAAAACAAAGCAAAACAAACTGTGGTTTTTCTCAAGATGACAAACCAGCACTCAGAATCTGAGACTCCTCAAGCAGGGCCCAGCCGTAAACCTTCCTGACCCACGAGCAGATTTTATGGAGACCCCAGTAAAAGCCTCAGCAGCCATAAATAAATCCCAGCCTGCCTTTGCCCACAGCCGTGTCTTGGGACTCGAACCTCTGGAGGCAGAGGACAGCGCACATGCTATCTAGTCAAAGTGCTTCCAGAAGGAACTGGTAGACAGAAGCTGGGGGCGAAAGTGGGGGTGGGGAGCCAAGCAGGTTCCTATGGGTCCGCCTCACACAGGAATTTAGAATAAGGGAAGACATGGGGCAGTCATGTAACTGGCAGGCACGGACAGAATAGTGCATCCTGAGACTCACCCCAGCTCTGCCATAGCCGCTGGCCATGACGCTGGTGCCACCTCACCCAGTCAAACCTTACTTTATTATTATTATTATTGCCAATGTACAACATGACTTCTCCCGTCCGGTTCTCTCTGGGGACCTTTGTGGAGATAAGATGAACACAGAGAAAGAAGGGCCAGCAAGAGGGTTTGATGGGTGAGGGTGCTTGCAGCCAAATCCAGCCACCTCTGCTGAACCCCTAGGATTCACATGATGGAAAGACAGATCCAGCCCCTGAGAGTTGTGCTCTGACCTGTACACCGTGGCATGCGAGTGCCCCTGGCCTCCCTCCTTACAGGTAAATACGTGTAGTTTTAAAAGGAAAGTAATAACAAATACTTACTTCGTAGGATATTTAAGTGAGAGGGTGTGTAACTGCAGCCAGGAACGGAAATCGCTGTCCTTTGTCCCCTCTGAATATCCAGGAACCATGTGTCCCCGGACCCATGAGGGGCAGACGGTACTTCACACAGAGAATTCTCCTGTGCCTGCCAGGTGGCTGCTTTCTTTGCAGACGGCCCTGATGTCCTCTCTTCCAGATATTTCATGGTGACCAACAATGCAGCCAGAAGGGGGCAGGTCCTTGGCACAGGAGCCCATGGAGTCCATATGAATTTAAGACCCTCTCTTCATACACACACACACAGATGTGCAGGAGAGAGACTGAAGACATTCCAGAACCAGGTGGTTCCGCTGGGGATCAGTTTCCTTTTATGTCCCCTGCCTTCCTGGTCACAGGACTCCCGCCTCACAGCGACAGGTCCCACGATGGGTTTAAATGAGGCTCAGCTTCTCCTGTCGATTCTAGGGTGACACCCGTCCCCAACCTAGGCATCCAAGCCTGCATGGTCCTGAGTTCTGTCAAGTTGCCCCATCATGCTTGTGTGGGTTGGGGGTGTGCAGAGTCCTGTGGGCCACCGCAGCAGACGGAGAACCTCAGGGGCGAATGATACCCTTTAAAGCCGCAGAGTTCTCGGAAAAGATGGGGGTTGCGACTCGAGCTTCTATTCCTGCTGCTGCCATTCTAAACAAAGGGGTGCCGGCCCCAATTCATGGGACTTGTCCCCTGCTCAAAGCCCAGCCTCACTCCTCAGAGTACCCCACAGCCAAGAGGCCTATAGGAAACTGTCAACCAAGGTTTCAGGCAGGCGCAGCACCCAGGTGGTTGGCAGAAACAGGACCCAGGGTGCCCTGGTCACTCTCAGGGCTCAGAGCCTTTGCCTCCTGCTTGCCTCATCCATTAAACAGCCCTAGAGTCCTGTCTGCTGAACACTTGGCATTTTCTAAACCTTCTTCAAAAATAAGTAGAAAGAGTGGCTTTTCTCTTTTGTCTTCTGAGACAGGGTCTCTCGTAGCCCAGACTGACCTGAAACTCAGCATGTAGCCAACCTTGAGCTCCTGATTTGCCTGCCACTATCTTCTGAGCATGCTGGGCTGGCAGGCATGTGCCACCACACTCGGCCACATTGCTTGATTATTGCTTTAGGTTTTGTCCCTGGGCCCCAGACAGGTTACGAGTTTCAAGAGCGAAGTGTCCTTTGTTCGCCCAGATGCCCGGGGCTCTCCTGGGCACATAGCAAGTTTTCAGCTAACATTTGTGGGCTGTTCTAAAATGCACCAATAGGTGAGGATAGCTAAGGCCTTCCAGGCACTGTGACTGCCTCACCTCTTCCCTCTTCTTCAACCCTGTGTCTCTTCCTTCTTCACTGGGGAACGCGAGCCCAGACCAGAGCTCAGTGGACAGAACCTCGGGCTTTTTCGTTTTGGCTTGTGTTGGGCACTGGACAGATTTATCTGTGGCTGGACTGCAAGCATATGCCCAGAAGTTTCCTCGGAATTCTCCCCACAGCCAGCTCTGCTCCATAAACGGGGTCATTCATAAGTCTGTGGCTCTGGCAGTGACAAGATAATTGTCACTGAGCTTATGCTTACAGGTCCTCCTGTTCTCTCCAGATCTGACTGCCCGGAGCCTTTGGAGTGATGGAGAGACTGGTATCCTACAGGGCTGGGGCCGGTGATTTACAGCAGGCTGCCTGCCAAGCGCAGGACAAGAACATCCCACAGGGTGGGGTGGCGGTCAGGAAACCAGCAATGCAGTGGGCTCTGTGTGTCTGTAGGCTCTCTTTAGAAACTACATGAATCTTCAGGCTAAGACCCAAGGCATATGCCTGTCCAGGAGCCTGGAGCCCGTCAGTAGGCTACTCAGGTAAACTGTTCTGCAGGGAGTGACATTTCCAGAGTACCAATGAAACAGAGTGAGAAGCGTTAAACATTACAAGGCATGATTCAGGCCCGGCTCTTTCTTACTTAGGAATATAATTTTTATTATTCTAAAATTGTGTGTGTGTGCGTGTGTGTATGTGTCTGTGTGTGTGTGTGTCTGTGTGTGTGTGTGTGTGTGTGTGTGTGTGTGTTACCCATAGAGGCCAGAAGAGGCATTGAATACTCTGGAGCTGGAGTTACAGGCCATGGGGAGGAATATCCATCCTCCGGAAGAGAAAGATTTGCTATTAAGCCCTGAGCCATCTCTCTACCCACTTAGCGCGCTGCTGGCAGGGAGGGGTTTGCATGCCCGACTCCCTGGGCTACATGATGAGTTTCAGGTCATTCTGGGCAGCAGGAGGCCCTGTCTCAGAAGACAAAAGAGAAAAGTCACTCTTTCTACTTATTTTTGGCTTAGCAAATGCCAAGCGTCCAGCAGACAGGGCTCTCTGGCAGTGATGACAGGTCGCTGTGATTGGAGGTGGTGCCACTGGGCTGGCACACGGCAGCATGGCCAGCAGAGGAAATTCTACGCCTCACATTCGCAACCACGTTTTTTAAAATTAGTGCTATAATACTAAAAGTGGACCAAATTTTACACTGTGAGTGACAGTACAGTATCTCAATTTATATCTTACCAGCTTTTTTTTTTTTTTCCTAAAGTGTGTGTGACTATAGAAGCCAGAGGATGGTCTTGGGTGTTTTCCTCATGTACATCCTCCACCTTTTTACTTCAGGCACTGTCTTTCTTTTTCTTGAGATGTAAGTCACCAGGTAGGCTAGGCTGGCTGGTTAGCCAGCCCTACCCAAGGATCCCTCTCTCTCTCTTTCTCTCTTTCTCTCTCTCTCACACACACACCCACCCACAGAGTCACACTCAGAGAGTGGTAGATAATAAACCTGTGGCTGGTTGATTTCGAAGCTGCAGCCCAGCAAAGCAACACCCAAGAGGTGCTACAAGGAAGCGAGGTTCGGGTTACCCGAGACCCTGCCAGCCCACCACTCTGCCCTTGCCTCTCTCTTTGTACAAGGTGACGTCACCAACTGTGTGACAATCCCGGGGCTTTCCTGTGCCTCTGAGAGAACTAGGTCCTCCCCACAGGAACAAACAACACCCCAGCTCAGCCATCACCCATATCCCTGAGAGCTGTTGGTTCAATGGACTCTTCCATGCTGTAGGAACTGGATCCCAACAAAGGTGAATTATGCAGAACCTAGAGCATTGACAGCAAGGAGGAAATGGAGACAAGAGACAGGCTGGGATCAGTTCCCCAAAAGGAGCCATGTGGGCTCGGTTTGGTTCCAATTAACTTTAAGAACTTTTTCCCCCTTCTTCTCTTGGCCCTCACAAAGGTAGAATTGCCTCCTCCGACTGGCATTTCCTGTAATTGGCCCTGATGGTCACCCAACCCTGTGGGCTGAGATCGACACCCAGAGAGCTGCTGATTTCGGTGAAACTGAACAGCTTTACAGAGACCGCAGACCAGCTGAAAAGGGAATGCTCGGACAGTGTGGGGGGGGGGGGAGGGCACAGATGGAGCAGAATGGATCGGAAACCAGTCCAAACCAGCCAGCCCTGATGTTCTGAACCACAAACCACTGCCCCAGGCTCTGAAGAGGGACGTGGGCTGAGGTGCTCAATACTGCTGCCCCTGCCCTGCCACCCTGCACTCCCCACCAACTCCAAATCCCCACATCTGAACCAGACAACAGGTACTTGGCCATCACCCAGGCCACTGTGTGCCCTGACTTGAAAGTGCCTGACTTCTGCAGAGAATGGGGTGTGCCAAGAACGATACTCGGAAAACCAACAGAATAGCTGGCAGGGAGCTCTCGGTAAGAGGAGCCCCGCCTGGCCTCCACAGTGGGTCCGCTACAGCCCTACAGTTGTCGATGCTGACGGCCCCTCCACTAGTGGGATCCTCGTGGGCACAGTGGCTCTGTCTGTGAGGAAGCACCGGTGACATGTGAGGAAGAAAGCACGAATGCCAGTGCTCCTCGTTTGTGTGAACTCACCGGTCACAAGGGGATGGAGGAGGGGCTGCTGCAGAAGTGGGGTTGATAGCACAGACAAATCCCAGAGCCCTCCATGGGCAAGGAAGATGTCTAGCCAAAATACGTGCTGCCAGGAGACCCCAGGGTAGTCAGTGTGCCAAGGAGAGAGATGGGAGGGGGAGCTGAGATAGCTCAGGGTTGAGAGTGGGTCAGAGATCTGTGTGCAGTGGCCTGGAGGGGCTTTCATGGGTGAGAGATGCAGGCTTGAGTCGTGGTCCTTGGCCTCTGACAAGGGGCTGGGAGGAGGAGCCTGGGGAGGAGTGGCCTGGAAGCTGTGAGAATAAGCCGGTGAGGAAACGAGGAGCAGAGACAAGGATGGGGAGAGATGAATGCAATGGGGTAGAAAGGGCACAGACCCTGTCTTCCTCCCCCATCAACACACCTCGATTCCCTGTGGGGGTTCCACACAGAGCCAGTCCACCAAGGGACCAGCCCACTATTGAGCCAGCCTGCCACAGATCTAGGGCGGGACACTCCACTCACCCAGAAGTCTTCCCTTTGAGGCTGCCTGAGGCTGGAAAACTGAGGCCACTCCTGCTTTCACAGTGGTCACTGCTACAGGACTTTCCTTCTGAATCCTGCCAATCTCGTTCTTTGTCACCTCTGGCCTAGGAGTAGCCACAGCTCTAGGGCTATTGCCCTGCCCCCTCCTTCCCCCTGATGCTCCCCCACACCCTACTTACACACTGATCTCACGGTACAAGGAACTAGTCTTTGGAAGTCCTAGGTTTTCATGGATATGAGCTGTGCTTCTGAAGTATGAGCCAGACACACTAGAGAACAGAGACCAGACTTCTGTTCTCAAAAAGCCACCACGCTGAGAGCGTCTCTGCAAATGCAGAGTCCTGGGGGTATAACCCTTTGGGAGGGAACCTCAGAGCATGAGTCCAAAGATGCTCAGGAAAGTACATGGGTCATAGAACAGCCATCATATGTACGAGATGACGTTCTCCTCATTAACAGATGGCATGCTTACCGAGGAGGGGTGTACTGGGTGAGGGACTCACCATATTTTGGGATATGTCAGAGCTATAGACCCCAGAGAGCCTTGTAACTGAGTGTCCCTCGCTCTAACTCCCAGGTTCCCTGCTCTGTCCCCACTCCCCACCCCCACACTCCCATCCAAAATGTATGGTCTCTGTGTCACATGCAGATCACACCATAAAGTAAGCCCACACCCAGCACGCACGGGGAGCTCTTTGCAGTGTTTCAAAGGAAAACCAGCCTATCTTTACCTCATGTCTGAAGCACAGCATCCGATGTATAGTCATAGGTAAAAGCATCGCCGCCGCCGCCGGCCGGGAATTCCATTGCACGGCATAAAAGCATTCATTTGCTTGCCTTTTGGATTGGATTTCCAAACGGGTCAAACATTTATAGAAATGGCCCAAACTGTACAAATAAACCTCATGTCTCATGAGGAAGGCAGTTTACATTACTCCAGGTCAGATGAACACAGAGCCACAGCCCTGACTTTGAAAACCACTTCACCCAGTATACGTGTGGGTTCTGGGCACCGCCTGGGATCCGTCAGTTCCATCAAAGGGCCTGGGGATAGGCATGGCAACCCTATAAAGCCAGGCACAGTTTCCACACCAGCTGGGTGGCTCTTGATCCCAGCAAGTCAAACAAACAGGGTGTTACCAGGACCACCTTGTGCTGTGTACCTTTGCTGGGTCCACCGTTCTGCCTCAGAGTCCACCTGTCCCTCTACGGTTGTATTAGTGTTATGGCTTGTGGGGGCAGATGTGGCTGTTCCCTGGCTCTCAGGACGGTGTTGGCTCATCATTAAGCCCTGTTGCTGCTCAGTTGGAGTCTGACCTGCCTGGTGTGGGTTTAATTGTGTATACTGCATATTAGTTAATTTTCTCATAACAAAGCAAATTTTCTCATAACAAAGCAAATTAAGGGAGTTGGTTTTGGCTCCCAGTTTGGGGGACTACAGTCCATCACGGTGGGGACAGCATAGTGGCAAGTGGCCCCATGACACTGATGAGACTCTTAACATTTGGGTGTAATAGGAAGCAGAATGGACCGGAAGCCCACTCCCAATTATCCACTTCCTCCAGCAAGGCTGTGGCTGCCTAAAGATTCCACAACCTTCCAAAACAGTTCCACTAGCTGGGGACAAGTGTGCAAACACAAAAGCCTTTGGGGATATATAGTTCACACTCAAGTCATAACAGGGTGAGAATTACAGTAGACTCCAACTCAGAGGGATGGCATCTCCACAGAGATCAGTGAGACCAGAGTTGGGGAGGAAGACACAGGGTAGAGGGTATAGACCTACTATAGGGGATCTACAGCTAGGGTAGAGGGTGTAGAGGTAGGGCAGGTGGTGTAGACTTGGGTATGGTCATTAGATCTAGGAGATGAGGTGTAGGTGGTGAGGATCTAGCTAAGGAGGTGTGGACTTAGAATAAGTGGTGTAGAGCTAGGGTAGAGGGGTTAGGCTGAATAGACCGAGTAGAGCCAGGGCAGGGATATCGGATGCAGAGTAGAGAAGAGTGTGTGGGGTATAGATTTGGGTAGGTGTGATGGAGAGAGAGCGTAGACTTGGATAGAAGGTTTCCACAGAGAGTAGAGGATAAAGACACGCAAGTGAGCATGAACACCTTGGGTAGAGTATGTAGGCCCTGGGTGGGGTGTGTAGAAATAGTACAGACGTATGAACCTAGGGTTTGGTATTGACCTAGGGAAGGGGGTGTTATGGTATAGGGGTTTCAACGTAGGGTATAGAGTCTAGACCTAGAGTAAGAGGTATAGACATAGGTAGGCAGTGTAGACAGAGAGAAACAGTACAGCTCCAGGGCAGAGACCTGTGCTCAGGCTGGAGGGTGTAAGCTTAGGATGGGGGAAGGCTTGGTGCGTGGGATATAGAACTAATCACGGAGGTGGGGTCTAGAATAGACGGTGCTGTCTCGTGGAATAGTGTGTAGACCCAGGATAGGAGGTGTAGACCAAGCACAGGGGCTGTAGAACTTGAATATAGGACGTAGATCTAGGATAGCAGATGCAGGCCCAGGGTAGAACGGGTCAAACTAGGGTGAGGGTCCCATACATAGGACAGGGCATGAAGACCTCGGGAACAGAAGTTCCCCTATGCTAGGGGTTATAGCCCTAGGGTTGGGAGTGTAGACCTATGGTAGGGTATGTACACATAGGGTAGGGTGTACACCTAAGGTAGGCAGTAGTGACAAGGTAGAGGCTATAGACTGAGGGCAGGAGGTATAGATCTAGGGTATGTGGTGTAGACCTAGAGCAGGAGTGGCAGATCTAGGGCAGAGTTTAGAGCAGAGGGTTATGTAGAGATGGACTAGGGGTGTAAACCAGAGTAGTGGGGGTAGGCTCGGTGTAGGAGTTCTAGACCTATGTTAGGGTGTGGAAACTTGTGTGTGGCGCATAGGTCTAGAGAAGGAGGTCTAGACCAAGAAGAAGCGTTGTAGGCCTAGGGTAGAGCGTGTAGACTTAGGATGGGTGGTATAGACATAGGGTAGGCCGTGTAAACATAGGAGTGTAGACTAGGAAAGAAGTTGTAGACCTAGGGTAGAGCGTGTAGACCTAGGGCAGAGGGCTGCCTTAGTTAGGTTTCTATTGCTCTGATAAAACACCACGGCCAAAAGCGACTTGGGGAGAACAGGCTCCATTTCAGCTTACAACTTGTGCTCTATCATCCCACAAAGTCAGGGCAGAAACTCAAGTCAAGAACCTGGAGACAGCAATTAAAAACAGGAAAATCATGAAATTTGTAGGCAAATGGTGGGAACTAGAAAAGATCATCCTGTGTGAGGTATCCCAGAAGCAGAAAGACACACATGGTATATACTCACTTATAAGTGGATACTAGACATATAATATAGGGTAAACATGCTAAAATCTGTACACCTAAAGAAGCTAAGCAAGAAGGAGGATCCTGGGTAAGATGATCAATCCTGACTTAGAAAGGTAAATGGGACAGACATCAGAAGAGGGTGAAAAAAAGGAACAAGACAGGAGCCTACCCACAGAGGGCCTCTGAAAGACTCTACCCAGCATGGTATTAAAGCAGATGCTGAGACTCATAGCCAAACTTTGGGCAGAGTGCAGGGAATCTTATGAAAGAAGGAGGAGATAGAAAGACCGTGAGGGGACTGGAGCTCCACAAAGGAGCAACAGAACAAAAAATCTGGGCACAGGGATCTTTTCTGAGACTGATACTCCAACCAAGGACAATTCATGGAGATAGCCTAGAACCCCTGCACAGATGTAGACCATGGCAGCTCAGTCTTCAAGTGGGTTCCCTAATAATGGAAACAGGGGCTGTGTCTGACATGAACTCAGTGGCTGGCTCTTTTATCACCCCCACCTGAAGGGTGGGGCAGCCTTACCAGGCCACAGAAGGAGACAATGCAGACAGGCTAGAGTCAGATGGAAGAGGAGGAGAACCTCCCTTATCAGTGGATTGGGGAAAGGGCATGAGAGGAGAAGAGGGAGGGAGGGTAGGATTGGGAGGAGGTGAGGGAGGGGGCTACAGCTGGGAGACAAAGTGAATGAATTGTAATAAAGAAAAAAAAATTAAAGATAAATGGAATATTTTAAAATTAAAAGAAAAAGAACCTGGAGGCGAGAACTGAAGTAGAGGCCATGGAGGAATGCTTCTTACTGGCTTGCTCCCTATAGCTTGCTCAGCCTGCTTTCCTGTAGCACCCAGGACCACATGCCCCGGGTGGCACTGCTCACAGGGACTGGTCTTTCCACATCAAACATTAATCAAGAAAATGTCCTGCAGACTTGCCTACAGGCATTCTGATGGATATGTTTTCTGAATTAAGAGTCCTTCTTCCCAGATATCCCTAGATTATGTCAAGTTACCATAAAACTAGCCAGCACAATTGACCCCTTGTTAACTTAACACACAAACACATCACCATAAACCATAGCCTTTCCTTTCTTGTTGTCCCTAGTATTCTTATTACTAGCAATCTCACATTAGAACATATTCCAAATTTTAACAGTCCCACAGTCTTCAGAAGTTCAAGTACTTCAACAGTTCAGCCTTTTAAAATATCCAAACTATATCTATACTCCAAGTTTTCTTTAATACTGTAAGGTCTCTTTTAAAATATCCAAAGATTCTATAAAATTTCTAAGTCTCTGTATAATTCCAAAGTCTCTCCACGAAGGGACTCTTGTAAAATCAACAATAACTTAAATGTTTTGTTCGTTTGTTTTTACTCCAACAGGACACATCTACACTCACATCAAAGCAAAACCAAAGTCCAACAGTGTAAAGCTAGATGACAGACTTCTGGGATCCGTGACCTCTAAGCTCCAAAGCCCTCGCTGTACAGTGCTTGTCATAGGCTCAGGCCAGCTCTGCTCCAGTCTCGGTGACCATCCCGGGGGTTGGCATCTCCAAAACCTGCAACTGGGCTGCACCTTTACCAAGAGCTTCTCCTGGGCTCTCTTTAGAAACTCTAAGCCTGTCATGTGCTAAACCTCAGCTTCTCTTCATGATTCTCTTACCCCCTGATTGTGGGCCTTCAACTTCAACTGAGGCCACACATTCAACAATGGCCTCTCCTGGTGCTAAGTCTCAGAAGCTCCCTCCAACTCTTCATGCCTTCAAAACCAGGAGCACCTTAATAACTCACACACATCACCAAGGTTGGCTGCTGGCAGGAACTCTGGGTTCTGACCCTTCAGATTCCCAGAAGAAGTGATGCTGGCCTCTTCTTAATCATCACTAATTTCTCAGCCCCAGCTGAAGAGCATCAGCTGTCCCAGTAAAGCAAATGTGTTGCTTTAGTGGTTCTGGTCTCTTCTCAAGCACAGCAGATTCCACAGACCCAAGCTAACAAGAATCACAGTCTTAATTCAAAACATGGGCTGGCCCCAATGGAATCTCTAGGGGATGCTCAAGCTTCCCCTGAAAACCTTACCAGCCAGGCCTGCACCATCCACATTGCTCTCAGGTTCATCTTCATAGCTCCAGCAACAGCTTGCTGAGTTCTGAGTGCACAAAGTCCAAATGCCACCACAGCCTTCCCCGAAACACACGGTCCCATCAGTCACCGTAAGATCCCACAAACCTGGCCCCAAGGTCTGTCTTAGCTAGGGTTAATAGTACCATAATGACCAAAAGCAACTTGGGGAAGAAAGGGTTTATTTGGCATACACATGCTGAACCACAATTCGCTGAAGGAAGCCGAGGAAGGACTGCAAACTGGGTGGGAACCTGGAGACAGGAGCCGACTGCCATGGAGGCCATGGAGGGGTGCTGCTTACTGGGCTTGCTCCTCATGGTTTGCTCGGCCTGCTTTCCTGTAGAACCCAGGACCACCAGCCCAGGGGCAACCCCACCCACAGTGAGATGGGCCCTCCCACATGAGTCATCCATCAAGAAAATGCCCCACAGACTTGCCTATAGGCACTCAGGTGGGAACAGTTCCACAGTTAATATTCCTTCTTCTTAAATGATGCTAGCTGGCTTGTTTCAAGTCAACCTAAAACTGCCCAGCACAGGGGTATAGATCTAGGGTTTTGAGTGTAGAGCTAGGATAGGGTGTCTAGATACAGCGCAGAATATGCAGATCTCGGGTAGGGGCTTAGACTTGGGTAAGGGTTGGAGACATAGGGGCAAGTGTGCAGACCTAGGGTAGGGGTGCAGGCATAGGGTAGGGGTATACACTTGGATACGAGCAGCTGTCCTATAATAGGGGGTTAGACATAGGGTAGGGGGTGTTTTCTTAGGACAGAGTATAGACCCAGGGGTAGGTGGTGCAGACCTAAAGTAGATTTGTTTTTTTTGTGTGTTTGTTTTTAGGGTACAGGATGTAGACTTGGGTAGGGTAGGGTGGTGTCCTAGGGTAGGGGTGTGTTTCCATCTCACTGCTGTATTGGTTGGAGGGTCAGATGGCCACTCGGAGGCCCTACTAGGAGCTCACACTCGAAACTCATACCAGCAGGGAGAGTCAGTTAAGCTCCTCTCACACAACCTGGAGAACATCCACCCTCCGGCTCTCCTTGCCTGCCCCGCTGAACTATGTACTCGGCCCCACCAACAAGCAGTGGGAGGTTTTCAAGTGTTTATCTTGTCAGTGTGACTGGATTTAGAAACGCCTAGAAGGCTGTAGAGATGCATCCCACGTCTCTGCAGAGGAGGGTTCGCAGAGAGGATTAGCTGAGAGGCGAGCCCACACTAACTGTGGGTGGTGCCACCCGTAAGCCAGGGACCTTGGGGGGGGGATGAAGCAGGACTGAGATGAAACGCCGAGCATGCCCCTCAGCATTGATGATTTCCCTTTGGTGAGAATATGAAAGTGTGAGACCATGCTGTTCAGATTGAGAAAGTCTGATCCCTTCTTTAGGGAAGAGGTTATAACTCAAGCTCCCTTTTTCAGTGGGCTCCTTTGGAGATGGCATGGGGCTAAATGAGAATATCCGTGGCCTCTAAGGACATAGGACTGGGCCCATATATATACTGGAAGGCTGTGCCTCTCCCTTGGTAAGAAAGGGAAGATCTGCTGGGGATAGCATATGTCTGCCTATTCCTTGGATAGCAGGGAATGATGTGACCATTTCTTTTGAAATTGGTGCATATATGAATCCCCCTCAGACAGGAAGCAGAGCCCTGGGCACCCCTTTGGCACATGGTTTCCCTCTCTCTGACAGAAAGTGCATGTTTCAAGCCATCTTTAGTAAAATCCAGGTGTCTGTCATTCAATTGGGGTGATGAGCAAGGTTTGACACCCCCATGGGGACTGTCTCCATCTGGAGAGGGCTTGAAGTCTTCTTGGTCTGCAGGAGAAGTTTGGGTGGCTCCTTGGCTGTAAGGGCCATGCCTTGGTTTTTTCCTGGTGGAAGTAGTATGTCTGGGTGTCCCATAGGGAGAGGAGGAATGTCTGAGGTTCTCTTAATGAGTGGTCCCACACCTCCTTCTGGAGAGATAGAAGGTGTTATGCTCTCTTGGTCTTTTGGTTTCTGTCCCCTTTGGGTTCTGAATGGAAAGCCTGAGAGTCAGCTTGATCAGAGGGGAACTTTTTCAGTTTGGTTTAGGTAGATTTGTACCATCTATATCATTCTCCCTCTCAAATTAAAACTCCTATTTTCCTAGTAATCTTTTCAGATCACTTGTGTCTTGTTCCCTCTTTAATTTCTTGGTGTCTGTAATTATTCCAGGTTATGTATTCACATAAAATGATTTGGAGATAGGAACCTCACATAAGTACATACCTCATTAACCTTTCTGGGTCAGTGAACCACACTCAATTTGATCTTTTCTAGTTCAATGTATTTACAGACAAATTTTATGACTTTTCTTTACAGATAAATAGTATTTGATAGTATATATGCACCACATTTCCACTCATGGAACATTTATATAGTTTTGATTTCTTAGCCCATGTGAATAGAGCTGCAATGACAATGGCCAAGCGACTCTCTGTGGAGAAGGATGGCAAGCCCTTTGGGTTTATGCCAAGGAGTAGTATAACTGGGTCATTTGTTAGATTTGTTTTTAGCTTTTCAGAATACTCTGCACTGATTTCCAGAGTAGCTCCATGAGTTTTCCTTCCCAACAACAGTGAGCAAAGGTTCCCTTTACTGAACATCTCCCTTCCCCGGACCTCCATACTCCCAAATATTGGGGCCATAAAAACACCCTATGGCATACCTATCCAAATGATTGAACGCTGTTGCCACAGGTCTGTCCTTATTTCTTAATGCTGTGGTGGCTACTGCTAGTCTAATTAAAACAAACAAGTGAAATCTGGGTTAAGATCTTACACACAACATCCCACAATTTATTTCAGGTGTTCCTCTAGGAACACTAGGCCACTTACGATCTAATGACTATACGACCAGTACCAGGACCTCCTACTGGACCACCCTGATGCCCAATTTCAGAAACTCACTGCCGTCAGTTCTGCTCCCTTCTTGCCTGATGACGGCCTGCAGGTGTTCATCGATGACTATCACTAGATGCAAACGGGGCCTACTGATAGTACGTAACATACCCAACCTGCCGCAAGCCCCTCTCTCTGCTCCCTGTTGTCTGGAAGGGTGGAAATCTTTGAAACCTTGAGCCAAATTGAATCTTGTCTTCCTGAAGTTGCTTTGATCATGTATTTTGTCACAGCAAGAAAAGATTATTAATACAGGATCATTGTGAGCACAGCCTTCCCTCAGCCCATTCCCTTTGGGTGCTGGTGCCGTCACAGCCTTGGCCCTTGCTGTGCCTTGATGGCCAGGGACAGAGATGAAAGAGCTGCAGGCCGCCAGGCTTCCTCACCTCATTCAGGCTCCTTGCTGCTGGATGGGGCAAAGACATAGGCCGAGTGCGTAGACCCAATTAGGGCTGTACACCCAGAAACTTCCCAGCAGGTCATCTGCTACTGGGGAGGTAACAGGTGAGGCCCCAGCGTGTCTCCGTCAACAACTGCCAGGTGACTGGAGTGCTTTCTCCATGAGGCTGGCGCGGGGGAAGCAGAGAGTTCTCGGTGGGGCTGTGCACAGCCAGCCAGAGTATGACAGCTTTGCAGGGGCTTTCAGGTCTGCAGCATTCCTCTTGTGGTGTGGACATGGGGAGTCAGGCCCTCAGTGTTAGCCTCTGAGTCTGAGGTCCATCTGGGCTCTGGACTTCTCTGGACCCATGGGAGACAAAGAGGGACTCAGGGCACCTGCTGCTGTGTCATCTAGTGACTGGCAAGGTGTGCGTCATCTATTCTTCGTTCCCAAAACCTGGAGGGCGGTGATGCTCTGCATGAGCTCTGGAGCTCCTGAAGAAAGAATGGCAGTGCAGAGTGCCGCCATCTTGGTGGGATTAAGAAGTTTCTCTGAGCGACAGTCTGAACTCTAGCCTCCCTGAGTCCTGCTCCCAAGCCTCATCTCACCATGCTGTCCCCACCAGCTGGGCCACAGGCCATCTGCCAACAGCACCCATCGCATGTCTCTCAGGCCACCTGGAACCTTCTGAGATGAGACACGCTGACCCCTGACCTCCCTCCCTGGTTAATCACAGCTGTCTGACCTTCTCCTGTGGATTGCTCCCCAGGTTGACCCACAGGCTCAGGCTGACTCAGAGCGTGGGCTCCAACCACTTCCTTGGAGTCTTGGCAGCCTGCTGACCTGAGGCTCCTTCGCACGACACTTCATGTTCTTCGGTCACCTCCTGAAGACACACTCAGGGGACAGGCATCCAGCCCTTTTGCTTCATGACTTCTTGGGTGGCCAGAGGAGAATCATCAACTCAATGAGAACCATGGCCTCCTCATTTAGGATGGGGAGCAGAGCCAAGCGCCTGTGGGTCATGGCGGCCAGGAGAAGGCAGGAAGGCAGGCGGACAAGGCTCACTGTTTGATGCTAAGTTACAGAAACAACAGGTCTCTCAGCCCAAGTCTTTATGCAAAAGCTCTGGATCCTCTGCAGAAGCTGAGCAGGACTTGGCTTGAGAAGAGCATTAGCTCAGTCAGCCATTCAGTCAGTCAGCCAGACAGCCAGACAGACAGCCAAAGACAGTCAGTCAGTCAGACAGACAGCCAGACAGCCAGAGACAGTCAGTCAGTCAGACAGTCAGTCAGTCAGACAGCCAGACAATCAGCCAATCAGTCAGCCATCTTGAACCAGGGATGTAACTGGGTGGCAGAGTACCAGCCTAACATGCACAGAGCTCTGGATTCCATCCCCAGAACAGAATTTTTAAAAATCCCTTGTCATTAATGAATCTAGGTGGAAATACAAAGACTCCTCATGTTGGCAACTGTTCAGGTAGGGTCATGGGGGGGAGCCAGCCTCACTGTTATCTTCTTATCCCTATGAGCTGCCTCCTTCCTCTACTGTTCCTTTATTTTTCAAATGAAATGGATGTCTTACCCACTTTGGGTTCTCAATCCCTACAACCTCAAGTTCATTGCCACATTAAGTTTGGGAAGCTGGGTAGAACTCGGAAAGTCCCTTAGAGGAACCGAGAAAATGGAAGTTATGGCATGACGCCAGGACATGGTCGCCTTGTCCACACATGGAATGTGGGTTCCAGGAACCAGTAGTCACAGGGTGCCAGAGAGGTGATGCTGGAAGGATTTGTGACCAGAGAGAGAGTTACCTTCCATCCCCGTCTGCATTAGGCCTCAGGGACTGGCTCAGCTGGGGAAATATTCCGAGCATCTTTGAGCTCATCTAAAAGGCAGCTCTGTGCTTTGTCCCTGAATGGGCAGCTGGGAGGAAGGATGGCTCCTGAGGAGCAGAAACAGCCTGGCTTAGACGGAAAGACTGGAAAGGCTGGAGGTTCACGCTGGGCCGCCAGGCTGGCCGCCTCAGCCCCCCCCCCCGCCCCGAGAGGGGAGCCCCACTTGGCCCTGAATAGCAATGTATACGTCATCCAATTCCAGCTGGGCCACATCTAGACCACCACCGTCCAGGTCCTTCAGCTAGAAGACTTCAATTCTGGTCCCCTCCTCCGCTCTTTCCCCACTCCCCTCCGCCCTTCTATCCCCCTCTCCCTAGGCCGGACAAGGACACAAGGTTTCTTTTAGCTAACAAGCTAACAAAGGATCGAGAATGGAAAAGGAGACTCTTGACTGCCAATGTGGTGTAGTTGCAGCCCTGTGCTCACCCATGGAAGGAGCCAAGGCTGAAGATGTGGAAACATGAAGGGAATGTGTGTCTTTGACCGCCTTGTTGGGTAATGGGATCAATTGGCAATCTCGGCCAACAAAGAAACGGGCCCTAACCCTGGCCTTCCCTAAAGAGGCATCATGAATGGGTGGGGATGTAGTGCAGTGGCCAGGGTGCTCAAGACGCTGAGTCTGCTGTCCAGCATCAACTAAACAGGGCATGGGAGCTGTCCTAGTCCTCAGGAGGAGGAGAAGGTAGAAGATAAGAATGCAGAGCGGTCATCGTTGGCTACATAGTGAGTTCAAGGTAAGCCTGGGCCATGTGAAACCCTGTCTTAAACTGAGGGTGGGGGGTGTTTAAAGTTTCCTTCTTAAAGGTGCTTGACTGGGTGAATTTACCTAGGAAGACCCCTGTGATTTAGCAGAGTGTAGAGTCGCCCCCATTTAAGTCATTTGAACTTCTCCTTTTGTGTTTTTGTTACCTGTGTGCCCCCTATGGCACTGAGGCTGATCAGTGTTTCTGTTTTTAAGTCTGGCTGCATGGAAGGCTTTATTTCCCAGCATTCATTGAGGTTAAGCTGGATGTATGAGTAGCCCTGGCCAATGGGCAGTGCAGAAAGGGAAGGTCATTTCCTGGTGAGCGCATCACTTCCAGGCCAGAGTATGGAGGGGCTGTGGAGGACCCACAGAGCTGTTTCCCTTGCCACGCAGAGCCTTACTGCTTCAAGCTGAGCCAGAGCCCCAAGACTGCAGCCTGCGGTGCCACTCAGGAGCTGGCATGAATGTCTCTGTTAGCATCAAGCTTGAACTTCCCACTGCAGTCAGACATGTTGAAAAATAATTGCAGAATCTAGGCATTGTGGTCATCCTTCTAATCCCAGCACCTGGAGCGTGAGGCAGAGGGACCACTGAAAGTCCAAAGCCAGCTGAGGCTACAGGACGAGACCTTGTCTTGAAGCAAACAGAATGGAGACCTTTCTGTCTTCCTTGTCCGGTAACTCCTATGTTCTTTGCCACCTGTGTTCTAGGACACGGGTCTCACCTTGGAGAGGTGACACTATTGGCAGGTGCCCAGCTCCCTGGACTCCTTATTCCTGTCTGGTCCTCACAGTGACATGCTCACCTCAGAGGGAATTACAGCTGTTGCAGACACCCCCCTGCTGTCCCTTGTGTGGCGTGGACCCTAGTCTATTCCAACCATGAACAGCACCTGCTGGCCTCAAGGCTGTGTGGAAGATTAGCATGAGTAGACTGGCCTCCTGGAGCCTGCTGGGTCAACCTCCAAGCATTTGAGCCCCTGCCCAGCTGGGCCTAGTGAGCATCGTTCTACAGGGCCTCACCTAGCCCCTCTGCTCAACTGCAGCGTCTTAGCTTTCCTTGGGCTGCAGGTCTTTAGGGCAGGCAAACCTCTCTGTCTCCTTCAGGGATGGATCCAGGGGCTTCAGGGGAGAAGCATACTTTGATTTGACCAGATTCTGCTTCCTGGGCAGCGGAGCAGCTGGAGGTGAAGGAGAGGAAGACTGGCTTCAGAATCAAGTGCTTTGAACTGATCCATCTGAGGTTGGTTTAGAATACATCACAAGGCAACCCCATGAGCCATAGCAACAGTATGCCAAGGGGCGCTTGATTTTCTCAAATGCCAACACTCGATGGAGACAAGGAAGCAAACGCCAGGTGCTCATTCTGTACCAGGTCCTGCCCGGCGCTGGTCTCTTTAATCTCGTGACCCACCAAGATTCTACGGTGGTGGAACCAAGCTCACACAGCAGAATAAACAAACAAGGAACAAGCAAGCAGGCAAACAAACAGACCAGAGCGAGCTTGTGGATTGCTCTTGGAGGGAGAGACATCTAATTAAACACCCAGAAATGGTTCTGGCCTATCTAAGGAGCATCTCTGGCAGCCGTCTTGACCTGGGGGTGATCTCTCCATGGTCTTAGCAGTCAGCTCCCTTCATCCTAAGGGAACACATCCAGGCTCACAGAGGCATCATGAAAAGACCGGCAGAAGAGAGGGGTCTGCAAGAGACGGGTCAGAGAGGGCAAAAGTGGCCTTTGGCCAAGTTGTGCAGTGAGCGAAGATGGTAGGCCTGGAGGGCAATGAGCCTCCCACGGAATGGGTATCCTGGGAGAACTGGAGAGGCACTTTGATCCTTGAGTGATGGAAGTTAGGGATGCCCTGCCCTGGCGTCTCCTGGACTTCACAGTCAGTTTAAGGCTGTTCTGGGAGGCCCAAGAAGCCATGATTAAGTCAAGAACTTATGTCCCACCATGCAAGGTCAGGAGCGCTGATGATGGTCACACAGTGGCCGTCAGAGAAAGAGCTGATCACACATACACCTGGGACAGCACACAGCCAGGCCCCTTCGCTTGGATGGTGTCACATTCCCCTTCCCACAGACAGACCGCATGGGACACAGGGAGAATGGTGTTTTTCTCTGTCTATGTTTTTACTATTTTTGAGACAAGGTCTCATGTCATTCAAGCTGGCCTCAAAGTCCCTGCGTGCTGAAGGATGTCTGAACTTCTGGTCCTTCTGCTGCCACCTCCAGAGTAGTCACGTACAGTAGGTAAGCACTCATCCATCGAGCTGCACACCCCCTTCCCCAGGCCCTCTTCCCAGACTCTTGATGCTCCTGCCTTGGGTAGGTGGAGAGAGCTGATGGGGATTTAAAACTCTAAGGGCTCTGGAGTGGGGAAACCCTCTGCTATCATGCATTTATTTTTTCTTTCAGCCTCTAGGTTTGCCTAGCTTCTGAGCTAAGCAAAATGTGGGCTCAAGACAGAGCTGGCTTCCCAGTGACTTCCCAGTGTAGGCCCCGTTCTCTAGGCTACAGGTGGAGAAACTGAGGCCCAGAAAGGTGACATTCCACTATCCCAGTCCCAGGGACAAAAGCAGAGAGTCATCCCAAGGAGTGACCCTGGTTTCAGACAGACCCACAGCCTGCATGGCAAAGGTGTCTCCATGGGCAGACAGACACACCAGTGTTTAGTGTCAGGCTTGTTGGATGCCAGGTTCTGCAGACTTTCGACTTTTAGAATTAAACAACCCAACCAGGAGGAACAAAAGTCAGTGAGGGCGTTCTGTCCAGATGGAGCCTTGGAGCCTTGTCCTGATAGCAGGCGTTTTTGTCCCCCGGCTGGCAGGAAAGTGGGATTGGGGGTGGAGGTGGGGTGGCCATGGGGCCTCACACCTTTCCAGAGATGCAGGAGGTAATTAAGGGGCCGCCTGGGCTGGGGAGAGTAAACAAATGTAGGTCCCCTCTGTGAAGCAGCGCACTTAAGAACGTCAATAGGAACTTGAAAGCAGCCCCTGCCTTGGAGAATTGGTCACACTGATTTAATCTAAACCCAGAAGCTAGACTATCCCGCACCAGCATTCTCCGGACAGTGAGGACCCTGAACAGCGAGGAACAACTAACTAGTTATCTTTCTGAAAAGCAGAACTCAAGTTGGCAGCCAGGGTTCTGCAGATCCTATTTTAAAAAGTATTAGCTGGGGGTTGGGGGACACATGCCGCACTGTGCGTGGAGGTCAGAGGGAAACCTGCGGGAGCCAGTTCTCCCCCTCCACTGTCTGGGTCCCAAGGGTTGTTATTCAGGTCACCAGGTTTAGCAGCTAGCTCCCTTACCCAGGTCAGACGGAGGAGGGAATCCTGGGGCTCTGATTATTCTTGTGTGTGTTCTTATCCTGCTATCCCTGCTGTTGAGAGGTGAGAGAAAGCTGCTGCGCAGGACTTCTAAGAAAGGAGGCTCCACTCCCCTTGCAGAGCGGCCTTCGTCTTCTCCCTCCCACCACTCCCTTCGTTCTGCCTGAAATGTAGATGGGATGCACGTAGCAACAGCAGCCTTGTTTGACCCCAAGACCCCAAGAAAAGTTTGCAAAGTAAATTGGAAAGTCTTGTGAAGCACTTTATGGAGTAAATACCCAGATCCTTTCTTCCTTCCCTCCCTCCATCCCTCTTTCCTCCTTCCCTCCTTTCTTTCTGTCTTTCTCTCTTAGAAAAACAGTGCTCTTTCCCAAGAGGTTCCCAAGGCAAGCTACTTGACAGACCTTGCTGCCTCGGCTTTAGCCGCCTTGTGGGGATGCAGCAGTCCCTGCTCCTCAGGCTCATTTTATGGCTGAGCCTGACTGTCATCCAGTGAGTCCCCCAGACTGAGCACAGCACCCTCCCTGACACAGCCCCCCCCAACTCCTTATTTGACAAGATCCTGCCTCTGCCACCCTTGTCTCCAAGCCTTCTCCAATGTCCAAACACAGAGGCTTGTCTCTAAGTCTCTTGTCACCTCACTCTGGAGGTGAGACGCCGGGTGAGCATCATGGAAAGCTCAGCCTGTAAGGAGTCCGACTTCTCTCAGCTTCCCACTGACTTCTCCTGGCAGCCCTCCTCTCTACTGCTCTCTCCCCTCCCCAACTCCAGATCTCAGAACCCCTGGCCAGTCAAGTCAGGTCCTTCTGAAGAAGGGGTGGCCTTCAGGGTGGCCAAATCCCTGATGTTCCCCAAGGCCTGCAGGGTCCGTTCTCATGGTGACTGTCGCCACGAGGCTGTGAGGACTTGAGTTTTGTTTATGTCCTGGAGCCTCTCACACGGAGGGCTAGTCTGGGGAGACTGTGTGCCGGAGAGAAGCCACAGATTCCGCAGTGACTAAAACAGGGTCCTTCCCAAGAGACACAGAGACCAGGGTTCTCAGGAAGACGCCTGTTCAGACGCTGACCCCAGCAGCGTCGGTGGGGGAGTGGGAGTAAGGAGGGCACAGAGGGAAGCTGGAAGGAGTGGGTCACGAGAGCACTGAGTCAAATGGGCCTTGAGCTGAGCATGCTGGGAAGCGAGAAGCTGCTTCACAGCCACTGCTCAGAATGTTGGTGCCTGTCCATGTATTCACCTGTGTGTGTGTGTGTGTGTGTGTGTGTGTGTGTGCTCTCCTCATGACAGTTCAGTGGTTATCTATAGTATCTATAATAACCACAAGCCACCTCTGTCAAGTGTTTCTGTAATTTTTTTCTTACTCATTATTTAAAGTGTTTTATTTATTTTAATTTTTGTATTGTTTTGTTTATTAAGACAGGGTTTCCCTGTGTAACAGCCCTCGCTGTCCTGGAACTCACTCTCTAGACCAGGCTGGCCTCGAACTCAGAGATCTGCCTGCCTCTGCCTCTGCCTCTGGAGCTCTGGGATTAAAGGCGGGTGCCACTACAACCCGGCTTAAAGTTTGTTCTTTATGCGCATGTGTGTGTGCCTACATGCGTGTCTGCGCACCACATGCATGCAGTACCCCTTGGGGCCAGAGAGGGTGTCACAGGTGGTTGTGAGCTGATGCGGTGCTGAGAACTGAACCTGGGTCCTCTGCAAGAGCAGCAGGTGCTTTAGCCGCTGAGCCATGGGGCTTTAGCCCCACACTTGCTAAAATAACACAGCGCAACCTTTAAGCACCTTGTTGGTTGTAGACGTGGCTGAGGAGCAGTGGCTGGGAGAAGCAGGCTGGCCCCAAACTCCGCTCCCCCTCCCCCTGAGCCTCGTGGGGTTGCATATGAGACTCTCTGATGGGGACTAGGTTTTCTGGGCTCTGGTTTCTGCTCAGCAGGGCCTCAAGTGCTCGGTGACACTTGAGTGACAAAGTCACAGTACCCTCTGGGTGCTCCATCAATCATCCACAAAGGCATGGGGGCCTTCCCCCTCGGCTGACAGTGTGCCTGGGTCTCAGCCCAGGAATCTATTCTCCCTGGAGGCTGAAGAGGAAGACGGGGGACACAGAGGAGAAAGCATACGCATATCCCATGGGGTCAGAGACTTCTGGAAGGTGGGAGGAAGGCATCTAAAGGCATCTTTAGCTCCAGCAGCGGGGATCAGGGTTGGTCTGTGCATCTCCTCCCCTTACAGAATGACTTCCTTTCTGTCTCTGTGTTATAAGAATACACCTTAAGAAACTGCTGGGCCGGGGTGAGGCTCACTGAGCACACACCAAGCCCCGGGTTCCATCCTCAGCACCACACAGAAGCTATTGTAGTGTGTGCCACGTAATCTCGAAACACGAGAGGTCGAGGCAGGAAGATCAAGTCCTCAAGGCCATTCCCAGCTGCACAGCACCTGCTATATCCAGCGTGAAGAACAAAGATGCTGCCCAGTGAGTGTCAAGCTCCCATGACCCTCGGAGTGTGACGGAGTCTGCTGAGCAGTACACTTGCTGGGGGAGGGCTGAGCAGAAAGATGGGCCTAGGAGCTCATGCACCCACCTCACAGGAACTTTGGGTACCACGGTCCTTTCTATATGCTCTATCAAGGAAACCCCAGGTCTCCGTGGAGGAAAGCTCTGAAGGTCCCAGGTTCGAATCTCAGTTCCACTGCTGTGGCTGGTGCTTCTGACAGGGTCAAGCTGGATAGAGACAGGGCTATGGGCAGTGATGAACACTTGCATACGGTGTAGAAGGGTACCCGGCCCCTGGCTGCTGAGATAAGTGATTAGAGGCGATGTCTAAAGGCGATGTCTAAAATGCTCGAGATGAAGGCAACAGGCCCAGAATGTGGGGAATAATTAAGGATTTAAATGAAGGTAGGACCCCACCAAATGCCCACCTAGTTGCTCTGCTCACCTCAGCCTGGATCTGAACCTGTGCTTGGCTTTATCTTAGAGATGTTTAATCCCAGTGTGGTAGGTGCTCCTGCAAACCCAGGACTCTGGAGGCTGAGGCTGGAGGATGTCTGCCAGTTACAGGTTAGTCTGGATAATACAGCAAGGTCCCTTCTCAGCAGCAAAGAAGATGTGTTTGTTTTGTTCTTTATCAATTTGTTTTGGGGAGTACATTCAGGGTCTTCATCTTGGTGACCTAGCTCTGAGGGAGGCAGAAAGGGTAGTGAGTTGCAGTGTCCCTGCCAGGGAGGTCAGTGTGGGGACACTGGGTAGTGTGTGTAGACGCAGAGAGGGTGCACCAGGGTCCTGGGATGTTTGCAGCCATGCAGCGCAGGGCTGGCTTCCCCTGATGCATGCATGCATGACCATGAGTACACACACACACACACACACACACACAGAGAGAGAGAGAGAGAGAGAGAGAGAGAGAGAGAGAGAGAGAGAGACTCTGTGTTCCTACCCAGCGGTGCAGGGATAAAGTCGCTGGCATCCGCTGCTCTCAGAGCTCAGGATGTAACTGAAAGACAGGAGCATGCTGGGAAAAATTGGAAAACAGGAAGGTGGCCCGAGGCTGTGCGAAGGACTTGCTTGTCCTCAGGGAGCTTGGGGAGAGACAGGGAGAGAATCTGAAAGTGAAACAGAGTAGAGTTGTGGACCTAGAGAGAATTCTAGCAAACACTCACGCAAGCTCTGTTTCACAGGGACCACCTCTTTCCTTTTGTTGGGGGGGGTGGAGGGAGGCAGAAGGCGAAGCTGCGAATGCATGCGTGTGTGCACGCCACGCCACTGGACACCGCTTAACTTGCACGAGAGTCTGCAGTCACTTCTGCTCTCCCCCCGGGTGCTAGGCTTTTCTGCGTCCTCAGACAGCCATGAATTCCACAGCCACTCTTGTTCCCGGGCAGGGGATGGGGTGTGAGTCTCCCGGACATGTTTCTACTTGGTACCTGCACAGAATTGCACCTGTCCTCTCCTACTGCATGGGGCACTGGCTGTCTGCGTGGGGGCCTCTTTCAGAGACCCCTGAGCCCTAGGCTGTTCCAGAGGCTTCTTCAATCCTCCCTTGCTTCCTTCATCCCTGTCCCCGAGCAAGCCTTACTACATTTAACCCATGAACGCTCAGAGCATCGGTCTGAAGGAAAGCTGTCCTTCTCTGTGTAACTGGTCACAGGAGATTCCTCGGCTGATGGCAACCGGTGCAGGGAGTGAACTGTGCTGGCATGGAGCTGCTGAGGTGAAGACTCGGGTGCCCCACAACCGCCCCCACCAACCTCTCAACTTTTGAGAATGGTGGGTGTTTGTACAGGTGTATCTGGGGCCCCTGGTAAATCCTGCCTGTGACTACCTATGGGGAGAGATGGGGAGACCCCTGCTACTGGTTGCACGTTTTTCATGAGAGTGTGTTCCCTTCCTTGTGAGAAACTGGGGGCATAATCAAATGAGTTCATCTCTTTGCAACATAAACTTTGTTGACTTGCAAGTATCTGATTTTTTTTTTCTTTCTATAAAGCACGTGAGAAGGGACAGTGTGACAGCCAGGGTGGAAAAGGGACGTGGGGAGGAGCCCCTAGGTGCAGGGACAGTGTTCTGTGGTGTGTGAGGAAGTGCCGGCATCTGGTGTGAGTGCTGTAGGGTCAGGCTTGTGTTTGTGAACTGAGCATCTATAGAAATGTGCCCGATTATCCACGGAGAGCCGCCGAGTGCTGCTCACCTCCACTTTGAGCAGGCTGGCAGGTCTAAGGAGGTGTCACCAGGACAGGCTGCTCCTCATCAACCTGCCGGAACAGAACACAGAGCTTCCTCAGCCAGTGAAGGGGGCGTAGCTGCAGTCGCTCCTCTTCTGTTTGAAAGAAGGTGTCCACCACTACAGGGGAATCATTTACAGCTCTGAACTGCTCCCCACCCCTCCTCCTTCCCTACCCATGCCTAACTCTCTCGCACTCTCTCTGGCTTTGCACTGCTCTGTCCCGAACACAATGTTTAATATGGGGTCAGGCAATGGTGGCACACACACCTATCATTTCAACACCCAAACGCTGAGGCAAGAAGAACACTGTGGGTTCAAGAAAAACGACTGCACGTTGTTGGATCGATAGCGTTAAACATGGACGAAGATATGCTCAGCAGGAAAAGTACAAACAGGAGCTGGCTGTGAAGGTTAGGAAGTGAAACCCACAAGGCCATGCCAGCCTGCCTCCCGCCATATTCAAAGAAACTTTTCTACCTCCCAAAGCCATGAGATTCCCAGGAGGCTGGTAGAGACATTCACCTCTGCGACAGGCATGACAGATGGACACATTTGCCAAATCCTCCAACAGACCCGTCTCTTCCTCAGCCACACGCAGTGCACACACTGGTGAGGACTTCTCTTATCTCCCGCACATATGTTTGCAGGCTCAGACACCACGTCTGGGCATGTCTTCACTGTACCACTTAGGCCCGTGAACCATACCATCACGGCCAGTTCTCAGCCAGGTGATTTATGAAATTCGTGTGAGTGGAGGCGGAGGCGTGAGGCTCACAGATGGGGGCTGGAGCTGCTGGAGGCAGAAAGGTGGGGAGCAGTCTGCCACAATTTACGCTGTAGCCCCGTGCAGCCTGACGCCCACCGAAGTTGCATAAGCATCCTTCCTCTGCATGGCCCGCTCCTTCATCCTGCATCCCTCCTCCTCCCCCTCCCCTCCCTCCTTCCTCCTGAGGAGGTCCAGCTGGAAGGAGACAGGGCTCGGAGTTCAGCCGGTGCAGACAGGACTAAAGTAAACATGCCGGCCATCGCGGCAGCGAGCGGCCTCTGGACAGATGATGGTCGCTGGGCTGGTGAGGACCACACACACGAAGCTCCACGGACCACACAGGCGCCTGCCTGCCCGCCTGCCTGCCTTCGCCACACGCTTGCACGCAGAGACATACATGGAATGCCTTCACATCATCCAGAGGGTCCAGCAGTCCTACGGATGCTGGGAGACACTCTTCTAAAGTACCATGTGATTTCTAAACCCCTCAGAGGGACAGAGGGCGAGGACTGAGTCATGGGTCCTGGGGGCACCAGAGCAGGTATCCTTTCACCTCTTGGGGCCTCAGTTTCCCTCTTTGAGCTGGATGACTTGGGGAGAGGAGGGCAGTTGTGCTGACACTTCCTGGGATTTCTGGGTCACCCATGGATCTGTCTTGCTGTACTCAGCTAGAACATGTAGTTCTCGCCCTTGGAGTCTGGGTTGGGGTCACTGGCTCTCAGTGAGCACATCAGAGCTTTGCAGAGACCGATCAATCTTGGACAAGTGTATTGGCCTCTCTGTGCCTCAGCTTGAGCCTTGCTGGAGTGAGTCAAGTAACTGGCCCTATAACCCAGAGCCAATGTTCAGGTGGCAGGGGTCTTGTGTGTGGACAGCAAAGGGCTACCATGTGCTCCTGAGACACTTCAGATGGCCGAATCGTTGGTCCATTTTCCTGTGCACAGCCTCTAAAACCCAAACCTCCCTGAAAGGCAGGAAGCTACGTCCAGTCTTCCGGGAGCTATGACGATCACCAAAAGGAAGGCTCTTCTGGGGGATGCTCAACAGCTTCGAGTGCTCGCCCCGCCTAACCTCCCTCTCACCGCCACTATGCTCACTGGTGAACGGAGAGCAAAGTCTGGTGGGAGGCTGTCCATCCATCTGTGCCTCCTCTTTCTACACTCCCCAAATAGCCATGTCCCCCAGAAGGCCCTGCTTCCTAAGCAGCTGTCTAACGGCAAAGGTAGCCACACAGAACCCTTGCTGACCAGGGTGGGCTGCCCACGGTCCTGGGTGGAGACCCACCTTGGAATGAAGCCCAGATGCCCATAGAAGGGAAAGGCAGGTTCCTCCTAGTGACACCGGAGAGGCTGCAGGCTGACTGTGGCCACTGTGGGCTCTGTTCAGGGACCAGCACACTGAAGCAGCCCAGACCACTCCCTGCCGTAGCCCTTGCTTACCAGGAACGGATCTGTCAGTTGCCTTTTTACAGTCTCAGAGCTGTAGATTGGAGGTGGGCAGCAACTCCAGACAGCAGGCTCTGTCCTGGGGTTCACAGACACCGTCCCTGTCCACATCATCCTGGCCGTGCTCCACTGTAAAGCTGCCACCGTCAGAGCGTGAGGCCTGGGTACTGAGGCCATGTCTGTGGGGAGCCTCTGTCTTCAGAGAAAGGCAGCCATGCTGAAGAACCTACCAGGCTCCTCAGAGAATGAGGACCTGGGGACCGCTTCGCAGGGTCACAGCACCGGGTAAGGGCAGAGGCAAATGTCATGACCCTATGAGAGCCTGCCCCTCTGTGATGCCCACGACACTCACTCTTGCAGCCCCTGTCTCACAAACCCTCTTCAGTGTCCTCATCAGGACAATGAGTGATGAGCAGGGTTATCACTTCAAGCTGTTCCGAGTCCAGTGTGGCCGCAGGGTAGGGCACATCAAATCTTGTTGGCATAGCTGCCTGGAGGGGCCCTGCAGGATCTTATGCAGGCCCTTGGGGACAAAGGGTGGCACAGAGTCGCAGTGGCTAGGCCATGTAGATGCAGGTCTCTTTCTGGGTTGGCGGGGGAAGGGGGAGCAGGGGACAGACCCAGACCCCCATCTTTCTCTTGCTGCAAACAGCATTGCCATGCCTCAAAATGTCACAGAGAAAGAGACAGAGGAGAGCAACTCAGAGAGAAGTGACCTGGCAGGCAATTGGAAGGACACACTGCAATGCTCTTAGGAGGATTGGCTTGGCTTCCAGTGTCTCCTCTTTGGACCTGCTCCGTGCTGACAGTGGTGAAGACAGAGGTGACAGAGGTGGGCTGCCTTGCCACCCCAGAGCTCAGTCAACTCATCCACAAGCGGGGGATGCAGGGAAAAGAAGTCACTGAGCAGAGGGAGGCTTGTGCCAGGCACACCCCAGATGTAACTCAGATACCCCAGAAACCTGCTTCCATCTTCCCTTTTTCCTCTCCCACTTCCGGCCCCTGATGATCCCCTCGTTAAAACCATCAACACGCTCTGCAGATCTGCTGGGGACTCCTGAAGAGTGGTCGGCGAGGACAGGAAAGCACCCTCTTCAGACCTGAGACCCGCCATTGTGGAAAGGGTCAGGACATTCACTCCTAAAGATGGCTTGGGATTGCCTTCTGCCCTCCGCATTTGGCAGGAAGGCAGTACCATCAAGGCTATTGAGTACTTAGTATGTGCCAGATTCCCTACTGCGTGTCAGGGTCCCTGGGCTTTCCGTGTTTCTGTTCCCTGATCTGTCTTGCCATCAGGAGTCGGGTACTCTTGCACAGGCATTCTCGCTATGGCGAAACTATGAGGCACTGTGAAGCAACAAAGTCCCCTCCTAAGGGTTAACTGCCCAAACCTACCCCCACTACCCTATTGTAGTCTAGAAGCTCTGCCTGGGACAGTTCCTCCTGCTGCCAGATGTCGGCGGGTGAGCAGATAGCTGTGCCAGGCTATAAAACAAGGGCCAGTGCCTGTGCCGCCCACACAGCCACATCTGCCATCAGAACCCACCGTGGCCCAGCATGGGCCTCGCGCCCGCTGTGGAGGGCGCGTCCGCTCCCGCTGAGAAACATGAAGGTCATGACCCCGGCTTCCATCTGCCCTTTCCTCACAGAGGGAACTGACAGCAGCCTTGTGATTTATTCAGCTTAATGCAAGCCAGAGGCCGAGAGCCTGCTGCTGAGGGAAGCAGACTGAGGGCTGCTTAGGAGACCAATTTCACTTGCTGCGTTCCCAACTGGACAGGATCCTGAGGGAGGGGACACAGGAGAGGCCACGAGAGACTAGCACCCAGTGACCTGCTCTGCAGGCCCTGGCAATTCTCATGGGCCAACAGAGTGGATGTACAATGGACATCCTAGAAGTAAACCTCCCTGAGCAGCTGGGATGAAGAGAAGACAATGCACCCAGGTCCCACAGCCAGTCGCCTGCTGCTGTTCCCAGCAAACTGTAGAATTTTAAGAAACCTGAGGGCAAAGCCGTGCCGTGTCTTAGAATTTTTAAGGTAGCTTTTTTCCCCCTTGAAGACTCATGAGGCTCAGGGTCACACCCCTTACCTCAGTGGCACTGTTTTGTTATTTTCTATGCTTGGGTGACTGCATTGATGAGTACCCAGGAGGTAGAGGCTGAGCATCACGGTATGGCTGAGACACCAGCCTCAACACCTGTGGACTGGTGACCTCACCGAAAAGGCACAGAATCAGGCTCTCCCCAACTGCAGGCTAACAGAGAGAGACAAAGGGGCGGCAGAAACCTTCAAGGCAGCTCCTACATTCTAGTACTCCTCCACTTCCTCCTCCTCCTCCCTGTTGCAGACCACATGGCATAGGATTGAACTTGGAACAGTAGCACTCAGTGCTCTGGGTTCAAATCCCAGATCCAGCCCTTGTGTACTGTGAAACCATGGACAAGTTACTTAACCTCTCTGTGTATCTCTGAAAAATGTGAGAATAATGATGCATGTGAAGACGAGGGTCATGAAGAAGACCCTGGCTAGCTGTCTATCACTCAATGGCCTTGCAGATCTATGCCAAGGATTTAAAATCAAAGTACTTACGATGATGAGTTAAAAAACAAGGTAACCAAAGGGGTACACCAGAGACGTCCAAACTGGCTGTTGTCATGGTCACCCTCGAGAAAATTTTCCTTCAAAATACTTCAAATGGATCTTTTAAATTTTTTTTCTTTAAAATAACAACAACAACAACAAAAATCTCTCATTCAGAGTTTATAGTGCTGGGGCAAGAAGTTTCTAATATCTAGGGAATCTTCTAATAGACATTATCATTTACATTTTAAACCTTTGAATTATTTTTATTTAAGTAAAATTTATATTCAATAAAGGGCAACCATTTATAATAGAAAAAAAGCTTAATTTTCTTCTCAGTTTAAAGTCATTTGAGGAGATTGAAGCAGAAGGATTGCTGTGAGTTCAAGGCTGCCCTGAGCTACAAGGTCCCTGTCTCAAAAGAGCAGTCAAATAAATACCAATTTTAAAATATTCGCAAATAGCAGCACCTCAAGAGAATGATAAAAGAGCACAGGTTTAAACCTGTCGCAGACTGGGTCACAGGACACTCCTGCTGTGAAGAGAAGGTTTTAAATCTTGGGCCATGGAATGTCTTGAGCTGACAGTGACCTGGGAGCCCAGGCTGAGGGACTGCGGTGTGTGTGTGTGTTGGCCGGAAGTCCCTTGGCCATCCTTGGCCATCAAGACACCCCGCGGTCATGGTGGTTGCACTGAGTGCTCCCTCTGGTGCCAGCTGCACTCTGCACCCAGCATTCCTTCTGCCCTCTCTCCTGGAAGTCGTAGGACAAGCGGCCTGTGCTCTGTGGGTCACCAAAGGGACCTCAGCTGTGCGGCTTTGGGGCTGCCCCTGTGACAAACCCATTGTGCCTGCGCTGCACCCTGCATGCCCTGCGGGCCTCTGCTGATCTTCTCTACTGTGTTAGCATTTAGAAGGCAGAGAGAGATCAACAGAGAACGGAGGACATGTGTGAAAAAATGGAAGAGAAACGGGTGGGGTGGGGGTGGCGACTTCACAGGTGGGGCCTTTTGATGGGGCTTCTTTAAAAATCCTTTTCCGTGTTCATGTGTGTGCCACGCATACGTGTGCACTTGTGCTCGCATGTGTGGACACATGTCTGTGCGTGACTGCGTGTGGAGGCCCAAGGTGGATGCTAGGATTCTTCATCGGCTGCTCTTCTGTCTCGGTCCCTGAGGCAGGTCTGTCAGTCAAACCCAGAGCTGGTCTCTCTAGCCAGCTTGCTCTGGAGATCCTGTCTCCTCCTTTCAAAGCTGGAATTGCAGATGGGCCAGCACACCCACCTGGCAACCACATGGGGGTCCCAACTCCAGGGTCTTCGCTTGGCACGCTCACTGCCATTGAGCAGTTCTAAGTCGCAGCTGTATTCAGTGGGTGTCAGTGAGTCTACACCCCAGCTCTTCACAATCTCCCCCAGAACTCCACCGGGGAGAAGAGTCAGCCTGACTCAGTTTCCCCAGTGTCCAGCCCCAACCTCGGTCAGAATCACAGCAATGTGGTCCCAGCTCCTTGCTCCCCCATTTCTGTCCCTGGCCCTTGTCCTTACCTGTCTGTCTGTCTTCAATGGGACTCAAGACCCTAGGTCTTGACCCACTCCCGTGATGGCTGCTCTTGCAGCCCATCCTGGGAATCAGGTCTGTATGCCAGTGGAGGCCAGGTTCCCGTGGTGTGTCATGTTTTTGACTGGCCACCAGGCACTGGCTTGGTTTCCTGTTTACTGCTGAGGAGATCTGGGGACTGTGGGGTCTGCAGCCATGCTGTGGCTGTGGCCAGCATTTAAAGGTTATCACCCTATCAAGCCAGATAGGCCACGGGCCCTGTGATCCATCAGCTGTCCTCTGAGGTCACTGGGAGCTCTGAACCCTGGGAGGTCATCTTGTTGAGGCCAGGCCTGGCAGGCAGACAGAGGCCTCAGCAGAGCCAAGATATCCATTGTCTTTGCTTAGAATTAGAGCTCATGGCGCTATTTGAAAAACACACGGACAAGATTCCTTGTATGAGTTCCTCGAGTGCCAGACATGGTCTGGCTTGCCTATTGTCCAGGCACACTCAGGAAGCTGAAGCAGGAGGATTACCACAAGTTTGAGGCCAACCTGAGCTTCAGAGTGAGACACTGTCTTAAAAAAAAAATCCTTCACATTATTGAAGTTTTAAGAAAAGCGCAGCACTCACTGCAGCCCGACTTTACTCTGGAAAATGTTGAGGTACAGTGGCTCTCACGTCTTTATTTTTCAAAGCTGAGGTGTTATCCCATGTACCACTGCTGACTCCTCATCCAATAGCACCTAGGACGAATCATCAAGGCCACTTAGGACCCCTGCATGCTACCCCACCATGCAGCGTAGACTTCTGCCAGGTCTTGTCCATGAACAAAAATGGCCCTACGGGAAGGACCGGCAGCACAGAAGTCTTAATATTTTCTCGGGGTAAAATCCCTGCACTGGACAACTGGAGCATAGGCACATGCATGCTGACCACCTCTGCACTGAGCAAACTGTTTGCTGACACAGAAGTGCCAGTCTGTCCCAGAGGTGCCCCCATCCCAGTACCTAGCCCTGTCAACATACTCAGAACATCCCAGTTCTTTCACTGAGGTCGTGAAGAAGCACAGCCCATGCTGTTGTTGGTCTCAAAGACTTCCTCGTACATCAGTGTCGGGGATCTGTGCATCTGTGAACAAGGCCAGCAGATGAGGGTTCGATCCTCCAGCAGTGCAGGTGTTCGGCGGTCAGCAAATCCAAGCCCAGTCTGGCTCTCTATTGGTCTGCCTGCCTTTCTGCCTATCCACCATCCACCCATTCATAAATCTACCCTCACGTCCATCTACAGATCTAGCCATCTGTCTACCGTGCCGCCTCTCTATCTACCTGATCCACACCTGCCCGTCTACCCACCCATTCATCCATCCACCCATCTACCCATCCATGCATTCAGGTACCCATCCATTCATCCATGCACCTACCCATGTTTTCATCCATCCACCTGTCCAGCTATTTACCTACCCACCTTTCTATCCACCTATCCATCCATCCATCCATCCATCCATCCATCCATCCATCCATCCATTCATTCACCCAGCCACTCACTCATCCATCTATCCATCCATCCATCCACCCACCCATTCATCTATCCATCTACCCACACATCAACCCATCCATTTATCCAGCCAGCCATCTACCCATCCATCCCCTCATTTATCCATCCATCCAACCATGCACCCACCCATCTACCCATCCATCCATTTATTCACCTATCCATTATTAGATACTGAATAAGGCCAACCGTCTCTCCAGAAGGGATGGCCATGGCTGTCTCTGAACCTGTGATATGGGGTGTTCGCCTGCATTCCCAGCTCAGATTCATTAAGGTAGAGCATCTGCCTAGCCTACACTGGGCTAAGTGATGTGCTCAGTTCTCCAGGGCAGTATCTTAAGCTGCCCTCTGTGCCTAAAGCACGCAGTACTTTTTCCACTACTTTCTCCATCACAGTCATAGGCACAGAGAGGAAGGTGCCCTTTCCTGGGTCACACAGCTATAAAGAAGTACAGCAAATAGCAATGCCCTGCCCCTCACACTCAAACATGAGAACTTTTCCACCTCAAGGGCTCTAAGGGATGCTACGCTGTCAAAGGAGAAAACCAGACACTTTTTCAGGCCCTGTTCTCTGGCTTGTTCAGACCTTGTTTAGCTGTCCAAGGAGACAGAGCCACCCTCATGTTCCCGAGAAGTTTGGCTTTGTTCATGAACTCAGGGGCTGCAAAGTAGCAGAGGGTCCCAAGGACATCTCAGGAGGTTTGGGATGGCACCTATCCATCTGTTCATGGCAGAAAAAAAAAAAAAAAAAGAAGCCTAGCTCCGTCGATACAGATGCCAAATTAGCTCCAAGCTTCCACCTCTGTTTTCCTTACCAGGAGCCAATTTCAACGGAGCTCAGTTTTCCAAGTACAGAAGTCCCTTTAAGAAAGCAAGAGGTATAGTTGGCTATGATCCCTAACCTGCCCTCCATGGCCCTTCCTCCTGTTCATCTGCCACCTTGTTTCCCGGATGCCTATCTAAGCTTAATGCCAGTCTTTGGAACTTCTTTCCCTGGGTGTCCAGGTCTTGGAACTCTGAGGAGAGGCCCTCTCATCGGTCAGTCACACTTGAGAATGAATTAGCCCAACAGTCAGTCCCAATGGGAACATGTGTATTTTTAGAAGGAGGCTGTTCCTCATGAGCTGGATGCCTGTGTTTTGGACAGAAGGCATCTCCAGCTCACCAAGGTTTGTCTTCACGATTTATGTCACCCTCCCTCTCAGGGGTACTTGAACCCTTCCAGGCGTGTAAGCAAAGGGATCAGCTGGGAGTTGCTTGGAAAAGCACAGGAAAACGGCCACAAAAGAAAGTCTTCGCACTTTGATTCCAACAAGCCAAACGAAATTCAACGAAAAGAAAAACAGCAATGAAGTGAGGGTTACCCAGAGGTGCTTTTGAATGCATACAGCCTGTTCTCCCCGTCTTTGAACTGCCAGTCAATCACAAGGGGAAGAAGGCTGGGGGTGGGGTGGGGTGGGCTGGCTCTGCTTCCTCTCGGGTGAGCACCTTGGCTGGAAACTCCAAGTTCCCACTCTAAATTTAAAAGCTCACGTCCCAAGACCCTTGAGCAGAGGTTACCCAAGGCCCATTCCGGGTTCAGGCGGAAAGCAGCGACTTTATTTGGCAAGGAAACGCCTTGCGAGAGGCTTCTCTGGCCAGCGATGTGGAGGAAAGCTGTGACTCAGTGCGTTTTTCTCTGGCATTTACAGCCCTGAAAAATGATTGCAGCTTCCTCCGGGCCGCTGGAGCCAGAGCCTGAACAAGTGACCTTTAAGGCGAGTTTGTTTACCTCAAGTTGGGGGCTAGGGCCCTCGCGTGAGCTCTGGGGCTCCTCTCCTGCTCTTCCTGATCCCAGCTGACCCTCCGCGGCCCAGAGGGAGGAGTGGGCAGCCGGGACTGTTCTGCAGAGGAAGGAACATGTCATGTGAGCAGGTCTGCGGTGACACCCTGGGAAGGCACCCCTCAGTCAGCCTCAACCTCCGGCTCATCAGGCAAAGCCAGAAGCGCACACGGGGCTGTCTTTCCAGGCCATGCCACAAACTAGGTTTGAGTCTCAACTCCTTAGACTCTTACACCAAGTTCCAGAGAAGGAGCGATGGAAAAAGATGGCTAAGGAGAGGGAGCCATGAGCTTCCCTCCATGTTACACACAGGCCCTGCAGCCGGCTTCTCCCACTGGTGTTCAGCACCAAGTAAACCAGCCCAGACAGGAAACAGTAGAACTAGGCTCGCTGCCTTCTCCAGAGCAGGAGTAAAGCTTGAAGCCTTGGATTTGTTTGCTGGTTTGCTTATTATTTATCTCTTTATCTAGAGACCGGGTCTTCAATGGCCCAGGTTGGCCTCCAGCTCTCCATGTTGCCAAGACAGCCTTGAACTTCCGATCCTCCTGCCTGCAGGTGCTGGGATGGCAGTCCTGTGCCATTGCACCAGGTCTGTGTGGCGCTGGGGGTGGAACCCACGCCCTCACCCTTGCTAGGTCGTGTTCTGCCCACTAAGCCCCAGCTCTAAGCTCGCACACCTACATTTGGTGCTAACAGGGCCGGTCCCCCCTGGTCCTCGCTTCTCCAGCAGTCATTTAGTTTCTGATACAGTACCGTACTCTTTCTTTGGGGGAAATCTAGGAAAGTAGACAGAGAAAAATAAAAGTGACAACAGGTCTCATCTCTCTGATCAAACCAGGGCTCTGTTTCCCTCAAGTCACTTTTTAATGTGGGGTGTGTGTGTGTGTGTGTGTGTGTGCGCGCACACACGCATGCATACATACATGTGTGTGCATGCGTGTGGGTACGTGTGAGCAGAGCATCTTTTAGAAGGCTGAGGAGCCAGGAGTTTCACCCTCTTCCCACACACAGACAGCCCGTAAATCCCTTCTCGGTCATCAATTCTTTTTAAGCCTTGTGCCACAGCAGCTGCTGATGTCGGTGTCTTCCTGTGCTTTGATTTATTTTTCTATTACCTGTGACAACAACTATGTCAGGGTGCGTGAACTTCCTTTCCTGGTGGGGGGAAAGAAAGAAAAGGAAAGAAAAAGAAAAAAAAAAGTGCTGTGGAGTGGCAATATGTGATTTCCTGAAATTAAGTTTTAAGAATTAGACTTTTTTTTTTTTTTTTTTTTTTGTGAGCCAAGTGCCTGCTTCCTGACAGATTCCAAATCGTGACTCTGTGCTGGCCAGAGGAAAGGGAATGCTGAGACCCTGGCTTGGAACAGTGGCTCTCCCCTCCCCCATGCGGATGTGCCGTACAGCTCAGGGCTCTGCCGCCCCTGGGGGTCCCAACCCTTGGGCTTAACTGATAAGGCCCCTGGTACCCTGTGCCGAAGCCTCCCTGTGCCCCTCAGCCTGTAGCTCTGGTAGGAGAGACCATGAAACATGAGTTTTCATTTTGACGGCTGACGCCCACCAGCGAGCTCTGCTCTGTTAGGCGTTCTTCCTGGAAGCTGCCCGGGCCCGTCACAGATGGAGCGTGAACAGAGGAGCACGGAGAGCATGTGGCCGGCCTGCAGGTGTCACGGCTGGCACACAGCTAGCACACAGCTCCTATGCAGTCAGCACGCAGCTCCCATGCCACAAGAGACGCCTGCCTGGGGGCCGGAGCTCTGACACACGTTTGTGCCGGGTGACTTTATGCGTAAGGAGAGGCTTGCTGGAGCTAGGAAAGACCGCAATTTTTCTCTTCTCGACTTAGAAGGACCGGGGCAGGTCTTTTCCTGCTCTGAGGTTCTGGGCTGTTAATAGTCCCCAATTTCCCAGCACCAGCGCTCCTGCTCAGCGGACGGCATGAGGCTTAGGAGAGTCACCAACCTCAAAGTCAGTCGTCTCGGTGTCCTCCTCTGCAGGACGCGCACAGCACATGGGCATCTATACTTGAGGCGTGACCCTATGACCCTGCGTGAGAACAGACCCGAGAGTGACCAGCTGAGGCCAGAGCCTTTCATGCTACAAAGCGAGGCGAGGCTTCACGTCGCCAAACGTCTGGGGCCTCGATCCACTGGATTAAGGGACGATAAAGAGAGGCTGGGAGTTGGTAAAGCACAAGGACCCCAGTTCAAGCACATGCTGGGGAGGCGGGTCCCTGGGACACCCTAGCCATCCACCTTATGCTGACCAGTGAGCGCCAGGCCACTGAATGGCCTCTGCGGACACCACAGGGGCCCACGCATCTGTGTGCGCACACACAGATGCTCCTGTAGGCCATCCCGGCGGGCCGCTCAGTAGGTGGGTGACTGTGTGGCCCACATCTCATATCTCCTCCCTGTCAGAGGGGCCATAGCAGCCCAGCCGAGGCTCGGTGACCATGCTTCCAGAACCTTCTCAGGCTCGGCACCCAGCCAGTGGGCAGCCTGTAGCACACAGAGGAAGTGTCTGGGTGCACGGGAAGGACTGATGTCACTGTGACACGAGGCTGGCAGCAGAGGGGACCCCAGTAGGCACAGTCTCTGGTAACTGGAAACCCTGCTGCAGAGAGAAAGAGGGGAGGGGGGAGAGGAAGGAGAGAGAGAGAGAGAGAGAGAGAGAGAGAGAGAGAGAGAGAGAGAGAGAATTTGCTGGGAAAAAGTGGGGAAGTTAAGGCGGTCACTTTAAATTAAATATCTTAAGTAGACGCGTGCTCTAAATGTGAAGAGACAGCTATGGTGCATTAAGCCAGTGATGCCGCGTAATTAAAAGCGGATTCGTGCAGACAGAGCTGCAGGGAGGGCCCGTCGGCCTCAGGAAGTTTGGTTCTAATAAGCCCAGGGCTCCGTTTGCCCTCCACTCACTCGGCAATAATAATTTGTTCCCTTAATGAAATAATATCCATTTACCACAGAGGCGCAGCGCAACCGGCACCGCAGCCCCGAGTGACCCAGGGGCAGGAGGGAGGACTCCATCTAGGACCCAGGGTGGAAGGAGCACCATCAGCCCTGCTCAGCACACAGAGCGCTGTGTGTGTATGTGTGTGTGGGTGGGTGGCGGAGCTGGTTGTGCAACTCAGGCTCTCGGTAGTCACTTCTAGAATAGTCCGGGAAGATGAGCACAGGCCTTCCTACCGCCTTCCTTCCTCCTTCTGCCCTCTCGTTTCTCTTTCCCTGCTCCCTTCTCCTGTTCCTCTGCGCCTCTCTCTCACTCCTATGTCTGTATCAATCTTTTTACGGCAAAGAATGGGATGCCAGAGCCCAGACCCAAGCGTTCTGCGGCACGCTCACTCCTGCCTGGCCATGGGCATATTAATTCTCACAGCGGCCCAGCTGTGGCCCTAACAGAGGCTTTCATCAGAGCCAAGGGAAATCTGGACGGCCCCTCCCCCAGTGAGGTCAGCCCCTCTGCCCAAGCTGATGGGCCGTTCTGATCTCTCTCTTCAGGAATTCCTCTGTGACTCTTCCCTTCCGTGTCTTGCAGCATCTAGCTGAGCTGGTTGTGCCCCCGTGGACATCCCCCTGGCTCCATTTCCTCTTTGCTTCCTGTCACTGTCTTCGGTGTAGGACTTTTAAGGGCTCATAAACGCCACATGGGAGCCTGTCTCCAGGCTGGCTGCCTGTTCCCCATGTCTCTCTCTGTGGCCCTTTCTTTGATTGACAGATCTGTGTAAGTTTTCTAACTCACTGGGCGCCCCAGTCAATCTGATGGACGCAGAGCTAGCTAGGGTCACTATGCTTGAGTGAGCTAACCGAACAAGACCATAGGGAGACAAGGCGGAAGCCAAGCCTAGGCAGAGGGCCTATGGTCCAGTTATCCAAGAGTCTGAAGCAAGAGGTTAAAAGATGCAAGACCAGCCTGGGCTACAGAGGACATTAGGGCTATCCTGGGCTACAGAGGGTGTTGAAGGCAACCTTGGGATACAAAAGGCATTTAAAGACAGCCTGAGCTATTGAAGACATCAAGGACAGCCTGGACAACTTCAGTGAGACTCTTTTTGTTTCAAAATTCAAAAGCAGAGAGCTAGGGAGATGGATCAACGTGTAAAGAGCTAGCTGCGAAAGCAAGAGGACCCGGGTTCAAACCCCGAGCACCCGGCCAGGAGCTGGGTGTAGCCTGCAACCAACCAACCCTAGGGGGAGCTTTCCGGCAGCCGGATCACCCAGTTGGTCCAATCAGAGACCTTGCCTCACAAAAACCATGTAATCCACTGACGTGGAGAATGGTAGAGAAAGACTTCGGGCCCCGGCCTCCACACACGTGTGCCAACGTGCACTCATCAGTCAGGCAAGTGCGTGTGTGCGGACAGTGACACGGGCGTGAGTGTGCCGTGTGAGACCAGAGGTCAGTCTTGGGTGTTTCTCTCCCGCTTTCCTCACCCAGCTTGCTTTTTGGCACAGGGTCTCCCCTTGGCCCTCTTGGCCAGCTAGTGTGGCCGGCCAGCGAGCTCAGAAGGAGGGTTACAAGTGCGCATTGCCTCACCTAGCTTTTGTACATGGGTCTTGGGGACTGAACTCACGTCATTGTGCTTACAAGCAGGCCCTTTACTGACCGAGCCATCTCCCCAGCCCACAGGTGGACCCCCTTTTTTTAAGTAAAACACTAGACATAGATCTTTAAATACAGAGAACATACAGGCTGGTCCCCAACCTGAGGCTATGTGCCCCTTTGTCGGCCACACACGGTAAGTGGGACTCAAGCTAGTTCCCTGAACTCGTCCACATGGGTTGAATTTGCTCAAACAAGCATCAATTTGTTTTCTTGTTCGAAAATGAAAGTGAGGCAGGGAATGCTCTAGAGTTCACGTGGAGACAGGCGTCGCCATGGGGAGCAGGGCTGGGTTTGGGATGAAGAGGGGGCAGCTTCAGGCTTTTCCCCAAGAGACTGTGACACGAGACCCCCTCAGGAAATGGACACGGCAAGCTGCTCCTGAGCCCGGCTATGCTGGACATACAAGCCCAACAGGAAGAAGAGCTGGAGCCCTTCTGCTATGTCACCCACCCCACGGGCTCCACGGCCCCAGCCTGGAGTGTGTGTGTGTGTGTGTGTGTGTGTGTGTGTGTGTGTGTGTGACTGTGTGGGAAGGAGGTCAGTCTCATGTGTGGTGTCATTCCTTGGGTGTTGCCCCTTTCTTTTAAGACAGGGTCTCTCATTGATCTGGAATTTGAAAGTTTGTCAAGTAGGCTAGGCTGGCTCTCTCCACCTCTCTCCTCCTCTGTTTTAGTGTGCACCACCTTCTCCAGTCTTTTTTACACGGATGTTAGACTCAGTCTCTTGTGCTTGCACGATCAGCATTGTGTGCTAAGGTATCTCCCAGCCCTGTTTTAATAGTTGTTTTTTTACACAGTTTATGGACTGGGGAATGACTTGATGGGTAAAATGTTCACTGTGCAGGCATGAGGTCCTGAGAGCCAGCCCCAGCACCCAAGTGGAAGCTGAGCATTGCAACACGTGTTTATAATTCCAGTAAAGGGGATGAGGCTGGATGGTCCATCTGAGTGAGTAAGGGAACTCCAGGATCAGTGAGAGGCCTGACAAAACTCAGGCAGAGAGAGACAAAGACAGTAAGTACCATCAGATTCTGCCCTCCACACATCACACATCATTCCCGGGTGAACAGACCCATGGGTGCACATGCATACACACACACACACACACACACACACACACACACACACACACACAAACGAATGAATGAAAATTTAAAAAAGCAGAGACAAGTAGAGGGCCTGAGCATCAGTGCCCTGAGTCCCCCAGTGTGAATCAAGAGGCATAGGCTTGCACACCAGAATCAGGTTAGATGGGACAGTGATGGCGGTGTCCCTGTGAGGGGCATCTCACCAGTGTGGAAGCCCCACTCTCTGCTTCACCACTGCTCAGCCGCACTCTGTAGCTGGGACAAGTCAGAAGTCAGTTGCTTCCATCAGATGTCCCTGTGGTCCAAGCAGGACACAGGCTGCAGGCCCCCTTCGGCCCAGCGAAAGCTGGCCTCACGGGGCTGTGCACAGTTTAACTCTGGAGGGCCCAATTCAGCGGCAGAAGGCTGTTTCTTTCCATGAGGAGGGGGCTCAGGCGTGATGAGAACAGTGCTGGGCGTGTAGGCCTCAGACAGCACCGCAGAGACCGAGGCAGGTGGATCGCCAGGAGTACGAGGCCAGTCCAGTGTGAGATTCCAACTCAAAACTTGTTGATAAAAAGTTAGCCGTTCGCTCTTCTGCTTCATGACAGGCACCGATTGTTATTTGGTCTGAAGTCTTTGTTAAATGAGTTTTGTTGCAAAGCTTTATTTTTTTTTTATTATTTTTTATTTTTAACTTTGAGGAGATCTTCCTTTGCTTTGCCTTCTGAAGGGTTTGAACTTTGGAGGTGACATTCTGTGGAGATGGGGTGAAAAATGGGGGCCATGGAAGGTAGGGAATGTGTTCGGTATCTTAGATTGAAAATTGCAGCATTTGTGTTTTGGGAAGATCTGAACCCAGCTCCCACGGAACCTCTGCTATCAAGCTCTCCAGCTCCAGCCTTTGCGGGAGCGCTGGCTCCACTCTGAAGGTGCACGATGATGTCATGGGTGACAGCCAGGCAGTGGCTCTCAGAGGCTCTGAGAGAGGAAAAGGCAGCCAGAGATGATTCTGGAAGATGCTGATTGGTCTTCCCAGGTCTGATCAGCTTTTCCTCCCTCCCTCCCTCCCTTCCTCTCGCCCTCCCTCCTTCCTTCCTTCCTCCTCATTCCTTTCCTTTCTTGCCTTCTTGCTCCTGAAGGCCAGGCTGTTGGCCTTCAGCTCTCAGCAGGGAGCTCTCCAGCTCCCTGCCTCCACCTCCTGAGTGCTGGTTTTACAGACATGAGCCACCGCATCCATTTCCCGATACTTTCCAGAGAGAGCCACACATGAGGCAAAAGCTGCCATTCACACAGATCAAGGCTCAATCTGATTCAGGGGTACTCCCTCCCCCTGCCGATTTCCACTTCCCACTTCTCTGCCCCATCCCCTGCAAACACCTTCACATCTGCGGTTTTGCCCTTCATTATGAAGTTGTGTTTTACTTTCAAACCCAATAATGGTGGAACTGACTTAATTAGGCTCCAAAGCCAAAATCGCAGCAGAATCTCCACTGTGGGATCTGAAATCAGATTAGTGCAAAATCTGAGCTGTGGTGGGCTCCAGCTGCAGCATCTACAAGGCCTCTGTGATGGGAGCACAGTTTACAGCTCCAGGAGGAGGGCACAGCCTAGAGGGAAGCGGCTCTGCCCCACAGGATGGAGACCTGCAGCTCCCTGACCCCAGCTCGGTGCCTGCCAACCTCCTGTCTTTAAGGTGGTGGCATGGGGGGTCAGCAAGTCTCCTGGGGACAGGCATGAGAACATGAGCTCGCATGGCACCCAGGGAGCAAAATCAATTTATGTCTGAGCGTGAACCGCATCAGTAGCTTCGTTTTCTGTTTTTATTGTTATTTATGTGGTGGGTGGGGGCGGGTGGCAAGCTTGTGCCGCAGAGTGCATGCGGAGTCTGAAGAGCGGCTTTTTTTTTTTCTTCTTGAGACAGGGTCTCACTCCGTAGCCCAGGCTGGCCTCCAGCTTACGGAGATCAGCCTGCCTCTGCCCCGTACCACAGCAGCAACTTTGGAACTTTGGGGAGTTGGAACTTTTGGAACTTTGGAACCTTCTGGTGTGGGTCTGGAGGATGAAATGCTGGTGGCCAGGGCTGGACAACAGGTCCAGTCCTTCCCTCTGTATGAAAACCAAAACCAAAGTGAGGAAGGAAGCTGTCGACCCACAGGAGAGGCTGCTCAGTAGTGAGCACTGCCCTGCAAACTGGCCGGCTCTTCCAGCCTCAGCACAAGGGAAAGGAAACTCCAAACAGCTGTGCAGGGTGTGGTTGACTTTATAGGGTCCGTGCCAGTGTTTCCCTACAAAGAAGGAAGTTTCCCCATGCCTCAGTTGTTCTGTAAACTGGGGGGAGGGTGCAATAGAAAATGAAGAGAGCAGGAATGTTGTCAGCAGGCAGCCCCACTCCTGACAGCTGTCAGCAGGCCCTCCTCAGTGTGTGCCCTGTCTGTCCATCCAGTCATGTTAGGGACCCCGTTGTTCCAGCCAGTCGAGTAGGCCTCCAGACCTGGACAGCTTAGCTAAGGGAAGCCACACTCAGGGAACCCCTGTCTCCTCAGTCCTTAGATCCTGATTCACTCACTCTCTTCTGATTTCCCAGGCAATTTCAGAGTGATTTAGTCCCTGGTTCCGGAAGGAATTAAAGGCAAGCCTTGGAAACAAGAAGCTGATTTGACTACCAGCATCCTAACAGGATGGCTGAGTCCTGGCTGGAGTGGGGGCAGCTATCCCCTCCCCCAGAGTTGAGTTTCGTGGTGTCTGTGGACAGGAGTGTTTGATCCCTGCAGCCCAATTATCTCCAGTGTTTGCATTCTCCAGGGCTATATATTTTGGTGACTTCAACACTAGGGCCTTAAATGACACAATAAAAGAAAAAGAATTCCTCCCTGGGGACCAGGCTGGCCTCAGGAGCTCCCAGGGTCTGGGCAGTTTTTGAGGGGCCCAGTGACCTTCTCCACAAACAAACACATGAGGCCTCTTCCTTCCGTCCTCCCAACAGAGGCGGACAAACAGGGCAGTTCTCTAGCCAGACACTAGTCACCCGGAGAAGCCTCCAGAAGTCTCTGCCAGAGACTTGTCTAGGATCTCCCAGCCCCACCCCCGACACACACAGGCCCCCGTTAACGCAGGTGAAGAGGCTGCTGGGCTCCCCAGGTGTCCTGGCCTGGTAACCCTGTGTCTCTCATCTCCTGGCCACTGTGATGCCAAACAGGACACAAACTGGGACAATTCCTCCGCTCTGGGCCACTTGCCCTGAGCATCTGGGAGTGCGGTCCCCTGCTCAACACCAGCTGTTGCCACCTGTGAAAGGGGCAACAAGCAGGTAGGAGAGGGGATTGCACACCCAGGGAACCCCCTCGGGCCAGAGCCACCCGGGAGGACCCACCCCTGTCCCGGGAAGGCTTCGGAACCATTAAGATAAAACCAAGAGGCTCACGACCTGCCTTTGATTTAATTCTACCATCAACCCCGGGGCGTCGGGGTTGGGCAGCCTGAGACTGCACAGGCAGAGAAACTGAGGCCCAGAGAGAGGTGTCCATTAAAGTGTGTCTCCAGTCTCCTGCTGAGGCCAACAGTATAAAACCAAGCATGGGGGGAGGGGGGCTGTGAGGGACTCTGTGTGTGACTTGAACCTGTGTACTAGCAGAAGAAAGTGGGAGGGAGGCACTGGGCTCTCAAGTTTTGGGCACTGTGAGGCTGACCACAGTGTTTGTCAGTATGTAGCTTCCCCCCTACCCCCACGCGTTCTTTTGAGGCAGAGAACTCACTGTGTGTTTTGAGGCTGGCCTTGAACTCGCGTAGAGCCTTCTGACTCTGCCTCCTGCTTGATGGCGACAGGCACGCACCACTATGTGCAGCTTTCTTATAGAACGTTAGGAGAGAATAGAAACAGATGTGGCCCCCTTTGCAGGTCATGGGGCAGCCACCGCTCCTTGACCACCTGTTCCCGCAGATCCAAGAGGGAAGAGCCGCTTGCCTCCAGCTGGTGAGGAAAGAGTCTGTCCCCTCAGGTCGGTGACCTGAGGTTCCATTCTGATCCGTTTTCTGTATAGCTATAGCCTAGCATGGAAGACTGAATGACTTCTGAAGATAAATTCTCGTTGCTGTTGGAAGGGCAAGAGCAGGTAGCACTGCCCGTGTACCTGCTGGGTCAGAGAGTGGCCTGGGACACCAGACCTCGGGCGAGCAGTAGGCCCACTCAAGTCCTTCGCCCACTCCTGCAGACCTGCAGACTCTAGCTCCCCACCCAGACCCACCTCCGTTAGCCATCTCTTGTGAACTGAATATTCAGGGTTTCAAGACATGAATTTCTCAAGAGATCTCCAGGCCTTAGCAGAGGCACCCTCTTCCCCGGAGGATTTATTAAAGATCCTCCCATTTCTCTCCAAACAAACCGTCTCTGACATCTTAAGTACTGGGAAGCAAGTGACAGGAGGCATAGGCCTGAGAACGCTTAGCCTTGTCTTCAGGAAGGGATCGACTGAGGGGATGGTGAGCTCCCAGCCTCACACACCTGTTTGCTCAGAACATCGCTGTCCAGAGTCGGCCGCCGGGTCGTGGCCCTGTCCCCAACCTGCTTCTGGCAGGCTCCTGCCCTTCTGAACACTCAGACCCCAGAGCCCTGGGAACTTCCCAGTAGGAATGGCCACGTGAAGGAGTGAAGTCCTCCACTTTGGCTGAAGATAAAGCAGCGTCAGGTTTTCAAGAAAAGCAGAGCAAGAGAAAGGACGGTAAGGCAGGACACAGGGCCAGCCCTCGTGCTCAGCCAGGTATGTGCATATCCTGTTCCCTTGCCCAGGAACAGTCCTGCAGGGGATCTTGGGTCTTGGATCCCGCCTGTGACATCACAGCCCGGGGACACTTTCCACAAAAGGATGGTCTGTCGGGCTGACGAGTCTCCAAGGCAGTCACCCTTCACTGGAGGTAACAGGAGAAGGGTGGCCTCACGGTGTGACCTTTCACCTCTCTTTGCTAAATGGTCCTAATTATTGCATTCGTCTGTCATTTGAGCCACAAATGACCCATTCAGGTCAGGGCGGGGAGCTGGCCTTCCAGCCTCTGTCTGGGAACTTTGCTAATTGTGCCCTGCAGGCAGTTTTGCCTGGCAAGCTCAAGCCATTTCTGGCAACAGGCTTCACCGTGCATCCTCCTGGGAGGGACAGCGGTCTTGGGCATTGCTCAGTGAAGCCCCTGGCACCATGGCTGAACCCCTGTTTCTTCCTTTGTCCCTGGCTGGGGTTCCATGGGGGAACTAGGGACTTTTTTATCTGCAGCAGGACCAGCTGCCCACTGTCCTCCCAGTGGCTACCTCGACAGTGTAGGTAGCCTATGGCACCATCACCTGTGGGCCCCCATCTCCCTCTAGGAACACAGAACCCAGTTCCCAGCCTTCCAAGCAGAAAGGTGACCATGTGGCTAGTGTTGTCCGACAAAGTGTGAGCAGGGGCAGCAGGAGTCACCTCCAGACCCTCTACACCCACCTCCTTGGATGAGGGAACCTTAGCCCTTGGCATGAAAGCTGGTAGGCAGAGACAGCTGGTTCCCTGGGGACTTGGCTCCCCATGTTTATCCTAGGAGGCTCTGACTTCCCAGCCTCCTTTGCAGCTAGGGTTGGCCCCTGCAGTGGGAGTGACAATGGCAGGCAGGGCATCAAAAACAAAAAACAAAATCCCTCTTGACAGAAACACACGTGGGTTCTCCAGGTGGCTGAACTATAAATTCAGTGGTCAGAACTCTGGCAGCCATCTTGAGCCACGAGGGCTGAGGATGATGGGGATGAAGCTAAAAAGTGTCTGCGTCCTCATGCTTCCTGAATTCTGAACTGTTTTAGAAGGGAGAAACTAATCTGTGCTGGCACCATGATTTTTACCCCATTTTCTGTGCAATCCTTTGGCTGCTGCCTGTATGATAAAGCAGGAACCCTGTGAGCAGAGCAAACCTGGCTATGCGCGCTGGGCAGAGCCTTGCCTCCCTGTGACCCTAGGGTCACTTGTTTGCTGATCACCTGTGCCCCACCCCCATCCTCTGTTGGTACCAGCTATAAGGAGGAATTCAGACATACATTCCTAACTTAAGCCACGAGCTGTTCCCAAGAGCCCACAAATCACCTCAGAGCTTCCTGGTAGGAAAGGCGAAAGAGGCATAAATCAAAACCGTTACACAATTTTCTGCGAGAGGCAGGGGGGATTGAATGTGGAAAATAGAAAGCACAATTGGGCATGAATGCATGCCCTCCCAGCACCAAAACCCAAGCAAAAGCCCTTCTTTTGACATGGCAGGTGCCACTCTCTAAACAGTCCCTAGGATGTCCGGCCCTGCGTGTGCCTGCTTCTGACTGTGTCCCTCACATGAACAGAGCTGTATGCCGAAGCTCTGACAGGCAGCTGAGAAACGCTCTCTGAGGGCGTCGAAGGAGGACAAGGATAGGAAGCGTGTGCGCTTGTGTGCGAAGCTTTAAAATGTTATTTATATGCATGCTTTGTACTACATGCGTGCTTAGTACCCAGTGAGGCCCGGAGAGAGTGACATATCCCCTAGGACTGGAGATACAGTCAGTAGCGAGCCTTCATGCGGGTTCTGGGGACCAAAGCTGGGCCCTATGCAAGGGGAGTAAGTGCTTTTTAACCTGAGTCATCTTCCTAAGGATAAACGGCTTTGGCTTGCTGTGAGTTCAAATCCTGGCCACAGACTTTCTGGGTGGCTACGTCCAGGAAGCCACTGCCAAATGGTTGGCATACTTGCTGAGACTCAGTTTCCCTGAGAACTGGAGCTAAAACACTAGTTAGCTCAAGACACGGCTGAGACACTGTGGCTGTGCCTGTTGCTCACTGAGCAAGGTCGGTGGTGTCTCAAATTCAGCCCACTCTGCTCTGCCCAGGCCTCAGCTCAAGGCTGTGTCGTCAAGGACAAGATCGTGTGCACACCTGGCTGGCTGGGGCGAAGAATGCTGGGCTGTGTGAAAGCTTAACTCTCCTCACTGCTTGAAACTTCCAAGCACAGAGTGCAGAGGGGGTTGTCGGAGCTGGTGGCCCTCCCCGGAGACAGCATCGCATCCTTCCATGTCTTCCCATTGTCAGGCCATTGACAAGGCTGCAGGGACCCCGGGGCTGTGGAGCAGGCCTTCCACAGACAGCCGGGCGCTGACTGGACGAGCCTAGGAACTGTAACGTGCTGACGGCTGTGAGTGGCTGGTGCTTGAGTGGAAGCAGCTGAGACGCTTTCATGGTGGGTAAGGCGCCCGGCAACGTGGGGAGCTGACACCCCAGCCTGCTTTGTTTCCACCTCCAGGAAACGGTGATAGGGGTCGGGGTGTGGGTCAGCGGGCAGGGTGTCTGCCCAGCATGGGTTTGATCTTCAGCACACACACACACACACACACACACACACACACACACACACACGTGCATGCATGTGACCGCAGGCTCCACCTACTGCTCTTTCCCTTCTAACAAGCCTTCAAGATGCTTTCTTTGTCCCAGATAGCTCTTGGCCTTCCCACATGTTCAGCAAATACAGTCGCTTTTCCATTTTCATGTCTTGTCCCCGCCCCTTAGATAGCCGCCCCTCAAAGGGGGACAGAGCTCAGGTCACATGCACACAGACCCCCCACAGGTGGCTTAGGGAGCCCCAGTCATGAGCGCAGCCCTCCCTTGAATCTAAATGGAGATACAGTCAGTAGCGAGCCATCATGTGGGTTCTGGGGACCAAAGCTGGGCCCTCTGCAAGGGGAGTAAGTGGGATACCTGTGTATCCCGGAAGGCCTAAGCAGTGGTCAGCACTAAATGGACAGGACAAGTTAAACGCAAGGCCCCTGTTTCCCTGGCTGTTGTCTACAGGAACAGGGGTCCCGTGTTGTCCCCCGTCTTTGCTGCGTGTACATTCTCAAGCACAGTGTGAGGTGAACCTGCCCAAAGTCCTCACGGAAGGGGGCTGTGGGTAGGCCACTCTGGAACTGCAGTCCCACCCGTTTAGCGGCCATCTTACGCTTTAATCCGATTCCTCTCTCTGAACAACCCCCGTGGGTCACTGGCAACAGCAGCCAGCCCAGCTGGGCCAGTGACTCATCGTATTGCAGGCAGCAGTGACCGTGGGGCCATGTTGGAAGACAGACGCGGTTACCATAACTCTCCTAATAGCCATTGGCAAACTAGGACCACAAAGCAGCCCGGCTGGGTCCTTACACACAGTAATGGTCAGGGCAGAGCCAACCCAGACCCTCAGCTAACAGCTGGGTCATGTGATGAGGGGACTGCTTTCCAACAAAGATGTGGACCGTCGTCTGGGGACCTGCCCAAAGCCTCGATGACCTCAGGTAACTGGATCTGGAGGAGGGATGCTGTCCTTGGCATTTGAAGCAGCATCCCGGAGGACCCCTCATTTACGTGGTCCGGGGTAGAGGTTCCCAGCCCAATTCCTGGCATAGTCTGCCAGATGTTCAGGGCACTAGATCACGCCCCTGCCCTGCCCTTCAGAAAAGCATGCCCCGAGGCCCGGGAGGAACCCATTTGGGGCGACTGGCTTCGTTCCTTGCATCTGTTTTCTTTTTGGCTAGCCGGGAAGATGGAAAAGAATGCTCCAAGCATCTCTGGTGGATGACGTGTTTCAGAAACAAAGAAATGGGGGATTTCAGAGCTAACAGTTACCCCAAAGATGCCTGCCACTCCTTTCTAGGTTAAGAAGTTTAAATATGCCTGCTCCGGACACTCAGCGCACTTAGCTATGTCTGAATGCTGACAAAGGATGTATCCTTAGTATTCCCGCCCCAGGAGGTGAGCAGAGCAGATCCCCATGTCCGTGAATGACTTACAAGGGCCCCAGCCCAACCTGTGGAAGTCGATATACAACCCATTCCTGAAGTCCCCATCTGGGACACCTGTGGAACCCCCATCCTACCCTGGTGAGAAACTGTATGGGCAGAGGCCATCCTTGTGAACTATGACACCCTCCTCCCCAAATGTCACCACCAGAGGATCACCTCACAGCAACCTGTGTCTCCATGGAAACGGACATTCCAGAGCATCCCCAGGCAGGGTCAGAGGGGAACAGTTTCCAGACAAATGACCCTCATTCAAAGGGAGTCGGAAGATCCTGAAATTTCCGAGTGGAGCGTTCCTTACTTCAAGGACATAATCCAGGCAAACAGGCAGCCTCTGAGCTCCCGGCTTGAGTGTGTGGTAGAGCAGTGGCATGCCGGAGGCCACAGCCCGGAGGCCACAGCCTGGAGCCAAGTTCCCAGATCCAAGGGCCTTGGGCCTCCCGGCTCACTGTGGTTCCCCCAGGAAGTAAGGACCCAACTTGGTGTCCAGCCACCTTTGAAGCCCTGGGGGTAGCATGTCAGCTGAAAGAGGGGGGGCACCAGGACTCCCTACTGGTGGCCCAGGCTTACCCACCGATGATCACGCTTTCACTTTCCGTGGCACCTCCTGTACTCCAGGTGATCTGGCCTTTCTAACCACCTGGGTCTGCGATGCCATTTGCATCCCTTGCTTTCCTATACATCTGCCTTAGCTTCTTGTCCTGCTGCAGGGATAAATAACCCGACAGAGCAATCGAAGGGGGAGAGGGCATATTTAGCTCATGGTTCAAGTACAGTCGGTCCATTGTGGAGTGACAGCAGGAATGAATGAGGCCACTGGTCACAGCATCCACAGGCAAGGAAGAAGTGAATGCTGCTACTCGGCCGGCTTCCTCCATTTCCTACTGTTCTGGATCCCTGCCCACAGTCAAGAACGGTCTTCCCTCGTTAATCGAGGCCCCTCTCCCAGGTGGTTCTAGAGTCTGTCAAGTTGACCGTTGACTCTACCTAGCATCACCATGTAATTCTGACGAGAAGGCGGGGGCCGCTTGGCTGTGGTGCTGACTGTAATTAAGTTTGGAGGAGAAAGGCTTGGCTTCTCAGGGGCAGCAACTGCCTGGAAACCCAGGGCTTGGGAAACGCCATTGTGACCATGGCCTTGGGCAGATCCCTTGATCTCTTGCATTTTAATTTCCTGTGAAAATCCGAGGAGGTTTGGAGACCTCGCTAGCAAGGCCTTTGCCAAGGAGTTCAGCGGCCAGTCTCAGTGTTCTTCAGTGGCTGTTTCTGCCAGGTTTCCTGAAAGTGTCCGGGGAAGTCCATCGCAGCCAGGAGGTGCCGAGCGTGAGGAGGTGACCTGTCCACCTCCAGATGTATGTGGTGGGAGCAGAGGGATTTCCAGAGACCCTATTTTTATAGCATTTTCCCTGAAATGGAATGTAAGATTCTGCTAGCTCTCCGCCCTCTGCTCTCCATGGGAAGCCCTTGCCTCAGCCCCCTGCTTCCTTCAAAGCTTCCTAGACCCTTCCCTGGCTTGAGGGGAATGCTGCCAAGGCCCGTAAGATCTCACATCGCTTTTGTCCATGCCACTCAAAGGAGCAGCAGGGCTTGGGGAGGACTCCGGTTGTACTCCACAGGGTCTGTCCCACTGTGCCTCCTCCAGACACACGGGGGGAGGGGAGCATAAGAGAGGGTGCATTGATAATGAGTCTGGGGTCCCCATCAGCATTCTTGGTTCCTGCAGCCACAGTGAGCAGAGCCAATCTCTCCGTGCTATCCCGTCAACCTCCCTCTCTACAACCGAGGACCCCGTGGTTACATTTGTTACCAAATATGCCGGCATCATCACCCTGACTCAAGGTTAACTGATGGGCAGCTCAACTCCGCCTGCTACTTCACTGCCCCTCTGCACACTGATGTGTTATGGGTGTAAACGTGATTGTGTTCTGACCCCAGGTGTAGTATATGGGACTGAGTCACGCTGTCCACAGCAGCAAACTATTTGCCTCATGCCGGCTCTGAGAAGGGCTCTTTCCCAGCTGGAGACAGTTTAATTCTGAGGAAATAAAGGCCAGAACCCAGAGAGTGTTTGGGATCTCCGAGAAAGAAGTAGGCTGCTGGTGTCCACCCCTGTTGCTCCTGGTCACTGTTGATACATTTGGATGAGAAGACATTGGAGATAAACTGAAACAAAGATTGGACTTGCCCCAGGAACCCAACGACCCTGACCAGCAGGAAGTAGCTAAAGAGAACCCCCACTAACCCTTCTCTCCTACCTGGTATTGGGGTGTTGGAAGGGATTGGGGTGGAGAAGGGAGAAAGAGGCATTAGAAACATAAATGAAAGAGTTGAAAAGTAATGTCAATGCTAGAGTCACCCCAGTTTCTGGGATGACACTACAGTTGTCACTCGGAGTCTCACAGGTCTGCCAGCACAGAAAACACAAGGCCTCTCCCTCCCCTCCCCATGCCTAGCTTGCTAGGTCACATGGCCAGTCAGCGGGGCTCTGAGGGCCACAGAGTCCTAAGCCTTTCCCACCCATCCCCCCATCACCACCATGGGGGGGGGGGGCTGCAGCTTTCGCTTGTGTGTGGGTAGAGGGATACCCTGCCCAGATTCCCTCTATCACCACAGTAACCCCATGACAGGCTGTGTAGGTGGGTTTCAGACAGGGAGGACATGTGGAGGAGAGAGGCCAGCAGGAGAGTGAGCTGAACAAGCGGAGTTTGACACTAGCTCCCCACGAGGGTCAATGCACAGGATGGCGGAGGGAGGATGCCTGAGCTGGGAATGCCTTCTTCCCCGAGGGCGTGTTTATCTCAGCAGTTTGGCAGAAGGCTGCCTTGCTGGGCTTCCAGTGTGTGCCAAGGGGCTGTGGCTAGGAAAGGAATCCAGCCCTTGCATTCATGCAAGAAACACACCCAAAAGGTCACCGCTGCAGTTGGTAAGAATAGTGACAGCTATGCACAGAATTTGCAAATGGCGGCTATTATTTTGTTGTTTTGAGAGTTTACTGTCTGGGGCTGGCCTCGAACTCCTGATCCTTCCGCCTCCACTTCCCAAGTGCTGAGATTACAAGTGTGCACTGCCACACCCACCTATTACTCATCTTTTTCTGGGACTCTCAGCTCTTTACAGGGACCACAGGCTCTGAGGGTTGAAAAATTGCTTGAGGTCAAATGGCTACAAAGTCAGTGTCTATACCGAAGCAGGACATGATCGGGTCATACCACACATGCCATAGTATCCTTTGGGGAACTGATTGGAGCTGGTGGACACTTAGCCCAGTGGCCAGGGTTCCTACATTGCTCTGGGCCTGTACCCCTGAGAAAGGTAATCATACCTCTGGCCAAAAGATTACTGCTGGCCTAAACCCACCAGGCAGGGGCTAAGGGAAGCTCCTGCCAGATGTTGGGGTACAGCAGCTGTGAACAGGCAGAGATCTGGGAAAAGACAAAGAGGTCCTGGGGAGATTGGAAAGACATGTCCATCTCCAAAGAAGGTAGCTGGAGAGCCAAGTATCCATCTTCTCTCAGAGCTTGCAAGGACACCCACAAACCACAGCTTGTAGAAAGATGCTTAGCTGGGGTGAGGTGGGTGGAGGTGGGGTTCTCTGGCTCCCTGTAGGAGCAGCTTCCCGTGGTGACTGAAAGAAACTCAGGAGAGCCTGCGGCCCTTCCCACAGGGCTACAGCAGGAATGAGACACTAGCCCCACCCCACTCACCGCCCAGGAAGGGGCTTCAGGCAACCGTCCTTGAACATTAGATATGATTAGATATGTATCAATTTCTACAGTACAGCTGTGTGTGTGATATGTTGAGAGAGGGTCCCAGGTAGCCCAGGCTGATCTGGAACTCACTAGGGTTCACTAAGTTCCCCTTGAATGTCTACCCTGCTTCTTCCTCCTGAGTCATAGGACCACAGGCATGCAACACCACTATTTGTTTTTATTTTCATATGATTTTATATGTTGTATAAAATAATTAGGTGATATGAAATCTATGTATTAAAATAATAATAGAAATAAGTGTATTTATGATTATCTTAAAGTGAATATGAATATATTTAAATGTATTAATAAATGCATTTTTCAGTCTCTTGCCTGAGGCTATAACAGAACACCTGAGGCTGAGACTAGATAATGCATTTTGGTTTTTTGTTTTTTTGGTTTTTTGAGACACAGTTTCTCCGTGAAGCTTTGGCTGGCCTTGAACTCACAGAGATCTGCCTGCCTCTGCCTCCCAAGTGCTGGGATTAAAGGTGTGTACCACCGTGCCTGGCTGTGATAGTAGATAATTCTTAAAGAACAGAAGTTTGTGCCTTAGGGTCGCAGGAGCCAGAAGGCCAACACCCAGGTGTGGGCAGATGTCAAGGGCCTTCGTATTACCTTCCGGCCTCTTCTACAGGCCTGTCTTTGTGTCTTTTACTCTGGCCTCTCCTTCCCCCTGCTGCACCACACACCGTCACAGAGCCATCTGAACCTGGTCAGGAAGGCAGAAACCCAGAGACCCCTGTTGTGGCCATGTCCACCTTCAGGTGCCCTGTCCAGGCCACTGCCCAGAGAGGCCACTACCACCCCACAAACTTCCTGCTGGGCATGGGGCACCCTGGCCTTTCTGCCTGTGTTGCCTCTCCAGCTCCAGTGCAGTGTGAAGCAGGAGATGTTTGCTGAATGAATAAGTGAACTCCCAGAGTGAGCCTCCTCCCTGCTGTCCCTCACACTCTGGGCCAGGGGCAGCCATTTCCGATGGACATGAATAGACACTCTCCTGGGATTTCCCTTTTCCTGTCATGTTTCCGACGCTGATGTCCCTAAGACAAAGGTCCCTCCCTTCCAGCATGCAGGATCTTGGGGACCACAGCAAGCCCCCCCTAGACCTGAGGTTTAAAACACTCTCAGCCTCCCAGAAGCCCCAGGTGGAAACAAAGCCTTCCACACATCTCTAGCCGGTCCTCCCTTCTCTCCCTCCTCCCCTGTCTGCTTCCTCCTCCTGTGGGGTCAGCCGCTCTAGACTGCAGGTCACCCTGGGGTTGGAAGCTCCAGGCTTTGTGAATGGGGTGGCCCAGTCAGGGGTAACCCCAAGCTTTGGGGAGCCAGGCCCAAGCGAAGGCTGAGCCGCCTTCTCTGCCCAGAGCACTTGGGCCACAGGGCTCGGGCAGGTAGCAAGTCAGGGGCTGAGGTAGCACCCGCCAGGGGAGGCTGAGCCTGTCCAGATGGAAGGTGTGGCTCTTCCTTTTCCTACCGAGTCTCTACAATCCAGCTGTCCCTGCCAAGGTCACCACCATGCAGAACTTCTCCCCTCAATTCTCTCAGTCTCCAGAGGCTCTGGAGAGGTTTCTCTTCACAGTGCAGCCAGGTAAGCCCCGGCGCCTTGGGAGCTTCTGTGGGAATGAAAGGCAGCATGCAGGCAAGCAGAAGAGAGCTTGGAGACAGGAGTGAGGGGACACTGGGCACCGTCCCCTCTTCACCACGAGCAGCCAGTTCCAGAGAACTTCTCCTGGATGCTCCTTGGCAGCCACAATGGCAATCGCATGTACCACTTGGGACAGTGCCTGGGATGAGGCTCTCCTGTCTCCATCAACCCACCCCCTAGTCCTGTAGTCTCCCCCATTCTTCCATCCAGACAGCCACCCTTCCATCATCACTTCATCCATCCATCATTGAGCCGTTCACCCACAGAAACAGCCATTCATCCACCCATCTGCCCACCAATCGATTGATCTATCCATCCATCCCACCCATTCATCCATCCCTCCATCCATCCATCCATCTATCCCACCCATTTATCTGCCCACCCATTCATCCACCTGCCCATTTATCCACCCGCCCATCCACTCACTGATCCATCCATCCATCCATCCACCCATCCACCCATCCACCCATCCACCTATCCACCCATCCACCCAGGCCTGTACGGCCATTTCTCCACGTCATCCTATGCCCTCTTTGAGGCACCCTGGAGAGAGCGTAGGTCCTGAGCTACTTCACCTGACCACGCATAGCCCACAGGCACTAAATTGCAAGTGGGTAATTTTTACCTCTGGCCTCCTGGGAAAGCAGCACTCCTACATAAACAGCAGATGACCTTTCCAAAATGCCCACTTGATAGGTGGCTGCTGGATGCACTGCCGTTGCCGAATCCACCCCAGGCTGGAGTTTTCCGGGTGGGGTGGAGGTGGGAGTGCCTTCTTTCACGGCCTAACCAGTGATGAATTCTCTAGGTTTTGGGAAGTGGAACTGCCAATCATGAAGGGATCCTGAGTGACGGGGGAGGCACGGTGAGGAGGAACAAAAGCTAAAAGGAGACTGATTAGTTTTTCCAGGAGACTTGCTCTTTCTCAGTCATGAGTAGGCAGTAGATGTAGGAAGATAAAACAAACTGGGGGTGCCGAGCCCTGATCGACCTTCCCTGACGTGGGGCTCACAGACCCCAGCCCAGCCCTCCATCGACGGGTCACACTGATTCGGCCTCACATCTGACAGCGTCTGCTGTAGCCGTGTGCAATGGGAGACCCTTCTGCCACAGGCTCTTTGCACATGCTGTTCCCGAGGTGACTGGCTCCTCACCCTCGGGAGACCGAACCTCTCCAGGGTCCCTCACTCTGGTTCTCTCCCGTGTGGCTCTCTGACCTCTTCCCACCCTTCAGAGTGGTGTGAGATTTCCGGAGGGCAGGGCAAGAAAGCGTGCCTCCCACCCAGGAACGCCTCGTCCCTCTGCACACAGGAGCTGTCCTGAGGCACCCCACCCAGACCCCACGCTCGGGGATGAACGCCTCCCTCTGCTGAGAACCTGCCAGAGGTCTCCTCCTGGTGCCCCACCCCAGGTGCAGGCTTCTCGGCCATAAACCCCGGATGCCTCAGGGAAACACAGATGAGACCAAAGGAGTGGGTGCATGGGGCTGTAAGCCGAGGGGCAGCTGTCCCGGCCTCTGGTGGGTGGGGCACCCCTGACCTGCTCCACACCTCAGCAGGAAGGTCCCTGTAGAGCCACTGGCACGCACTCCTGCCACCAGGGGGCGCAGGGGAGCTCCCACGGGCACAGGGTGAGCCCCACGCAGGCCGGCAAGCCCTTGGGTTTCATCTGAGACTCCAGAAGAACTTACAGAAATATCTTTTGAACTGTGTTTTCCACCCAGAGGGCCCTCGTGACCAGCTCTGGGAAGGCCAGGTGCTTTTACAGTAAGTGCCGTGGGTGGTTCTGGCAGAGCCCATCCTCAGATCCGGGGAGCCTGGGGAACTCAGGGGCCCCAGGTCCCCATGGGACCCCACAGACCCTCTCCAGAAACCCACACGCCCCATCACCCTCCTAACTGTGAGATTTAACACGGAAACTCTTCAAAGAAAGCCTGCCCCGTTACCACTTACAAAGCAGGTGAGGGCTGGCCAGATAGCTCAGTGGTTAAGGGCGTGCATGGCTGACAGAGAACCACGGCTCAGCTCCCAGCACTCACAGCAAGGCAGCCCACAGCACCTGCAAGTCCAGCTCCACGGCAGCTGACACCCTCTTCTGGCCTCCACACGTACATGCATGCACACACACACACACACACATACATACACACACTGCACACATACACACACACCTTACACACCCTACACAGATACCCCTTACACACACACCACACACACCATACATACACACACACACACACACACCATACATACACACACACACACACACACCACACACACCATACATACACACACACACCACACACACCATACATACACACACACACACACACACCACACACACCATACATACACACACACCACACACACCATACATACACACACACACACACACACATACATACACTGCACACATACACACACACCTTACACACCCTACACAGATACCCCTTACACACACACCACACACACCATACATACACACATACACACACACACACACCACACACCATACACACACACACACACACCATACATACACACACACACACACACCATACATACACACACACACACACACATACCATACATACACACACACACACACACACACACACACACACACCACATCACAAAACTGAAAAAAACAAAACACAAAAACCCAAGATGAGGAGGAAGAGGGTGGGAAGGAGGAAAACGAGAGTGAGAGCGAGTCCTTTCTTCTGGTCCTCCGTTCTCAACCTGAACTGCTGGCGGCTGCGGTCCACTATGGCCGGAGCTCCAGGACAGAAGGACTCAGCTGGCCGGTCACCTTGGGAAGAGGCACCCCAATTCTGAGGGGAGGGAAAGAGGGCAGGGATGGGTGGGCGTCACTCCACTGTATGGGTGTCAAGACAATCATTTTTATTTCTCACCTAAAAAAAAACAATATTTTTTTGAGGCAGGTTAGGGTCTCACGCAGCCCAGGCTGGCCCTGAATTCCCTGAATGACTTTGAACTTCTGATCTTCCTGCTTCCGCCTCCTGAGCGCCGGGGATGCAGGCGTGCGGAACCACACCCATTTGTATGATGCTGGTGTGGAACTCAGGCTTCCTGCATGCTGAACAAGCTGGGGGAGTTAACTCAATGTCAACAAATGCGGGTGCCCTGGGATGCCAAGCTCTGCCCCCAAACAGCGGGGAGGCGTGCAGCCTGGGCCAGTACGTGAGAAGTGGGCGTCTTGTCTGTCCCTCACAGCTGGGGTTTTTGGCAAAAGCGACCCCCTTGGTGTGCAAACAACCCTGCCTATCCCCAAGCTTGTGAGGTGGGACTTGGAGAGTCTCGTGGGGAGCCTCAGGTAGGGACCAAGGAAGATTCAGCTTGTTTATTGGTGGGTGGATCTACAAAAGATTGACAGGAGAGCTAAAAAAGGATGATTGACAGCTGACAGACATCAATGGGGACGCTAGATTCACTCAGGGAGCTGTGTGCGTGTGGCAGGGGCTTAGCCTTGGCACGTTCCTGTGCGGTGGTGTGTTCGGGAGTGGTCGGGAGACGCCTTGAGGAGGGTTGTGTTTTCAGACAGGCTGTGGGTGAAATCACTTCAAGTAGTTGACTGGCAAAGGGAGCACCTGGTCCCGCCCCACCCCCTCATTTCACAGACAGGAATGCCGAAGCTCAGAGAGGTGAGGTGAGTCACCCAAGGTCGCACAGCTCTTCCGTGGCAGAGCTGGGCTGAGCTCGTGTTCACGAGTGTTTCCTGTGTGTGACGCAGCCCGCCGGGAGTCTGGGAAGAGAGGTTCTGGCTGCGCCCGCCCGTGTGTGGGCAGCTCTGTGAGGGGTGGCCCAAGATGACCCTCGTGAGGAGGACTGAGAGGACACTCGTCCAGATCCGCTCCGCCCTCCTTCCCCCAAACGCAGAGAGCCAACGCGCACACGCAGCTGGAGGCCTCGGCTTCCCGGCCAAGCTCATCCTGACATAAGACAACTCACAAGCGTGCTCCGTGGGGACCGGCTGTTACCACGGTGCCATTCAGCACGGTTTACGATTTTCCTGGAGCCTCTCGGCCGCCGATGCCAGAGAGTGAGCCAGAAAAAGAACATTCCTGGGTGACGCAAATGCAGCCGGGCCGCAGCAGGGGCATGCCCTTTTCCTGCCCCGGGAAGGGTGGGGTGTGGGGACCAGAGCCATCCGCCATCCAAATACAGAAAGAGATGAGTGGACCGGGTGTCCCAGAGTCCACTGCCCTAGTGGGGTCCCGGCCCCAGGGCCATGCGGAGAGGACAGAGAGGACGCAGAGGACTGCAGCCTCTCCTCTCGGGAGTGAGACCCCCTCTGGGCATGGGACGGCCAGGACACTCACTGCCTTATTTTATTTCCAGATAAAGTTATTTTTGTGGAGCAGGTCCTGCCAGCGAAGGGGGAGATAAGATCAGGCTGCCTCTCCCTGCCAGACGGCTGTGGGGTGCGAGCAGCCGGGCTGGGGTGACAGGACAGCGCCGAATCCAGGCAGTGATGTGGGCCCAGCCAGAGGGAAAGTCCAGAGAACCAGGAGACCCAGAGCTGTGGGGCTGCCAGGCGCTGTCTGGACTTACCACACAAGCCATGGGGCTCTGAGGCCGGCAAGACAGAAAAGCAAGACTGTCTTCATCGGCTTTTCTGGGAGAACAATTTTATTTTTTTAAATAGTTATTTACTTATGTGTTGGTTTGTTTGGGGGCTTGTGGGTGAAACAGAAGCATGACATAGACATGTATCTAATTCAGAGGACAAGCATGAGGAAGCATGACCCTTTATCCATGGGTCCCACGGATTGAACAGGCCTGGCTGTCAGTCTTAGGGGCAAGCTGAGCCCACTTGCTGGCAAGGATGTCCCCACCAAGGAAAGGTCCCATCCTCTCGCTCATCACAGAGGTGTCTGTGGGAACTGGTGCCCAGCATGCTGTTGGTTGGGTTTGGTCCCTGGAACCTACATGAAAGAGGAAGGAGAGACTGGCCCACCACACTGCCCTCTGCCCTCCACGTGCGTGCGCACTCTGGCATACTGTGTTCGATGAAATAACAGATACACTGAAGAATAAGGCTGAGCCTCTCCCAGCCTCTCCCAGCCTCTCCCAGCCTCTTCCTCCTCACTCCACCTCCTCTCTGAAGCATCTAGAGATGCCAAGGTCAGGAGACACATATGTAATCACGCCCAGCAGCGCCTTCAGTCGGCTGCCTCAGTCTCCATTACTGAGCCAAAAGGCCCCATCTCTAAAATGAGTCCCACTTTATTTTCATCGTGGCTTTGTTTTTTTTTTTTTTTTGTTTGTTTGTTTTTTGTTTTTTTGTTTGTTTGGTTTTCTGTTTCCTTACAGGGAGTAGGACACCTGGGTCTGATCGCTAGGCTGTAACTGTTTCATCCCACTGAGGCAAGACTTTGCCTCCATTAACCACTTTCCCCTCTCCTCCCAGCCCGTGGTGACTGCCGCGCTCTGCCTCTGTGGACTTTGTTACGTGCCGTAGATCCTGTGAGACCCCAGGTCCATTGCAATCCGAGACTCGGCCTTATAGAACGCCCATCCTGTTGGGACCAGTGTAGTTGACACAGCACGTCTCTGGGGGTGTTCACTCTGCAGCACGTGCCTCCGTTTCCTTCCTTTGCGTGGCCAAATCGTGTGGGTGGCCTTCCGTTTGGTGTGGGTGGCCCTCGTTTGCTTGTGCTTCTCTGTGGATGGAGAACTGAGATGCCCATCCTGTAGCTGCTACTGCTATGAGCACTTGGGAGACCATCTTGGGTTGGCTTCTCTGGACTCCCTTCCTTTGTCACCTGTGTTTTCAGTGGGTGGCCAAGAAATCCTCTGTGTTTCCTTGCAGGGGTCTCTTAGCTTGGGGCCCTGTGCCAGTTCTCCCGCCCGGGCCTCTGGGGCATTCTGAACCCCTGCTTGCGCATGGTGAGAGCTCAGCGTCGGCTTCCTGTCGGCCTGTCCTGATACCGGCCCCTGCACTGTGGGTTTCCCCTGGAAGTTCTAGGATCCCCTGTCTGCAGGCTGGACTCAGCGCCCCTTGGGGGTGTTTCCGAGTACTCAGTTCTACTCTGTCCATCTGTCTGATTCTTCATGTCAGCCGGGTGTTTGAGTCAGGCTGCGGGAGGGCTAATCCCTACCTCAGTTTTACATGGAAAAAAGTATTTCTTTTATGTGTATAATTGCCTGCGTGTACATATGTGTACATGGGCGTGTGGTGCCCTTGGAGGCCTGAAGAAGGCAGGGCAGGGAGAGGGGAAGAAAAAGCAAAAAGGAAAAGGGACAAACAGGGAGGCTTAGATTGGGACAAGCAGGGACTGTGCAGAGGTTCTCAGAGACCGTGTAGTCAGGATAGACACAGGGGGCTCAGCTCAGCAAAGGACCCCACTGGGGACAACCAGTCCCCGTTCACACTGGGAGTCCCCCAGTGGACTCCCATGCCACAGAATGGGAGCCCGAGTCTTGGCAGGGAGAGAAATGCAGAGTCCTCACTGAGCCAGGGTGGCTCTGAGCCTGTGGGGGGCCTGGTTGCCATAGTCCTCGGGGCTATCCATAACTGAATCTTTCCATTCTCCCCATGGGGATAGGGAGAGCTGCAGGCATCAGGCTTCGGTGGACAGTCACACCAGCCCAAGGCACACACATTTCTTATGAGTTCCGGATGGTGGGAGTGCTGAGTCCAGAGCCCACCTGCTGTGAATCTTAGTTTGGAAAACAAACCCCTCCTATCACTTTCCTGACCCCCAAACGTAAGCACCCTGCTCTTCAGCACCCTGCTCCTCAGTCCCAGGCGACTCTGTACCGAGTCTGAACTTCCCAAAGAACCTGCTAGGGCCTTGGACTGAGTTATGCTTGGGTGTCTCAGAGGCGGGGGTGGGGGTGGGGTGGGGAGGGGAGGTGCATACCAGCCCACCGGAAAGCTGGACCCCACTTTCAGGAGTCCGAGTGACCCAAATCCTGCTCCTTTCCCACGTGGTGTGGCAGGGACAGTCCCTGTGGACCTACCCCAGGGACTCTGCTCTCTGCCCCTGAAGACTAACACCAGGGCCTGTCCCAGAGGTGTGGACTGGAAGGCAGCTATGATGGCACAAACCTGAAATCCTAGCACTTGGGAGGTCAAGACAGGCGAATCAGAAGTTCAAAGCCATCCTTGGTTGGATAGCCCAGGCTACCTCGTATAGCTGAGACCCAGTTTAAAAACAAAAAAACAAAACACCACATTGGAAGATTCTCTGAAGATTTCCATTCGTACAGAAGACGGAAGTGTGCACTGGTGATTGGACAGGATGCCTGCTGCCTAGGCCCCATATATCGCTCTCCTGACCCCACAGCCCAGCAAGGACAGAGCTGGCCACCCTCTGCCTGCCGTGTTTCTTCTTCACCTTAGAGAAGCAGACGCAGTGCCAGCAACCACTCAAACTGTAGTATAAAGCACCTATAGAAACCACCAACAAAAGTAGCTGGTGCTTGGTGAGTCATGATTATTTAACTCTGTTCTTATTTTTAATCAGAGAAACCAGGCACATCTGGCTGAGTCAGGAACTTATCTGAGCTACGGCCGCTTTCAGCAACTCTTGCCCTTCCCAACAATGCCCTTGATCGGTCTTCCCTGTCCCCACGTGAGCCGGGTTTCCCTGGCTCTGAGATGCACCCAGGACCCGCCCCAGGGCTCTGGGCCACAGTGGGCAGCATCACGCCCAGTCGAGTGGATGCCTTCCAAAGAAACACATAGCATCCACCTTTGGGCCAAGAGTTCTGTGGGCAACATTTGTTTTCTATTTTCCTTTTTTTTTTTTTTTTAACATCGAATCCTTTTATAAACTCCCCAAAGTTTCAGTTTATCCAGTGACAATTAGTTTATGTCATTTCTGAAGTGGATTTAGATTCAAGTGATAAAATTACAAGCCAAAATTGCAACCACAATGGAAACCCGGGTTCGTGTTTGGTCTTGGAGACCACAACAGAAAGATGGCGGGCCGGTGCCAAGGAGCAGGAGGAAGCCGCAATCACCGGGCGTTCCTGTCCGGGGACCGGCCCCCTGGCTGTTTCCTGTGCTCAGGAGACTGACTGTGGGGCGACAGGTGGAAGGAGAAAAGGCCTGGTGGGCACATTTCCACTCCAGCCCTGCATTTCCACGGCCTTTCTTCATGCACTTGGCTGAGCCCAGGCCCCCTCTGAAGTCTGGGCTGTGTGATTGCATCTGGGTTTCATGTTTAATGGGACTTCCCTGAGACACTTCCTGACAGCGGCCGGGAGCCTTTGAACAGGCTGCGGCAGGATTCTAGAACAATCTAAACCCGCCATGGCAGTTCCAGGGGCAGGGCTGACTTTGAACCTGAGCAGGAAGTGCAGCGTGAGGCCAGCCCTCCCACCCTTCAGTGTCTTCTTCCTCTGAAGCCCCAGCAGTGCCCCAAGTCCTGTCCTTTGGGCCTGAAGAAGTTTCTAGAAGAAGCTACGCAAGCACTTTATTGAGCACCTACTATAGTCAGCCCTGTGGAGATGGCTGTGACACAGAGGGGACTGACCCTTATCCCTCTGGAACACATGCTTCAGCTGGAAGGCAAGTGATGGCCCCAGAGAACCTCCACATGGCAGTACCTCTGAGGACAGGAGCCCGTCATATCGTGGAGGCTGGTGAGCATCTGGACAGGGCGGGCAGCACCCAGAGCCTCTCTGATGAGAAGATCAATATGGAGCTATGGCTAGAGGGACCAAAGCGGCCAGCCTTGAGAAGCCTGGAGAGGACACCTAGCAGGAAACGGGGCCTCCGGCAGGAGAGTGTAGGCTGGTGGAAAGGAGTGTGCTTCAGTGATAGCAGGCGCTGGTCACAGGCGCTCTGCAGCCCCAGCTCCCCATCCCACAGCCCCACTCCCTCTCCCATCAAGCTCCCGCCCCCCCATCGCCGTCGCCTCTGGAAGGGCACAGAGCTAAAGAAGAGTCCTTACAGACAGAAAGATGAAGGCAGAACCATTTTCCTCTGGCCACAGCTTGCTGGGGACTGAGCCCTGAATATGGCTCCGCAGGGAGAGCCCAGAGTCTGGCCACCCTTCCGTCTTCACCAAGAAGTGGGAGATGCCCTCTGTACCCCTCAAGATCCCACAGGGGCGCCTCCCAGAAGACCCAGACACTCAAGGGAGGAACTTAGGCAGAACGCCTGGATGCCAAGAGCTTCACAAATTCTGAACCAAGCAAAAGCCAAAAAGAAGCCAGAAGCCAGTATTCATTTTGGAGGGTGTCTCGCCAAAGGCAGACCTTGATGTCTGTCTCAGGGAGAGAGAGAGAGGGAGAGAGAGAGAGAGAGAGAGAAGGCTCACTCTGGAGACCTCTGTCTCAGTGTGGTGTGACACAGTGGACTGGTAAATCGTGGACTCTAAGTCAGCTCTGAGACAAGGTCTATGTGTCTCTGTGGAGAAGTTGAGCCTGTCCCCATGATGCTTGGTGGTTTTGTTTGTATACACTCTAGAATCAGAGTTGACGGCCTCAGGACCTAAGGGCCGTATTTGGCTACTGCCTGTTCCAGCAAATAGGGCTTCATGGGCCTGCCGTTAGCCAACATGCATGCCTGTGTGTGTATGTGTGCATGTGCTTTCACGCATATATGTACACATGTACAAATGTATGGGTGTGTACTTGTGTGTGTGACTATTTTCATGTGTCTGTGTGTAAGTGGGTGTGTACGTGTACCTGTGTGTGCTTTGTGTTGTGCCTGTGTGCATGTCACTGTGCCTGTCTGCATGTGTGTGCCTGTTTTGTGTGTGCCTGTGTGTTATACATGTATGCATATATGTGCACATATGTGTGCATACACGTTGTATGTGCGTGTGTGCCTCTGTGTGTGCGCCTCCACGTGTGTATGTGTGTGTTCAAGAGTGTGTGTGGTCCCAGCCTGCTTCACACGACCATAGAAGAAGTAGTCTCAAAAGAAACCTTGCAGCCTGTTCAGCCTAAATATTTACTCTCTGGTAACTCACAGAAGTTTCCCAACCTCTGGCTTAAATGATAAACTGACGCCATCTTTAACCAGCCTTGCTGTTGCGTCTGTCTCTTTGGAGCATTTCTGAAACAATGCCGAGCCCTATGCCTGAAGCCGAGCCCTGCGCCCAAAGCTGAGCCTTGCTCCCGAGGCTGAGCCCTGCACGATTACAGAACTATTTTCTTTAGATCCACATGGCCGAGATAACAGTTCATCAAGCACTCAGTGTGTGTTTTGGCTTTCCATGTTTGTAATTAAAGATCTTTCCAGAAAAGTTGCACCAGCTCAAGCTAAGACTGCTGTGGGTTGACCTGAGTCCCCACTAGAAAGCCCCACCCCAGCACTGTGACTGTGGCCTTTCTTGGAAGCACTGTCCTTGCGGATATGACAGGTTCAGATGTGGTCACACTGCAATGGGGTGCCCCACCCCAGAGACTGCTTAAGGCAGAAGGGCTCCTTTTCCTTCGTTTCACACAAGCCCTAGATTTTTAAAACAGGGAGGAATCTCTGTCCCCTGCTGTGAGCTTGCCAGGTATGACCATGGCCAGGGATGGTTCTCCAGGAGAAGCAGCCCGGCCTTCAGCCACACAACCTACATATCCTGAGCACACACCCTGTGATATAACAATGTGTTACAGGATCGAGTTTCAACTCATTCACAGATCTGACCATGAGCCTTCTGTGTGCCATGTGGTGCTGGCGTCGTGGGGGGACAATGAACAGACTGGGTTCCTGGCTTCCCTGAGCTTGGGTTCTGAAGAAGACAGGTCCCCAGACTCCCCCACAAGGCAGTGAGATATCACAGAGGAGGGTCCCAAGGTAGTCAATGGAGTCAGGAGCCAAGACGAGCAAAGAGAGAGGGAAATGAGAGCTGAGCCCTGTAAGTGCTCACCCAGCCAAGGGAGAGGGTGTGTAACCAGCCACATCATGTGCCAAGGTCCTGAACCTGGCTGATGGCGAGGACAGGAATGCCAGGCAGCCATGAGGCTTTGTCTTATTTGTCTTTGTCTGTGTTCGTTTGATTTTCCACACTGTGGCGCTTACGTGTGGCTCCCAGAAGGAAACCCCGTGGCTTCTACACTGGAGTTTGCAATGGGATGAGAAGTGGCTGATCCTGCTGGTGTCGCCTGTGGCCAAGGGCACAGGAATGACTTCTCAGTGAGGAGAGTGCTTTTCTGGCACCCGCTAAGTCCCGGGGTCAATCCGCAGCACTGCATAACTCAGCTGGGGTGGCACACACAGGTAACCCTGCTCTCACGCGGCAGAGGCAGGAAGATTAAGGAATTCAAGGTCATCCTTAGCTATATGCTGAGGTGGAGACCAGCCTGGGTTATGTGAGGCTCTCTCTTAAAAGAAACAAAAAAAAGGGGGTTAGAAAAGGAGAAGCGGGGACCAGCAGGGCCCGAAAGGCAGAAGGAGAGAACCAAGTTTCATAACTTGTCTTTTGGTTTTCACAGATGTGTGTGTGTGTACACAAAATAAGTGTAAAACACACATACCACATACACTAACACAGGCAGCTGCAAACTGAGCCAACCCCAGCTGTCCCTTCCTTAGGCTCTGGAGGGTAGATGGAGGAGCCCCGTGCATAGCTGTGAGCTCACGGATGGGCCTGGCATGTCACAAGTGCCCATGTGAGCATGTCACAAGACAGCTCATCTCATTCACACAAAGTGAGCAAGTGGCGCTATCCTGGCCCCTCCTGGCTTCCCTGTCTGCAAAGCCCCCCTCCCCCTGTGGCAGCTCCCCTCCACCTCAGTCCCCCCTCCTGCCTCCCTGTACCAGCATCCTGCCTACTGCTTCGCTCTGTTCCTTGAAATAAATACATCACTTCCCTCCGGCAAGGGAGAAATGAAAGCGGTTCCCTAAAGCAGAAGAAGGGACGGAAGAAATTCCAGTTTGATGGTCTACAGGTAGACTTGTTTGGGCTGGGGTATATAAATCAGCGCCTGGCTTACATCAGATTAGCGTAGCGCAGAGGGCCCCGGCTGATTGCCCCTTTACAAGCTGTTTATGAGGAGGGCTGAAGCGAGGTGCTCTGGGGAGGGGGGGAGCTGCCAAGTAAGCCCTTAAAAGTTTCTGTAATTGCTGGACCCAGACCGCTCTACTCCGGGAGAAGGAAGCAAGGTCCCTGCCACTTACAGGGTCCCCAGTAAGCACTCAGAGAGAGGCTCCCTGAAGACAGGCTGAGCAGCCTCCCCTTCACTGTTTCTCTCGGGGTGCACAGGTATGCATGTGAGTTTACACAGCAGATCACAGGGAATGTGTGCCCTCTGCATCCCTGACACTAGTGAAGATTCAGTCCTTATCTCCAAATGTCATTCCGGAAGGCTGACGTTACAAAAAAAAAAAAAAAAAAAAAAAAAAGACCTGACCTTTCTGAGGATCAGATGGGTTCTTCATAAAGCCAGGCTGGGAAACCCTACAGAGAGTGCGGCCTCACGCCCAGACAGACAGCCCAACAGAGAAATAGCTAGCAGTCAACGCTGCAGAAGAAAAGCTGCTTCTCCCCAATACACATCACACACAACAAACTCCGGGAAGCATTTGCTCATCGGCCCACTGGGCAGAGGAAGTGTGTCTGTGATAATATCTGACGTCAGAGAGCACAATAAAAATCGCCAGGTTTCCTCAAGACCCTCGTGAGAGGAAACGTTCTCCCACAGTTAGCTTGATCTAGAAGTTTCATTTGTAGAAAATTTCTCGAGAGCACAGAATTGTAAATGTGAGCCCCGGCTTCATACAGAGGTGTCCACCCTGGCTGTGCGTATGAGAGCAAAGCACACTGGAAAGAAGAATTTCCCATCAGGCTTAGTTCCCACATCCAAACCTCCATTCTCCCGCCTCCCCTGGGGATATGGGTGATCATAAGACACAAGGTGGTTTACAATCTCTTCTCTTATGTATGGAGGTTCACAGTGTGTGGGGAGGTGTGAGGTGTGCGGGTGCATACGGAGGTTGGAGGTCAGTCTCTGATGTTGGGAACCCTCCATCTTGTTTTTTGAGACAGCATCTCTTGCTGGCCTAGAAATCACCAACGAGTCAAGGCTAGCCAGAGGGAATCCTCTTGGTTTCTTCTCCCTGGGCTGTGATTAAAATTACAAACCACCATCCTTGGATGGGAATCAAACTTAGGTACTTGTGTTTGTGTAGCAAGTGCTCTGCTGAGCTTTCTCCCAGCCCCAGAGGCTATTCTTTTGGCTTTTGCCTTCTCCCTTCCTTCTGGCTGGATCAGATGCAACCCCAGAGACAGCAGTTGTCTTGACAATAAAGGGAAGCGAAAAAATGCAGAATAACAAAGATCTCAACCCTGGTGGTCCTGTGGCTTCTAACAGAGGTCCTGAGTTCAGTTTCTGAGTGATGAGGTCTGTGACGGGGCAGCCCTGGGGCCAACTCTCCAGAGAAGGCCCTGAACCCACAAAACCCACTTTCAGAAATGCCATTTCTTGGGCTGGGGTGTGGCTTAGCAGCAGAGGCCCTGAGCTCCAGCCTTGAAAAGAAAACCAATTAAAAAAAAAAGAAAGAAAGAAAGAAAGAAAGAATTACAACGTTTCCACTAGCCAGAACAGCCCCACTTCCTAGGAACCCTGCTGGGTTTTTCTAGGTCCCTCTTCATCTGCATATTTAAAACTTTGCCTGAAAGGCTCCAAAATGATAGCCGGAAGTACCCAGTCCTCCAGGTCCACTCGCAGCAGGAGAAGACACCAGTGTGGTATGTGACGTGCATGCTCAGTGCAAGAGGAACAAATATGGGGAGAGGGCTCACTACCCTGCAATGTCCAGCCCTGGGCTCTGCGGGGCTCTGGTAGACTCCGGTAGGCTCTGCTGGATTCTGGTGTACTCTGGAGAGATCTGGTGGGTTCTGGCGGACTCTCCTGGCCCCTATTAGGCTCCCTTCTGAGTCTCACTTGTCCACATGGTACCATGAAATACTTAATGCATGTTAAAATCACCACAAATGCCAAGCTGGGTGGCACAGCACTGACTTCATTGCTACTCAGGAGACTGAAGCAGGAGGATCATGAGTTCCTGACCAGCCTGTACAAGTTACTGAGACCCTGTATTAGTCAGGGTTCTCTTGAGAAACAGGACTGATAAAATGAACGCACACATGAACACACACACGCACACACACACACAGGATTTATTGAAGTGGCTGACAGGCTGTGATGTCCCTAGTCCAACAATGGTGGTCTCCCAGTGGAAAAGTCAACAATGCAGTAGTTGTTCAGTCCACAGAACTAGATGTCTCAGTTGGTCTTCAGTCTGCGTTGGAATCCTGAAGAGGCAGGCTCTAATACAAAAGAAAGAATGCCTCGGTCACAGGTCAGATGAAGTTGGCAAGCCAAAGTGAGGGCAAGCAAGCAAAGAGCAAAAACTTGCTTCTTCCATGTTTTATGGAGTCTGCCATCAGAAGGTTCGGTTCAGATTTCAGGTGGGTCTTCCTACCTCGAGTGATCCAAGCCAGAAAAGCCTCTCACAGTTTTGCCCAGCTGCTTGGGTTCCAGTTAATTCCAGGCGTAGTCGAGTTGACAACCAAGAATGGTCATCACAGACACTGTCTCAAAATACGAAGTTGTGGGTGTCACTGGCGGAATGTTTGCCTGGCATTGTGAGGTCCTGGGTTCCATCCTCAGTCCTGACCAGAGTCTCCCTGGGTACTGTCTGGGCAAAGGCAAGCAGCATCCCCATAGAAGACAGATGGTATTTTACGCACACTATGCATAGCATAGAGCAGAAAGGGGGCACTGGGCTGTAGCTCAGGGCTGGAACACTGGCCTGGCACATAGGAGCGCCTCAGGCCCTGCATTTAATCCCCAGCACCACACAAAACCCCAAATAATTAGTCCCACCCAGTATTGAACAGGCCTTTTCTCTCTTTGTCTGGAGTGCAGTAGCCCCCACTCTTGTGTTCAACTCCCCACTTTCTGGGCTTGATGGAAAGAGAAGCAGCTCCACACTGTGGGTGAGGGGCCCCGCATCAGCCGCTGGCTGTGAAGGGACTAACCAGCCAAGGGCCCTGGAAACTTTCATTTCTCACCATGTCCAGCGCTGTGCCCAATCAAAATCGCTTTTCTTTCTCAGACACTCAGTGAAGACATTGTCCCACTGGCTCCTCTCTTTGTTGCATCAAAAGACATTTTAATTTTTCTGTTCCAACCAAGAGGGGAGCATTTATAGAACACTTAATCTTGGGACACTTCCAGGAAGCTCCCATTTCAGGAGGCCATTTGCTGTCTCTGTCTTCGCAAGTAAGAAAAGTCCCAGCCACCTGGGAAACAAGAGAAGACTGTAGGCAAAACAGCACCTGTCCTAAATAAGATCTTCCTGGCAAGTTCCAGGTTCTCAACCTTCCTAATGCTCCCACCCTTCAATACAGTTCTTTATGTTGTGGCGACCTCCAACCATAAAATCTTTTTTGTTGCTACTTCATAAACGGAGTTTTGTCACATTTATGAATCGCAGTGTAAATACCTGATAGGCAGACTATCTGATAATCAACCTCCCGAGGGGTGGAGACCCGCAGATTGAGAAGCGCCGATCTGGAGGATGCCAGCGTGCCTCAGTAAAGTCAGCAAGTTCTCTTTAATGAGCCTGGCAGCTCTGTGTCTATTTTTAAAAGTTTATGACCCTGGATCTTCGAGTAAAACCAGCACAGTGCTGCCCGCAGCTGTGCAGGCCAGAGTGCTTGGAAGTTTCCATCGGCCTCCGAGTGCCATCCATCAAGATAAGGGGGAGGGAGGGTGGGAGCCAGGCCCTTGAGACCGCCCAGGCCTGACTGGGCGGCTTAGACTGATGGCACCCCAGACCCTAGCCTTTAGCCAAAAAAGGGTGCCACGGCCAACCTCCACCCTAGGCTACTGTGGGGCACGGCCTAGGGCTCCCAGCCAGCGCTCTCCCCCATACTACTCTCTTCTGGAACATGAAGAGCCAGAATGAGCAGGTACGGCGGAACAGGAGCCGGGACGGACGAGAAGGGCCATGTTGGGTATGAGGGTCCAGTGGCTGCTAGAACCAGTTCCCATAAACTGGGTGGTGGGGGTGGGGGGATGGAGATAGTCTGCCTACCTGCTCCAGAGTCTGAAAGGAAGGTGTCAGCAACCACCTTGATCCCCAGGGAGACTCCTTCCCGTCTCTGACTGCTCTGGGGCCCAGGAAGGTCTTGGCTTGTGGCCGCATCCTTCTATCTGCACTCTTCTCCTGGTTGATCCCAACATGACCCAAAAAAGCCTTTACCCGACTCTCCTTTTCACCCAGTTCCAGTGCCCATGGCCGTGGTTAGAGATGTCTCCTTGGGCTGCCGTTCAATGCATCACATGTACACGGGCGTCTCTCTGTCATCCTCAGAATGTCCCCAGGCTCACCTAGCCTGACTTCAGCTGCATCTTCAGAGTTCCATGATTCCCTGGAAGTCAGGGTGCCCACAGAGCCTCACAGGTCAGAGCCAGGAACAGTCTTGATTCAAGCCCCAGGTCCCTCACTTGCCCAACCCAGACTCAGTTTCCTTATCTGTCAAGTAAGAATCATAAGAGTGTTTTACACGCCCGTCCCAACCCAGCTGAGGTGAGCATGAAGGAGCTGTTGGCCATAAAAGGCAGAGCTGGCACCCACCCAGTGGGCGTGGCCTTGGACTCTGCCCCTTCAGGGTCTTGATGTTAGGACCTTCTACATCAAGCCCAGGATGAGGGACTGACCCTCATCCTGAGAATCAAAGATGGTTCGCCTCCCAAAGCCTGGCTCAAGCTGCTTAAATCCACAGAGCCCGCTATGCAAACATATCTGCCGAAATCCCAGTGTGTCAAGGAGATAGAGGAATGTTGGCCACAGGCACTGCTGGGGGAGTATGCAGTGAGGAGGAGCCCAGACCTGCCAGGAGCCTCCCACCAGCTGCTGTGCTGAGAGGCTCAGTCATGGGCCACGGAGGAGCCGAGCTGTCCCTGAAGGCAAGAGCACTGGCTCCTCTCTCCCTTTCTCCTTCCTTCTTCCGCCCTCTCTTCCCTTTCCCTTCCTTCCCTTCCTCTTCCCCTTCTCTCTCTCCCTTACTTTATCCTGGAAACTGAGCCCAGCATCTCACACAGGCTAGGCTAGGCCTGTGTAAAGTAAGCTCCCTCCTAACTTTAGGTTTCTCTGACTGGCCTTGAACTCAGGATCTTCCTACCTAAGTCTTCTGAGTAGGTCGGGCTATGGGGGCCTATGATTTCTTAATGCCCTCCCCATGAAGACTCCAGGAATCCTAGCTACGGCTATTATTACTGAGATGAAACACCATGACCAAAGCAACTTAAGGAGGAAAGGGTTTATTTCAGCTTATACTTCCGGGTAACAGCCTATCACTGAGGAACTCAAATAGGGCAGGAACCTGGAAGCAGAAACTGATGCAGAGGACATGGAGGGGTGCTGCTTACTGGATTGCTCCCCATGGCTTGCTCAGCCTGCTTTCTTATAGAGCTCAGGACCACCAGCACAGGCATGGCCCCACCCACAAAGGGTGATAGGCCCTAACTTATCAATCACCAAATAAGAAAATGTCCTACAGGCAGATCTTATGGAGGCATTTCCTCAATTGAGGATCCCTCCTTTCAGATAACTCTAGCTTGTGTGAACTTGGCATAAAACTAGCCAGGACAATTGAGCACTTGTCTACTTGACATAGAAACACACCACTGTTTTGTTTTGTTGTTGTTTTTCAAGACACCGTTTCTCTGTGTAGCCCTGGCTGTCCTGGACTTGCTCTATAGATCAGAATGGTCTCGAACTCACAGAGATCTGCCTGCCTCTGCCTCTGCCTCTGCCTCCTGGAGTGCTGGGATTACAGGCGTGTGCCACCAGGCCCGGCACAAGCACATCACTGTTAAACCGTAACTTTTCCTTTCTTGTTCTTCCTCAAGATGACACATTAATATCAACATCACAATTCCTATATTGCAAACTTTTTAAGTCCCACAGTCTTTAAAATACAGTCTCTTTTATAATCCAAAGTCTCTTAACTATAAGCTCCTCTAAAATAACAACAACAACAATAATACTTTCTTTCTTCGAGAGGGAAGAACCAGGGCACAATCACAATCAAATCAAAGCAAAACCAAACTTCAACTGTGTAAATACCTCAGTACCCAATGTCTGGGATCCACTCATGATCGTCCAGGCTCCTCCAAAGGGCTTGGGTCACAGCTCTGGCTCCTCACTCACAGAGTGTCTCCAAGGCTCAGCCAGCTTCACTCCATACTCCTCCATACTCCTCCAAAGGGCTTGGGTCACAGGTCTGGCTCCTCACTCACAGACTGTCTCCAAAGCTCAGCCAGCTTCACTCCATACTCGCGTTAGTCCTTGGTGGACATCCCATTGTACTGATGTCTCCAAAATGCTGGGGTCTCCTGCTGCAACTGGGCTGCACCTTCACCAATAGCTTCTCCTGGGCTCTCTTCAGGGACCCAGCCCTGCCGTGCACTGCCAAAGCTCAGCTACTCTCCATGACCCCTTCATGCCTTCAAAACCAGAACCACCTGGGTGACTGTTACACTGCCAATCTGGCTGCCCACACAAGGTACAACCTTGGCCACCTCTCGACCACATCTTCTGTGTGCTGACCCTGAGGAAACACTTTCCAGAAGATTTCACCTCAGTGATGCTGGTCTCTTCTCAGTCACAGCTGATTCTTCAGCCCCAGCTGACCAGACACCCACAGATTCTTCACACAAATGGCCCAGTAGAGTCTTGCTTCCCTATGAAGCTTCCCAAGCCTCCATCATCTGCACTGCTCTCAACACTCTATCTTCCAGGCTCCTACAGAACAGCCCACTTAACTCTCAACAGCCCAAAATTCCACAGTCCTTCCACAGTCCTCCCCAAAACATGGGCAGGTCTGTCACACAATACCCCACGATCCTGGTACCAACTTTTGTCCTAGTTAGGGTTACTGCTGCTGTGATAAAACACCATGACCAAAATCAAGTTGGTTAAGAAGGGGTTTGTTCATTTTACACTTCCTCGTTGTAATCCTTCGTTGAAGAAGTCGAGACAGAAGCGCAAAAGGGCAGGAGCTGATGCAAAGGTCATGAAAGAGTACTGGTTACTGTCTTGCTCAGAACCCAGGACCACAAGCCCAAGGATGACACCATCCACAGTGGGCTGGGCCCTCCCCTACTGATCACTAACTAAGAAAATAATGAATCTCATGGAGGTATTTTCTCAATTGACGTTCCTTCCTTTTAAATAGCTGTACCTTCTGTCAAGTTGACATGAAACTAGCCAGGATAGCAGTTCAGGAGACACAATGGATGACTCACATCTTAAATACATGGGCTCACCATGGGAAACGCAGCACCTGACCTCTATGCAAACCACAAGCAACTGCTGTTTTCATGTCACATGATACCGGCTCACAAAGAAGCTGAAGTAACTAAAAACACTCAAGTCTGTGTTGAGTGGGCTGATTTCTAAAACAATAAACAAACTAATGTTTAATTCATACCCCTGTCCTGCCCTATATGTTCTACGACTGGACTGTGCAAACATCTTTGCAGTTCTGGCAGCTCTCACAGAGTGACTCAGGGCACAAGGGACACAGAGCATCTATCTCTTTGTGGCCTGGTCATTCTCCCACAGCCCACTTCCCATTAGGACTTTTTTAATTTCCAGTGTATCCAGAGCCTGTATACAAAGCTATCATGAAGAGCGATCTATCTGTCATCTGTCTATCATGTATTGTCATCATTTATTAATCAATTATTAATCACCTGTTTAGCAGCCATTCATCATCCACCTATTTATGGATCATCTCTCTTAGTTTGGGTTTCATCACCCATGAAGAGACACCATGACCAAGGCAACTCTTCTAAAGGAGAACATTCAGTTGGGGCTGGCTTACAGATTCAGAGGTTTAGGCCATTATCATCAAGGTGAGCAGCATGGTGTCATGCGGGCAGACATTGTCCTGGAGGAGCCTGAGCTCTGCCACTGGGTTACAGCTGCTTTTAACTTTGCGTCTTGAGACAGGAGCTTGCTAAATTGTCCAGCCTCGCCTTGAACTCACTGCGTAGCCCAAGCTGGATTTGAACTCATGTTCTTTAGCCTCCTGTGTTGCTGGGATGGTGGATGACAGACCTGCACCTCCAATAGGCATAGAAAGCAGAACCCCCTAAGCCAGGAAGGAGGGGAGCCCAAGGCAGCCACTGGAATCTGCTAGGATTCTCCGTGTAATGTTTTCTCCTACTCTCTTCACTCTGTGGGGTCAACTGGGATCTCCTGGTTGCTGTTTTTTTGGCTATTGTTGTGTTTTGAGTTGATATGTAAAGTTACTTAAAACATTCGCTGAGTGCTGGTGTTCTGTGCTGGATTTCCTGATGAGAAATCAGCTCTCCATCTTGAAGGTTCTGTCCTCCGGGGATTGTCTGGACAGCTGACCTGTTTCCTTTGGCAGTGGCTGGCTTTCTCCCCCACGACAACAGCAAGATGGGGCGATAATGTGGGGTTTGGGTCTTGGTTCCTAGGAAAACAACCCCAGTGTGGCATCCTCTGTGCCCTAATGGGTGACAGGGTGGCTCCAGGAGTGCCCCAGGGGTCCTGGGGCAGGGATCAGTGCAGGGGCATAGAGTGGTTGGGCATGGAGACAGCCTCTGTCGTTCCGTACCATGCGCCCAGAGCCACACACAAGGCAAAACTGGCCAAGAAAATCCCCTGCAAGGGAATATCTTACCCAGAAGAAGGCAGAGGGGTTCTGCCATCCACACACAGTCCATACGCAATTCCAGGAACACCTAATGGGCAGCAGAGTTTTCTGTCCCCACAGTGCTCCCATCACCAGGTTTTATGAGCTTTGGCCCTAAAGGAGTGTCCATGAGACAAGGCTCCGGCTAAAAGCTCGGTGGGAGGTTCTGTGGGAAAGGGAAGCCATGGAGCCGAGAGGAAAAAATGCCAAGGTCCCCCAAACCAGTCCCTTATCTCCACCACTCCGAGGACCACCAAAGTGGTCAACGGATCCCAAAGCCCCAACTCCTCTGGGTGGGGGATGGGGTACCCTCAGTCTTTTGCCAACCCAGTAAAGGCATCCTGGACTGCAGCCCCTCACCCTCTCCCTGAACCTAGACTGTCTCTCTTATAGTCAGGCCACTGTCACCCAACTGTACAGCATTATCCCTGTCCTCGTGGCTCCCAGTCCTTCTGCTGCTCTCTCCTGCCATCTCTGGAACCAATTTGACAGCCGAGTGGGTTTTATGGGCTCTAAGCATCCATTAGCTGACCTCATCATTTTTAGAGATCAAAAAGTCAATGTTATATGTGGTCCCACCTATCACAAACCAGGATGGGGATGGCTCCTTCCTCCCTGCACTGCTTCTCTAGAGAGTGGCTTACCCGAGGAGGAAGAGGAGGAGGAGGAAGGAGGGGGGAAGACTGATTGGAAATATTTTCATAGAAGAAAGAACTCAGGAGGCTCAAGGGAGCTGATCTAAGAAAGGATGTGGGGGCTGAGGCGGCTCAGCCAGTAAAGCGCTTGCCACGTAAGCCTGAGGACCTCAGTTCAGATCCCCATGCAAAAGCCAGGCACGGTTGGTGCCTGTAACCCTAAGCCCTGGGGTGGCAGAGACAGAAACATCACAGAGCTTGCTGGCCAGTCCAGCCAATCAATGAGCTCTGGGCTCCGGGAGAGGCTTTGTCTCAAAGAATCTGAGGAAGACAACAGGTATTACCCTCTGGCCTACATACACACACACACACACACACACACACACACACGCATGCACGCACGCACGCACGCACACACGCGCGCGCGCGCACACACACACACACACGCATGGTACACACTGTAGGATATAGAGGCTCAGTTGGTATGCGGTTGCCTGGCATGCACAAAGTCCTGCTTTTGACCCCAGAGCAAATAAAACCAGGTGCGTTTCCTCGTGCCTGGGAGCACTTGAGAGGCAAAGGCAGGAGGATCAGAAATCCAAGGCTGCATTCCCGGGACTCTGTCTCAAGAGGAGGAGGGGAAGAAGGCAGAAGAGGAGGAGGAAGAGGCGGGAGCGGAAGCGGTAAGGTGTGTTTGTGGCCTGCGTGCTCTGCTGTGGTGAGCCCTCCCCACCACGGGCTCCAGACACCACTGTAGACTGGGAAGTCAGGGGCCGAACCTTGACACATGTGGTTCTTTCTGTGCCTCTGACACTCCCTTGCAATGAGCAGCGTAATTTCTCCTGTATCTTGTCTGGGGTCTCTGGGACACACCTGTCATGCTCTATTCATGAGTACAATCCCACCCTCCCAGAACAGCGTGGCAGTGTTGGTCCTCTCCCGACCCTGTGACATCGCGTGTTTCCCTGTCACCAGTAACACTGTTCTTGGCAGACTTGTGGCCTCTCTACCTCAGTGGGATACCCTGACCCTTCTATGTCATTGACGGACACTAACTGTTGTCTTCCCTGCTGGACCTGATTCACCGCAGCCCCACAGCTTCAACCCCACACTGTGGTGGCTCCTGCTCTGGATCTCTAGGTCTGGGTGTGGCCTGGGTCCTCAGAAGGCTGTGGGTTACAGGTTGTCCGGAGCTGTGTCCTGCAGAAGCTCACAGGGGTCGCTGTTGTGGGAGCTACTTGCACCTCCAAAGCTAACGAGAGATGGATTCTTGGTATGTATGTATGTATGTATGCATGTATATATGTATGTGTGTATACACATATGTATGTGTGTGTGTATTTGACAGCATCGTGCTATGCAGCCCTGGCTGATCGGAAACTCTCCTTCCAAGTGCCGGGACTAAAGGCCTGCCCTGCCTCGCCCAGCTGTATTTTGTTCTTTATGTTTTGAAATGCTCCCGATAGAAGACCTTGTTGGCTTCTACCCTCTGTGGGTTAACAGTTGGGCTTATTTCTTTCCAAACTATCAATTATGCCAGCCTCTTCCCCTAGACCATGAACGGGTACTCTGACTCCAGCTCCTGTTGGCAGATGTCACACTGAAGAGCAAGAGGAGATAAATGGTTTCTTCTTTGCGTCTCTTTCTGATAACAAGAGAGTTTAGAGAATGAGGGCTCTGTCCCTTTCTGAGCCAGAATAATCCAGACCCAGATGGCTAGGCTCAGGGGTCAACAAGCCTGGATGACCACCCTCTATGACAGGAACTGTGAGCCTTCTTCGCTCTCCGTGTTACTGGCTTTTCACCTGGTGAATACTGGTGACAAGTGGTGCCCTCTTCAGAGACAGGGGTGAGCAGCAAAGGTACGTGGGAGTGCAGGGGGCCACTGAGCTCTGACCGTTGCTGCACTTGTCATCGCTGACGACATGGCTGTCGTTCTGACCAGCCTCAGGCAGCATCCGGCTTAACGGACCCTTGAGTTGCTGACTGATTGACGGGAGGGGACTTGACATCTGTGAGACCAGAGAGGGGGCCGAGGTGTTGGAGACACGGGGGCTGACAAGCGCTTGCCGGGGACCACCCAGCTCGCTGCAGGCCGCCCGCTCAGTGACTGATCCGCGTCCACATCCCGGCTATCCGCACTTCGTTTTCATCTGGCCGCCCCTCGGCCTCGGCTGACACTGTGTCAGGGCCCCGCTTGAACGCCTCAGGTGCCAGCTCGTTAGTCAGTCAGCACGAGCTCTCTGGTTGTCACTGGCACTGAGCTTTCTTTGCAGATCCATCGGCCACCCGCCCAGACGTCCCCCTGAAAGGATTGTCCACTGGCCCATCCCAGGCCATCCAGGTTGGCTCAAGAGGGATAAAGCCGGGCTCTGGGTCCACCAGGAAGACATGTAAGGGGCCAAATGGGACGCAGCTTTGGCCCACAACCCCAAACCCAGGAACCATAGATACATATTTCAGGCTTTGCTTCTCTGACTGGGTATCTCTAGACATGGTGTCTAACCTCTCTGAGGGTTAGTCTGCAAACCAAAGGGTTGAAGTCCTTCCAGTCCACAGTCAGCTTCAGAATGTGTGGCAACAAACTTCGAGGGCAGTGTTGCTGACACGGGAGGCATCGTGGAGACAAGAGACTGTTGAGTGGGTCCTCAGAGGACATAGGTGCCTTCTGGCAGAAATATCTGCAGGGGCTCCCTCAATGGAGGGGAGGCAGCTATCTGTGGGGCCCATTTCTTCTCTAGACAGTTGTATGAGTTTCCCAGCACTGTACTGACCAGTGATGACCCACCACAAGACTTCTCACAGCTCTAGGGGAGAGAAGACCAAGGCCAGGGGGCTCCTCGCCCCACCCCTTGAATCTCTAAGGAGAGTCCTTTCCACCTTTGAAGCTTGGTGGCTGTTTCCATCCCTCTGCCTGCGGCTGTGCTCCCATAGTCTCTCCTCCACCTGTGAGGGGCCTGTCTGGATGGCTGGTCAAAGCCCCTCTTCTTCTAAGGGCACTGACTATTGGGTTTAGGGTCCCACCAGCCCCAGGATCACCCCATCTTGAGATCTTTGCTTTAATCATATCTGCAAAAATTCTTATTTTGCCTAAACCACCATGATAGGTGGTCATGACCTATCTATCTATCTACCTATCATCCCATTTATTTAGGTTTCTTGAGACCTGTGTGAGGGTGTCACACAGTCCAGGATGTCTTTGAACTTACTATATAGCCAAAGATGACCTTGAACTCCTGCCCCAAATGCCTTCACCTCCAGAGTGCTGGGATTACAGGTGTGCACCAGTATCCAGGTGCTGGGAATGAACCCAGGGCCTTGTCCATGCCAGGCAAACATTCTGCAAATGCAGCTACATCTCCAGCCCCTAAAGACTTTCTAGATTTTTAAAACGTTATTATTGTTATTAATTATTATTTTATCATTATACCTGTGTCTGGAGGTCGTTGTGATTGTGCCACAGTGAACGGGTGGAGTGGGGAGGTCAGGGGACAGCTCTGTGTAATCTGCTCTCTCACCCCACCTCATGTGGGCGCCAGAGATGAAAGTCCGGTTGCCAGGTTTGCATGCGCTGCAAACTCTTCATCTACTGAACCATATCTTCTCCACCCCAACTGAGCCCACCCCCCAGCGTGGGAAACTGCCCTTGAACACCCTCTCACTGGCACGATGACATGGTAGGCGTCCTCACTCAAGTGTCCCTGGAACCTCACACTACTCTGTAATGAAGCTTCTCGGTGCACTGAGGGGAGGCCCACAGCCCAGCAGAGCCAAGGTGTGGACAAAGGTGATGGCTGGGGTGGTGTCTGCATCTTCCCTTCCGGCCCACAGTGTCCTGCCAAAGTCAGAAGGGCAGGAGTCAGCCTCAGGCAAACATAACCCCCAGAAGTTTCTTCCCTGAGGAGCGGGAGCTCCAGCTGGGTGTCCAGATCCAACAGGGAGATCACAGCCAGTGCAGCACTCACTGTGCTCCCAGAGCAAAGCGCAGACAGGACAGTACAAGGGAGAGCCACCCTTCCCCCACTGAGCCCCAGAGAGCAGGGATTTCTGTGGCTGGTTCCTCGGAGTCAGCTGCCTGCTGTTGCCTGTTGTTTTCGGATTAAGTAATCAGCCTGTTGTGTGTGTCTCCAGACCACAACTGAAAGGCCTTCAGACGAGCTGGCGTTGGCACAGCAGAGACGCAGGGAGCAGCTCTAACTGGGACCTGGGACCAGTGCACCAGGCCCAACTTGCCCACGATGTGACCACTGGGGTCTAGAAGGCATTGGTAAGGGGTAGGCCCCGAGCTCCCCAAACCTACCCATCTCCCCTCTGGGCTGGAACTGTGCCGCTGACCTGTGCACCTGTAGGTCCTTTATGTGACAAAGGCAGGAGAATGCCACATTGCCCTGCAGACACCCCGGATCTCTCCACCATGACCCTTTCCATCCCCTAGCCAGGCCTTTCCACGTGAGCCCCGGACTGAGGCCAGCCCACTTGGCTAGGTCTTAGCTGGGCTCTTCGCTCATGAAAGGGGCATAGAATGAAGACAGGGAGCCCAACACTGAGTGTCAGGATCAGCCGTCCAGACCAATGGTCGTGGACGACAGACGGATACAGCCCCTGCCAGTCTGCCCTCTCTGACGCGGCATGTCAGCCCCTTCCCGGAAGGCGGATCTGTGGTCCCACCTGTACCCTGTTCCAGCTCAGAGCCTTGGGGGCCTAGGCAGTGGTGTGTGGCAGCACCATGACACCTTCTGGGTCCACCTCCAGCCAGCCGAGCCAGGCACCTAGTGGGGTAGGTGGGAAAGGAAACAGTAGCCCTCAGGGACTAACTATCCAGCCCTCAGGAAGAAACCCAAAGGGCCCCTCGTGATCCATAGGCTTCTCCAGAGCCACTGCTATGGCTCCATCCTGGCCAGTGCACCTTGCCCTGGCTTCTGGAAGGAAGTCAGGAAGGCACGGAGCAAGCTCCACAGGGCAGAGACATTGCCCTGCGAGTCAGCAGAGACCAAGGAAGCTGCAGTCTGGGGGCTGCTGGCCCCCCAACCTTTGTGAGGTGGTCTTACAGTTCAGCTGCTGTCCAGGTGAGGATCAGAAAGCCCCCAATGCTGCTCCAGCTGGGAGCTTTGGAGCCCTGCCTGGCCCCCCCACCCCACCCCCTCGCTGTGCTCCGCTCTGGTCTCCATCTTTCCCAAGTCCCCAGCGTGCTGCCAAGTTCCCCCACCCACCATGCCAAAAAAGAACCGCAGAGCCTGAGGCCTGGGTTCTGTCCCTTTGATTTCTGGCTTTACAAGTTTGCTCTTGGCTGAGTTAGGCAGACCTCTGCAGATGGCCACCCTCCATCCCCAGCAGCGTCCGGAGTGCAGCAAACCTCTGCAGAAGGTCACCGTTTTGTCCCCGGTGGTGGTGGTGGTGCGGAGCGGCTCACATCCCTCCCCTCCCCCCTACCTGGCTTCTCTCTCCTCCCTGCCTGACCCCTCCCCAGGCTTCCATGTGGACATACCGCCTGTGTCTCTGGGTGCACCTATCCACCTGCCAGAGTTGAGAGTCGAGCCCTGGGGCGGAGTGACCCTAGGTGCTCAGCAGCAAAGCCTGGATGTCTCCGAAGTCCGTGGAAGCCCCCTACTCGCACCCCAGGCAGCCAGGAAGTTTGTTGTTCGCTGGTCCGTTCCCTCCACCCTCAGGTGCAAATGGTCTCGCTGCACTCTTTCTAAGCCTGCACCTGAGCCTGCGGGCTGGCACCAGCAGCAGCTCCACCGGTGTGGGCGGAGTGGTCTGTGGGTGCAGCGTCCCTGACAGGAGTTGGTCCACAGGGCTTCCATCCAAGTAAGTGCCCAACGTGTCTGAGGGGACACGGTGTGGGGTGTAGAACACTTAACCTCCAGGGAAACTTAAGGCGCCTCCTCTGTGGGTTTAAGGAGCCCAACAACAACCTTTTTTGTTTGTTTGTTTGTTTGTTTGTTTGTTTGTTTAAGATGTACACACTGCCACACTGCCAAGAAGGGACAGAAAGTTCTGGAAACAGAAAAGGGATCTTTCTAAGAAAAAGACCATAGGCAGATACAAACCCAGTTTGGATTAGCCAACCTGCGTAACTGCCAAGCGGCTTCCTCAGAATGTAGTTGATACTTAAGGAGCTGGGTGGAGCCAGGCCCTCTGATTTTCACCTTTGAACTCTATGCTCCGTCACTCGTGTGGTGGAGAAAGAGGGGAAAGAAAGAAAGAAAGAAAGAAAGAAAGAAAGAAAGAAAGAAAGAAAGAAAAGTGCCCCTAGGTTAGTGCCCACCAGCCTCAGCCTTGCTCCATTTCATACACAGGTAAACTGAGGCCCAAAACACTAAGCTACTTCCTCAGGCTGGAGCCACCAGTTGGCATCTCTCAAGCCCAGGGGCCTGTCAGACATGGAGAGTTCTGTAACCCAGGCACCATGGCACACGCAATCAGGAAGCCGAGACAGGAGTGTTGCAAGTCCAGAGCTGGACTGGGCGACTTAGTAATACTGTGTTGCAAATATTTTTAAATAAACAAATAAAAGAGGGCTAGGGCTAGACTCTGGCAGAGGGCTTGCCTAGCCAGTGTCAAGCCCTGGGCTCCAGCCCCAGAGACAGGGAAACAAGCAAAGCTTTAGCTGAAGCTAGGGCCTTGTCCTGAGCTACACCCAGACTGCTTTATTGTTTTTATTTGGAGATGGGGGTCTTACAAAGTTTCCACACTGCCTTCCAAGCCGGCTCTCCTTACTTGGCCTCTGCACGGAAGTTCCCGCGCTACCACACCTAGCTTCCGTCATCCACCACCGCACCGGTATGGCGAGGCTGGGAAACCGAGGCCGAGGCAGTGAGACAAACACTGAGACATTTGTCGTCCAGCCCTTTACAAAACCGTCTGCTGGGCCCTGCGCTCCGTTGTTGCCATCTCCGTGTGCGCTGCCTCCCACCCGGTATCCAGGGACCTGTGCGCTCCGATTCTGTTTCCTCCCAGCTTGTTCTTGCCATCCCACCATGATTGACTTACGCTGTGAGGCGTAGGGACACAGCTAACTCCTCCTAGACTGATCCCTTGGGGGACATTTCCTAAGTGGGTGATCCCAAGGGTGACAGGAGCAAGGATTTTAGACCCAGCAGCTCCGGCTCTCACCACACGTGGCTGGAAGGTGCGACCACGCTGGCTGGCTGGCTGCATGTGGGGAGAGCGTCCTGTAAGGTGACGCCCCCACATCAATGCCGCAGCGCCCCAACTCCAACAGGAAGCAGAGTACAAAAGCCGGAAGGGACATCAAATGCACCGGCTTGGCAGAGACATGGATGTGTGGAATTGCTGTCAGAGTTCAAAGGAGGGGCTAAGACGCAGCGGGTCCGGCACAGCATCTCCCCCGGTGTTCCTCGAGGGCACTGGAGACAATCACAGGTTGCACATGCTCTTCCTGATGGTGACCTGGGGCTGCCTGGGGCTGGCTTTGCAATGCATGCTGGGAAGTAATGAGACGATGCTGAGAGGGCAAGCTCAGATAGCTGGTGCTCGCTCTGATAGGTGTGTATTCAAGGACCGTGTCTATCCGCAGAGCCCTCTCTTCATTGTCCCCATATCTTGTTTTTTGTTGTTTTTTTTTTAAGAGCACAACTAAGGCATGGAGAGGGTAAGACACTTGCCTGAGGTCTAGCAGCCAATGAGCAAGGGGAACTTAGAGCTGGGGAAAATAATTAAGCTGGGTTTTGACAGACGAATAGGAGTTGTATTCTATTAATTCTTTGAGAAATAGAAAGCAAGCCAGGAAATGAACTGAGTTACCCATTTCAGAGTCCTTTTTCCGGTTGCATCTCCATTCCCTGCTCCCTCAGGAAATTTTATCAGAAAATTATTGTATTTTATTAGTGTATGTGCTAATATGTGAATAACCCCGTTTTGAGACTAGGAAAATAGTTAGGATTTCCTTTATAGTGGCTATGAATGTTTCCTAGAGCTCAAGCCAATCCAAATGATAGCATGGAGGGGGCAGGGTTCACCGTCCCTGCCCCTGATCGAGGACCTGGCCACAGCTGATGGCCTCTAGGAAAGGAAGAGTCACTTTTCTTTACCCATGTAGCTCCTGGCAGGTTGGTCATGCTCTGCAGATGGCCACACACCCAAGAGTACACGGGCAACACAAATTAGAGTCAAATGATTATTAAGTTAAAAAAAAAAAAAGACTTGAGGTTAGGAGGGAGAGGGGAGATCTGGGAGGAGTTAAGGGGAGGAGTCGGTGTGAATATTTTCAAAATACAATGTATAAAATTCTTAAAGAAATTAATAGAAAGGTTTATTTTTAAAAGTGGAAATATTCAGAGATAAGGTGTGAGTCCCATACATTTACAAAACGTGTTGTGGATTTTATTCGTGCAGACACAGCAGTGCTTAGTTATGGGCACTGGGAGGAGTTGACTTGAACAACTTCCCTCTCATTTGGAAGCTCCAGAGCTAACTTGATATGGGGAAGAGGGAGCCCGCCCTCCCAGCCGAAGCTCATCACACGTCCTCTGTGGAACCCGCAGGGTCTTAGTTACTCTTCTGTTGCTATGGATAAGGCACCATGTCCAAGGGAACTTAAAAATGAAGAGTTTATTGGGGCTTACAGTTTTCAGAGGGTGAGTCCATGACTGTCATGGCAGGGATCATGGCCGCAGACAGGCAGGCAGGTGTGGCACTGGAGGTGAGAGCTCACACCTGATCAAGCTCGAGGCAGAGAGACACTGGGAGTGTGATGGGCTTTTGAAACCTCAAGGCTTGCCCCAGTGACACACTTTCTTCAAGGCCACAGCTCATAAGTGAGCTATGGGAGCTGTCCTCATTTAAACTGCACACCCAGCATCTGGAGCATTGAGCCAGGTGGTGCTCAGGCCCTCCGATCTTCCTCTTTGGTGGGGAGACAGGAAACAGACGAGTTAGTGTGTGATATTGCAGGAGCTAGGGACTGCTCACACAGTAACAGCAAGCCGTGTGGCTGCTGATGGACAGAGACTGCCTGCTAGGTAATCAGAGAAGGCATCAGGAATGAGGCAGCATAGATACAAAAAAGATTTAAAAGAACCTGGAGAGCCACGAGAGACAGGGAAGAAAATGTGCAAGAAGAACAAAGAAGAGAGGATCATTCAGTAATTGTCATCACTGTTGCTGTCATTACCGCCTCTTCGTCACCACCAACACCAACACTGTAAGCCTTACCACCAGCATCACCTTTACCGGCATCGCCACCATCACCACTCCAATCATCACCAGCTTCACCATCATCACCATAATCATTATCACCACCACGACCATCATCACCACTATCATAATCATCATCACTATAATCCCCATCACCACAACTGCCATCATCACCACCACCATCACCATAATCACTATCTCCACCACTTCCATCATCCTCACCAATACCATCATCATCACCACCACCATAATCACCTTCTTATAATCATCATTACCATTATCACCATCATTGGTACAATCGCCATAATCATCATCATCATCATCACCACTATCATCTTCGCCATCATCAACATCATCATCACCATCACAACTGTCACCATCACCATCATCACCAATATCATAATCATCACTGTCATTATAATTTTCACCATCATCAGTACCGCCATTTTTGCTGTCTTTGCTCTCAGCATCCTCCATTACTCTATCCATCGCTCTTTAGAAAGCCAGTCCTCAGCTGTGAGTGCCTTGAAACAAAACATGCTTAAAGCTGACAACGAAACGCCCATCAGAAGCCAGCATCCTTGACTTGGAGGGTAGGAGAACCAGGAAGTCTCTGTCACATGGTTCTTGACACAGTTCCACTCTCACCTGCCACAGCTTCAAGTCTGTGTCTTTACTTCCTGCCACTGAATCAAACCAGCAGTTTCAGAAACAAGCAGTGGCATTGGAAGCCCTGCAATAAACCCTGTGCAGTCTCAGGGGACTGAAGCAAGTTTGAGGTCCCACCTCTGTCACTCAACATGGTTCTAAGACTAGACCCAGCAGCTCGGGGCCTCTGTTCCTTCGTCCCTAATAGAGAATGGTTGCTGCGGGCCTTGGCTTTGAGAGTGTCTGTGGAGGCTGTGTGAGAGGATGCACTGAAAAACTAAAGCTCGAGCGGGTGGCTGGGTGACCAGCGCCGGCCCTTGCCATTGCTGTGCTGTTTTTGTCTTGGTCTGTGGTAGCTTTCCTAGTCTGAAACACATTTCTTTTATGTTAAAAATGTTATGTTCAGGGCTAACAAGATGGATCAGCAGGTAGAGGTGGTTACCTTCGAGTCTGACAGCCTGTGTCGCCCCCCTGGGATTCATGTGGTGGAAGGAGAGGGTGGTCTCCCAGCTGTTGCCCTCTCACCTCCCACCAGTGCATTGTGGGTACTCCCCCATACACACTAATTAATTCATTAGATGGCTAACTGGCAGTCCCAGAACCCCTGCCACATTTGTGGGTGAGGAAGAGCCCCTTCGCCTTGGGCAGGGCTACCTTCCTACCCTTGGCAGTGATTTCCCTCTCTTTTTGCTGAAGGGCAGATTCTGAAGTGTGAAGTTTATTCGGGAGGATGTTTAGAAAAATGACATGAGAGGGGGAAGATAGGACAAGGCACAGCTGCAAAGGTTCCCTCTGACACTGACCACTGTGGGCCACTGGCCTCCATCCTCTGGGCATCTGTGAATCCCCATGGAGTGCCTCAGACAAGGTGTGAAGCACAGAGCTGGGCTCGTGCTACTCCCAACAGCACTGAATCCCCAGCACCCAGGCTCTCCAAGCATGGGAGGTGGACATCCCAGTGTCCCCAGTGCCCCTCCCTGGATTGCCTGTGACCACAGGCATGGGGCCCTGAAGTCACTGTGTCTCTGCAGAGGTCGGGGATGATGGACGTGAAGAGGTGGCCTCTCTGTCTGGCTGGGCTCGTCAAAGCCCTGACTGGGAAAAATCAATAGCCAGGCTGTCTCAGCCTCAGCTTCCTCTTGGGAAATGGAGTGGATAAAGCCATGCTGCAGGCTCACAGGGAGAAGTGAGCACACACCGCAAGACAAGTTACCTGGAGCAGGTGACACCTGTCTCTTTCCGGAGAAGCAAATACAACACTACATGGCTCTGTGAAATGCTCTCTTTTTGCTTTCCCCTGAGACTGTGGATAGTCAATTGACAGAAAGGAAAATGAAAGTAAGAGGAAAGCAAAGAAAAAAAAAAAAAAAGGTAAACAAGAGAAAGATAGTGTGTAGGCACATGCACACACACAAACACATATGTATACACACACATGCACACACACACATACACATGCACAGAGGCCAGCCGAGGGACCCTGTCAATGTATAAACAAAAGGTGGGGGGTAGGCCTCGCAGGCTTCGCCCTGACAGCCCCCAGCGGCAGTGATGAATTCGAGAACTTATCTCATTTCCCACTGTTTTAATTAGAGACTTGGGCTCTGAGGCCTCACAGCTGGCTGCTTTGTGCCTCATTCTGTTGCCTGACAGAGAAAAATGTCTCCATGATGTCAGCCAAGCTCCCCGCCAGACCGGAGCAAGCGAAACTTCTGGGATTCATAAACTTGTGGTTTGGGGCCCGAATGTCATTGAAGCTGGGCCTCCATGAGGAGAGGGTGACACGGACAGTCCTTCTCCCCATTGACCTCCTCCAACCAAGGTGGGGGGGCCGGTGGCAGGAGTGCAGGGGGAGCTGACTGACGGGGGCCCGGGGGACAGCTCAGAGATGATTTCTTGCGTCTCTGGGTCTAGTTTCCATGAAATGGAGTCTCCTCGTGGCTCCTAATTGAGCCCAGCTTGGCGAGGGAGGCCCTGCTTCTGGGAGACAATGCCTTTGATTGCGGAGCGTGTGCTCGGGGTAATTGAATTTGCTCATCTTCCGCCAAGCGAGCCTTGTGACAGTGCTGTAGCACGCAGCTGGGGCCGAGCTCTCTGTGGTCTGTGCCTCCCCTGTGATCACCTGCAGAAAGGAGGATGACAGGTGGAGAGAGGCCAGCTAGGGAGACAGCCAGCCCCGACCTTGGACGGTGAGCACAGCTTCGGGGCGGCTCCGGCACTGAGCGTGTCTCTTCTCGAAGCAAAGATCCTGAGTAGTCACCTGGCCCAGGACACCGTGAGGATGACCTCTAGGGAAGGGACAATGCCAGCTTAGAACCAAGAAAATGGCCCTTCGAGGTCCACATGGACTCTGGTGAGGGACATGATCGGGACACGTTCGTTCGCACTCCCGCTGAGACCACCCAGGGCGACCACCTGGCTCGACGCAGACGTGAACTCCTGGATTCTAACCAGCTGTCCAAGAGTGACTGTCAGAGTCCTCTCACGCCGCCTTAGAGGGACCTGCTCAAAGACAGGCCGGCCTTCTGTCAGGGGAAAGGCATGCCTTCCTGCACAGGCTCTGCAAGCAGCAGATGCCCAGAGCTGGCTGTGGCTGACAGACAGTTATCCAGGCGTCAAGCCTGTGTTCAAGCCTGTTGAGGGTGGCGGCTGGCTGGGATTTGATCTCTTGACCGACCATAAGAGAAGCTATCCCAAATAAGGGAGCTCACAGTCACTCCAAAGACACCTGTAAATGTTAACATCTCGACCTGCAAACAACTTAGGTCAGTACGGACTCCAAAGTGGGAACCAGTTGCTCACTTTATTCATAGAAAGCAACTCTCTAGCACATACTAGATGCTCAAATAATCATTGAAACCATTCACTTTTTGATGACACAAATTTTGAGTATTAAAAAATAAAGTTTTTTTAAATACGTTTTTTAAATGTCTGCTCCCGGTCAAAATGAGTAAAGAGTAACTCTCCCCCAAGGCACATTTTAATCATTAAAATGTAATTTTAACCCAGAACCCCTGCACAGATGTAGCCCATGACAGGTCAGTCTTCTAGTGGGTTCCATAGTAATGGGAACAGGGACTGTCTCTGACATGAACTGATTGGCCTGCTCTTTGATCACCTCCCCGTGAGGGGGGAGCAGCCTTACCAGGCCACAGAGGAAGACAATACAACCACTCCTGATGAGACCTAACAGACGAGGATCAGAAGGAAGGAAAAGAAGTCCTCCTCTGCCAGTGGACTTGGGGAGGAGCATGCATGGAGAAGGAGGAGGAAGGGAAGGATTGGGAGGGGAGGAGGGAGGGAACTACAGGGGGGATACAAAGTAAATTAAGTGTAATTAAATATATATATATATATAATTTTAAAGGCATTGAGATATCTGTCAGTGTAGGACAGTGACCTGAGAGATTAGAAATGAATGAACAAGTAAAAAAGCTTCTATTCTGTTTAACCAGCTTCTTAGCAAACTCTTAGAAGATTGAGAAATTTTTTAAAAAGCACCCAGGATGACAACTCCTGACATCCACCCAAATAGCAAAGCACTGGGAAACAAGGTATGGAGGCATGGCAAAATAAGAAACTAGCCCACCAAGCTGGGCAGAAATGACCCCAGTGACAGAACCAGCAGAGAGGAAAATCAATGGTTCAGGGCTCACCAGGTCAGAGGAAGGTGGGGAAGATAAGCAGAGGTGCGAGGAATTCAGTCATGAAAAATGTACACACGACACTGAAGAAGAGGGGACTGTGGGCCTTGAAACTGAAACAACAGAAACCACCCAAATTGAGGCACAGAGAGAAAATCTGAGGGAACAATGAGGGGCCATTTCAGGGCAGTAGAGCAATTTTCAGTAGCTAAAGCAACTAGAGGAAGAGGAGGAAAAAGGAGGAAGTGGAAAAATCATTAAAGAAATAATAGTTGAAATGTTTCCAATTATTATTAAAACTGCATGCCAACAGTGTCACAACACCCAAGAAACGTGAGTGAAACTACGTCAGGGCACAGAATGATCGAATTGTCTAAACAATCAAAATTCTCCAATAAAGAAGAGGAAATTCTCCAGGTACGGTTGTGCCTGCTGTGATTCCAGCACTTGGTAGGAGGATTTTTGTGAGTTCAACGCCAGGCCTGGGATGCATACAGAGTGAGACCTTATCTCAAAATAATAAAATAAAACTTAAAGGAATGAAACATCACAGTGGCTATGATTGACAGCAAATTTCCTGCTGAAACAATGCAAGCCAGAAAACCATGTAACGGAAAAGTGTTAAAAGAAAAAAAAAATGGTTTCAACCTGAAATCTTACACTGTGATAACACCTTCTAATAACAAAGGCAAAGTGAAAATTTTTTTCTCATTCAAAAGCAGGAAGAATTCATCACCAGCAAACACACACTTCAGCTCATGAGGCTGAAAGTAGTAACATGAGAGAACAAATAAGACGAACAGAAAACAGTAGCAAGACAATTGTTTTAAACATAATCATATCATCACACTAAATGTAAATGGTACAAAAAATTAGAAGGCTGAGATTGTCAGACAAAATAAAATGGTAAGACCCAACAACATGGAAGAGCACACAAGACATCTTTCTTATTTAAATTGCTTTAAAAGATAAAAATGTCAAAGATGCAGTGAAAACAGGTTAGGAAGTAAAGTGTTTGAGGACAGCACAGAAGCCAAGAAAGAAGTGGAAGAGGGCCATGGCTGGGTCTTGTGTGTGAGGTGAGATCATACCACTGGCAGGCAGCCAGGGACGTAGCAAACGTGTGCATTCCCTGTTCTGAGCAACAGCTGAAATTAGAAGATATGATACTGCTAAGAAGCCAACAAAAGGAGACAAAACAACATTAAAACAATATTTGGTTAATTAAAAGAGAGACAGAAAAAGAGGAGAAAATGGAGATCATATGGAGAGAACAGAAAACAAATAGCAAGGGCTGTGTAAACAGCTGAGCGTATGAAGTCTTGCAAGTGTGAGGGCCACAGCATGGATCCCTAGAATTTACACAAAAGCTACACAGGTATGGTGGCTGCCTAGGACTTAGGAGCTAGAATCAGGGATCCCTGGGTCAAGCTGCAAGCTAGACTAGGATTCACTGAGCTCTGGTTTCATCAAAAGACTCTGTCTCAGTGAATATAATAAAGAGTCATTGATAAAGAGACCCAACCACACCTTCAGGCCACCCACACACATGTGCATACATGTACTTGTGCACACATATGTATACCCATACATGTGAACACGCACACACCATACACATACACATACAGAAAAAGTTATGGGAGCACGCAGCAAGATGATGACTGTAAACCCAAGCACAACAATCATTATATTAAATATAAATGGTTTAAAACCATTTAAAAGACTGAGATTGTCAGACAAAACAAAAAAGGCAAGACCCAATATGTTCTGTTCTTGAATACAATACAATACATTGTTCTTAAATACAATGACACACATGGGCTGGACATAAAAAGATGATAAAAAATAAAATAAGAAAAATCTGGAAAAAAAATCACAAGTGGTGGTGCATGGTTGTCATAGCAGCACCCAAGAAGCCTTGTAGTCAGAAAATGGATCAGAAGTTCAAGGTCATCTCCTGCTATAGAGTCTCTCTGTCTGTCTGTCTGTCTTTCCCACACACACACACACACACACTCAGGTGGGAGAGAGGAAGGCAGGGTCTGAAGAGCTGACTCAGCAGTAAAGAAAATGTACTGTTCTTGCAGAGGACCTGCGTTTGCTTCCTAGAGCCCATATCTAGCAGCTTACAATGGCCTTTAACTTCTGTTTTAGCAGGACTGTCACCCTTCTTTGGCCTCTTTGGCACCTGCACACATGTGCACAAACATTAAAAAAATAATAATTAATTAAAAAATAAAAGAGAGAACTGGGGTTTCAGCTTTGTGGATTTATTTGTTTCCAAACTGGGAAGGCAATTCCAGAGCACCAGGATGTAGGAACTTGACCCATTTAGAAAGGCAGCTGTGCTGTCCTTTGATTCCATGACCAGAAGCCCCCATGTCCTTGCTGGTGTTTGAAATTAGGCTTTGACTTTGGATTTGTAGCTTTGGTCAGTTTCAGCCAAGAAAGATAGTGTGAGCGAATGAGGCTTGTGGAGGTAGGGGAGGGGTGTCTCTGTCTTGCCTTCTGCTTCACACACACATTAGATGTTCAGAGTTGCAACAGGGAGCTTTGCCTCAGCCACTGCCCAGACCCAAGCTAAGAGATCAGCCATGGCTAAACCTGTCCATGTTGTCACACAGAGTAATGGGGGTCTGCAGTCGAGACAGTGCAGGAAGCTTCTCTGGCCATCTTCTGGCCACTTAGAAGCAGCAATGCTGAACAAAAAGGACCAGACGTGGGGTTCCCTGGGTACCCGCTGTGGCCAGGCACCTTGTACTGCTGCATGGAAGTGAACGGGAGGCGTCTGCACAAAGGCACTTGCATGTGTCTGCCAGTTTTGCAACAATACGTGGAGGACGCCAAGGAAGCAGCCATTTTCTCCCAATCAAATGTCTCCAGGTTGTATGGGGTGTGGGCATGAGCGTGACTACCGTGATAGTCAGACCTGCTCCAGGGTTCATCACTCCTCAGGGAATGACCTTGTGGCAACGGCAGGAGGGTCACAAGCCAAAACCACTACAAATTCGTTTCAAAAATGTGCTTATGTTTTTGCTGTAACATCACAGTAGCCAGATCAAGTTCAGTTCCATGTCCCAAAGTTGCAGAGGAAACACATTCAACCTCCAGCAAAAGGGAGCTTCAAGGCCCAAGGTGAAGGTGTGCACAGCAAAGTGGGGAAATCTGGCCAGTACTGGAACCCGCGCTGGACATAACTGACATCTCCCAAAGAGCCTGGAGCCACAGGAAGCCACAAGTTCACATCTACAGACAGCAGAAATCTGTTCTTCCAGCCTCCGGTTTCCATTACCCCAGGACAGAGCTGGGCAGCTCCTCGGTTTGGCTTGAGGAGCACAGCTAGAAAACACTGTCCTCATGCATGGTGGTGGAAATGCCTCTCTGCCTTCTCATACCATGGTGACAATGGCAGCATAAAAGTAAATCTGGTAGGTCCTGGTGCACATTGTGTATTAACACGATACATTTGATACACACTCTTTTCTCCTTAAAGAACCCCAATTCCATGCAAGCATCATGGGGAGATAATGTGATAGGTGTGTGTGTGTGTGTGTGTGTGTGTGTGTGGCTGGATGAGTGGATTGATGGTGGATGAATGAGATTTAAATGGGTGAGCGAATGGACTGGGTGAGGTATGGCAGATGGTTGCATATGTGGACACGTGTGGATGGAGGTGTTGGGTGATCAACAGGTGATGGATGGATGATGGACAAGTGGGTCAGCAGGTGGATCGTGACTGGTCTAAGTTCATCACGGCAGTCCGGCCTTCTCTACTGGTACCTGCTGTGGCCTTTACAGCTCCTTAGCCCGGTACTGTCATTCCACTTTTTAGGTTAGTAGTTTGACCCGCGTCTCCTGCATCTGCCCCAACCAAGGCCGAGCAGCCTTTGCAACTTGCTCCATGTAAAGCTATCCCCCACAGAATCCCGTTGGGCCTAAGGCCTTTTCCAGTCCTACAAAAACTGGGGCTGCAGGGTGGGGAAGGGGCAGGAGACTCTGACACGCCCCACCTCCTCAGCTGCTTCCACTAACACTCCCTGTACAGTGTCCTGCTAGGCATCATGATAAGGCTGGCAGCTGGGTCTGCCGAAAATGAGAAGCCTCATCCCTTCTCAGTGACATGCCTAATTAAAACCAAGGGCCAAGGGCCTTGGACTTGAGAACATTAACCATGTCCTGCTATCGGGTAGGGGAGTCACCCCCACAGGAATGCAGAGGCCGAGGGCCTCCAGCACTCACAGTGCTGCTGCTTTAGACTTTGCCCTCTGTCCCAAGGCTGGAGGGCGGGCTCTCCGCAAGGATGATGGGACCTCATGGACAGGACTCTGCTGGAGCCAGCACCCAGCCTCTGCACACCCTCGCCCTGTCTCCTGCTTGCTGCCTTCCTCCTTCTTCCCCTACACCCCTCTTCCCATGATTCTTCTGCCTCTCTAGCTCCCACTCTTTGCCCACCAGCTCTTGACTCTCTCAACCTCTTTCTTCTCTCTCCTTCTTGGCTCCCCCTTCTACTTTCTGTCTCAGCTCTCCTTCTACCCTCATCTATGGCTCCGTCTTTCCCTCAAGCTCCCTTTTCTCCCCTTACTTTTCCCTTCCCTCCCTTCCTTTCTCTCTCTCTCCTCCTTCAGCCCATTTTCAGTCTCACTATCAGCCATCTGATACAGTGCAGGGCTTAGCCAAACCTGGTCCCAGCATTCCGGTAGAGGCTGCTCTACCCTGGCAGGCCCCTGGGGCCATGAGGCCAGCACTAGGCCCATTCCAAACCAAGACCCTATCTGAGGTTCAGTCTCCTAGGCTGGCAAACCTTCCAGGAGCACCTTCCCCTACGGCTCAGGCAGCCATCCTGTTTCCTTGGCCACATCAGGGCCTTCAGTGTCTCAGCTCTGGAGACTAATATGAACCATGTTCACATGGGAGAAAAAGAACAGGTGAAGGGGTTTGGGAGGCAGTGGGAGGGGAGTCAGGCTGCAGGAGGTTTAGGGGGGGCCAGAACACCCTAGTCACCCACAGGCTTGGTTCAAACAAGTGGCTGTGTGTGTGTGTGTGTGTGTGTGTGTGGTTGTGTGTGTGTGCGCACACGCGCGTGCATGAAGGCTGGGGGAGAAAAGACCACGTGAAGAAATGCAGTCAAGTATGGCAGACTGCCTTGGCTTGGCAAGGCCAGCAGATGGAGGGGGAGACAGGGATGGAGAGGGGAGACAGAGACCCTCCAGGAAGCCAATGTGAACAGAGAGTAGAAGGAAGAAGGCTGTGTGGGGTGAAGCCGCACTGGGCTGGGGGAGAGGCAGCAGGCTCTGGCTAGGGAAGGCCTAGAGCCAGGAACCATTACTCCGAGGCTGTGGAGGTACCGGACACCCGTTGCTGGTGCCTGGGCCAGTGCACTGCAGCTGGCCATCTAGTGTGGGATTCTGGGATGTAATGTGGGAACTGGCCACACCACCTATCCCTTACAAGCTGCCACCTTTGTCACAGTGCTCCGGCTGGTGATGTGGCTCGCACACCTTCTGACCTGCAGTCAATCCTCCGACCCCTCCAGACACTGCCTGCTGACTCAGAAACCCCGCCCAGCTTGCATTTCTGCTGCTGCTTTCCCAGCGTCCTCACTCTGCCTTTCACTGGCTTATTTTAATCAGGGTCACATGGTGGGCAAGGGTCATGGCAGCTGGGAAGAGGATCCCAGCTTGGCTGTCCTCAATACTCCCACATCTGGGTCCCAGCCAGCATCAATGGATCCCCTCTAATAGCCCCGGGCCCCTCCACAGCCTCCCACAATCCCTCAGATCTTCCTGCCATTTTTTTTTCTACGTATAAGGGAGGCCTGAGGTCACTGCCTTTTCCCAGCCTGCAGAAAGGGTCTAGAAGCCACCGGGGGCTCCCACCAAGACCCATAGAGCACAGAGGAAGGGGTGACCATGCCAGGGTGTGAGGTGGGTGGGCAAGAAGGGCCTGCTGAGGGCAGCGCTGGCATGAGGCCCCATGTCCCCAGTCAGAACCCCGGCTCTTGATGGCCCTGACATTGGCTAGCTTCTTCTCACTGGAGGCCCTCTGACACCCTGGCACACATCATTCTTATTTACATCTGTGTTTGCAAGCTCCTCCCCTCGGAGCTCAGTTCCGGTCACCTGCTTCCTAACTCAAGGCCTGCCATCCAATGAGAGAGCCTGACACTGTAAGCCTAACCCTGGCCACTGCCCTCAGTTCTGGGTCCTCAAGGAACTAGGGTGGAATTCAATCACGCTTCTAAATGGATGTCACATCCTGGGACTTCATGCATGCAGTATGCAGCCTTGGGGAGAAAACACTGGCATGAAGGGATGCCCACCACAAGTCCTCAGCCTTCATCCTCCCCAGCGTCCCTGCTCTGCCTCTGGAGACCAAGTATACAAGTCTCATGCTGAGATTTCAAACAACCTCCATTTTGGGTGATTAATGTTGGGGATCCAGGGCTTTCCCGGAAGCATGTGCTCCCCGGACTGGCTCACTTCTGCTGGGAAATTTCCCTTTCCCACCAAATCAAGAAAGCCCATTCATTTCCAGGCAGCCAGGAGAATGTAGGTTTCTGCTGCCCCAGGACACCTGCCCTCCAGCAGGCGTAGACCCCATCCAAGTAAACACCCTGCCTGAAGGAGACGGCCAGTGGGGAAGGAATCCATCCGCCAGGCTCCGGATATCCTGGAGAGCAGTCAAAACGTTTCCTTCCATGTCTTAGAGAAAAATGTCCTATCATCCAGCCAATTCTTTCCTTTCACACGGAGAACGGTACCTGGTGTGGTTTCCGAAAGGCAAGAAGAGCCTGGCCGTGTTCCCCAGATGTCGGAGTCTGATGGCTTTTCTCATTCTCTCCTCCATCCCTTCGTGTTTATTCTACAGACGTTTCTTGAGTCCAAGCTCAATGAACAGCCCTGTTCCTGAGATGCTGTGTGATGTGAGCTCTCCATGCTCCATTACAGTCAACCTAGGGAGGACCTTGCTGCCCACCACACAGGACAGTGCTCCAGGAACGGTATGGTGTGGCTGGCAGGCCGCTGTCCAGTCAGGGGCTCCTCTGTCCAGATAGGATAGGTTCAGATGTCTTTGTCTATAGCGTTGAATAGAGGGGAAGTTGGGGGTGTAAGGACCATATTGTAAGGCATGCCTGTTTTCCACCCCTCTATCCAGATTAGTCTCCGAAGGCAAACAACACCTTTGTTCCACGGCAGGAGGAGCTGGTCCTGTAACAACCATCCAGAGCCACCAGCAGACACTAGCCCTGGGGGGCTGTGAGGACTCGCTTGTTACAGCAGCCAAATCAGCCCGAGATGGGTTTGAGCAGTGCCTACAAGCGCCCCCTACAGGTGAGCATGGAAATAAGGATGACGTCACCCCAGCTCCTCGGCTCAGCTGCCTCCCAGGTCTGCCTTCTGCTTTGACTTTCAGAGTTTCTTCGGGGCCTGGGGGGTGACGCCAAGGTGTTAAATTTGAAGACCATGGACAACAGAACTGATGACTTACCCTGTATCTATCTGTATTGGCTCCTTCCCTTCCACAATGAACACTCAGCTCTGTACCCTGATGCCCACCACCGCCTCTGAGCCAAACTCTCCACGCTTCTCAACATCTGTTTCCAGAAGAACCAAACTAAGACCAATAGGCTAAGAGAGCTGAAGCAGATCACTCAAAGTGGCTCAGCGGCCTGCTGACTGGCCTGCCCCACTGCCCTCTTTCCTCTTTCCTCTCTGGGATCTCTCTGACCCCTGTCTTTCAGACAGTAGCGGTTCTAAAATGGCAGCACATTCAGAGCCACCCATTGTTCAAGAATCACCCCAACTTCTTAGACATGAGCCTATCTTGCATGTTCTAGAGACGCTGTGGGCTTTGCTGGGCTAAGGAATGCTCTAGAAAGAGCTTGGCATTGCCTGCTGGCCAGTAGCCAGCTGCTCCTCCCCCACAATTCCTGAACAGCATGGGACCTCCATTCTCCATGGAGATGTGAGGGAAGGCTGCCCAAGGTGGCAGCGAACTTCAGAACAGGGTAATGTGGGGTGTGGGGCTCCCACTACTTTCCCTCTGCTCTTTGAGCGTATGTCTCCCAGCACAGAATCCACCCTGGTACCTGGTGATAGATGACCTCGCCACAAAGCCTTCGGGGAGCATTCATTAGTCACCATGTTTGGCTGGGATAACAGAGCAAGGACTGTAGGAGATAGCAAGGAGGGACGATGAAGCATCACACAGGCAAGCACACAGCCCCAGGCGAGGAGGGGAGGTGGCCAGTGAACAGACCCTTCACTGGGGACCAGCAAGCTCCTGGAGACATTCTGACCAGTTAAGTTCCTGTGGTTAAAAAAAAAAAAAAAGTAACTATACCAAGCAGCCAGTCACCAGGGGCCCGTGTCCCATCTCAAGTTCCTGGGGGTGTTTGGGGCACTGTGAAATCATATTTGTGCAGAGGTGGGAACCATTCTGAGCAGTCATTTATCCCCCGGCCTCCAAATAGGTTCCCAAGGCTTGTCGGAGGCAGAGCCGGTGAATAATATTTCACACTGCCCGGGGCTTCCTCATTCCCTCAGAGCCTTGGCTGCCTGGGAGAGACTGGCTCTTGGGGAAGTTCAGGGCCTGGTTGGACGCGCCTGTGTTTTTGCACCCTCAACCCGTCTGGGTGTGCATTCACCAAAAGGATGTATGTGTGTTGGAGTTGGCAGTGGGACTTTGGAAGCGGCTGGGCACTGAGAGGAGATAGGCCCTGGCTTAGACTAAATTTGCATTCGGCTCCCTCAGCCCCTCCAGGGGCTGGAGTAGAAAGGAGACTTATTCATCAGCCACGGTGGAATTTGGTCCCTGGGGTTCCTGGCTGCCTTCCCTCAGTGCTGCCCATGTAATCAATCATGCAAATGGCCACTTTATCTGTGAAGAGTGATGGAGTCACGTGGTGGAGGCTGGGCAAGTTGGCACCAGTGGGGCTCTGTGACCCTGGGGTGGTGCGGGCTTACCCCTGTTGGTCAAGAGACTCCTGGTCTCCCAGAGGGAAGCACAGAGGGTGCCGGCGTGTCCTGCTGCACAGTAAACTAAGGATGGACCCCCCTCCCCCGAGGTGATGAGCAATCAGAGAGCGAGCGGGTAGACCATTTGTCTTACAGATGCCCCTCATGACCCTAGTAGGACACATGTGAGCCTCCATCAAAGCAGAGACAGCATCTCCCTGTCTTCCCTTCCAAGGTCCAGTTCTCAGCAGGGAGGTGCAGGGGTGTGCAGCCGCCCCGTCAGGACCTACCTAACCTCCTTCGCATGCTGGTGCAGGAGAACCAGCTCCTCTGATCCCTCCACACAGTACAAGAAGCCAGCAGGAGGAAGCGAAGTCTCCAGTTACCTGGTGGAGCGGGATGCCCAGTCTGTGAGCATGGGTGCGTGCGTGCATGCGTGAGTGAGTCCGAGCATTTGCCCAGTGTGTGAAGGGTGAGTTTCCTCTGTGTGGGTCTCTAGCACCAGCTTAGCAGGACTGACTGGCAGGAAGGGAATCCATCTTGGGAAGGTACGCGCTCTCTTTCTGGAACATTCGCCAGGGTAAGCCCAGGAAGGCTTGTCTCAGAAGACACACTCATTTCCCATGGAGATAAATGGATAGGCGTGGCTGTTCAGAGCAGAAAGGACCGAGAACAAGGGATACACAAGGATGAATTCTGGGACTCCATTTTCTGTTGATTTTTCCAGAAGGTTCTTGACGGCCTAGCTCCACGGCCTAGGCAGACGTGAATTCAAATCCCACATCTCCAATGATGGCGGCCATTGTCCTGGCAGTTTTCTCTAGTGTCCCTATTACACTCACGCTCCTTCTGAGGCTCCTCTAACTGTGCTCCCAGCCCACAAAAACAGTGCCAGTGAACAAGCTGTGAGTGCGACTTCTAAGGTTTGGTTAATTTCTGGTGTAAGATGCCTACTCCATCATCCCAGCTCCCTGAGGGACCCCAGTGTCCCCGGAAGCTCGCAGTAGGTCTGCAACTTTAAGCATAATGAGGCCTTTGTCACTTTAAGCCACTGGGACTCAGGGCTGTTCATTACTACTGCAGAACGTAACCCTCTGACTGACTGATACGGTGGCTGTATCAGTGGGTTACTTGACTCCTCTAGGCCTCGGTTTCCCCACAGGATAGAAGGAGGACGTCTCACACCTTGTTTGGCTTGTGGAAGACAGAAGGAGAAGTGACGCCTGCCAGAGCCTCAGCAGGCACCTGGGTGTTCAGAGGGCTGTCTGTTGAGACCCTTGGCAACTGGTTTGGGTTGATTCGCACTCAGAACCCACTGTTCGTGCACTTCACTTTTCTCATCTTGCCAGGCTTTGTTCCCAGACTCCTTGATTTGGCCCAGGTCCCTGGGATTTGATGTGCACTGTTTGACACCAGGTGACATGTTACAAACTCCAGGAGCCTCAGCCAGGAAGGCAAGAGAGCCGTTCTTGCTCCTCAACTTCCTTGAGCTCCCAGCATTTTTTTTTCTCTTCTTTGAATCCACCTTTTCCATTAACTGGACTTTTATAGCTTGGATGGAAGACAGCAAGCCTCACACATTTCCAAGAATTTCTGAAGCCTGTTTCCCAGAGCACAGAGCCCAGTAAGGATGTATCAGAACTTTAGCTTTGGACCCTGAGTCCTGAAAAGACCCCCAGAGAGTCGTGTGTACTCCTACAACAGGCTGGGACTTACGCCTGGGCTTTCCAGGGGTCCCAGGAACGATTTGGCCATCTGCATCTGACTTCTTGTTCTCTCTAAATTTCAGCTTTTCTTCCCTGTCAAGTATAGTAATGACAGTGTCCAGCTGTGGGCCTGCTGGCACTGCCCTGTCATCCCAATGACTGTAGAAGCTGAGGCAGGAGGATGGCAAAGCCAAGGTCTGCTTGAGCTACAGGGTAAGTTCAAGGGCAACCTGGGAAGCTCACCGAAACTCTGTCCCAACAGTAAAGGTTAAAAAGAAAGCTGGATGGCATGTCAGCGATAGAGCACCTGTCCACTGTGTGCGACCTCGTGGGTTCCTTCCTTGTATACACACAGAAGCGTCATCTCAGAAGTTGCTATTTGCTAACAGTATTCAATCCATAAAACATTTCTAAAATCCCTGAGGAGCAGAAGCAAGAGCTCAGCCAAGCATGGCTACAGCCATCACCATCATCATCACCACCACTATCATCGTCGTCATCATCATCATCATCACTATTACTGTTTATTCCTGCTTTAGATCCTGGACAGCCTGCCTGGTTTCTCTGCCGGGAACCTCTTTCCCATTCACAAATATTCTCAGGCATAGTTTCCAAGAGTGTGATGAATCTCCTGTGTGGCAAAGAATTTGCTAGAAGGGCTGATGTATAGTTCTGGGTGAGTCTCTGCCTGTTTTATAAATTAGGCACGAGTAAGAGGGCTGTTGACATCCACCCTCCTTTACTTGTCTGGTTTTGAATCTTTTTGAAGAAAACAAAACTCTACTAATAAAACGAGTGAGTGTGGCTCAGTGGGTAGAACATTCAGTCAACAAGCGTGAGTTCTGGGTGGGCTCCCGGCACTGCACAAACCAGGAAAGGTGACGCGTGCTTGCCACACCAGCTTGGCAGAGGCAGGAGGCTGGAGAGGCCAAAAGTCCTCTTCGGAAACAAAGTGAGTTCAAGGGCAGCCTGGGCTACACGAGCTTCTATTTCATAAACAAACAAACAAGCGAACAAAAACGAAAGGATCAAAAACCAAAACAAACAAAAAGAAAAAAAAAAACTGAATTCGAGTTAGGAAACCAGGAAGCAAAAAAAAAAATGAGAAGAGTACAATGGCCATTCGAACCTCCGTGGCCTCTTGCATGAAAGGACCACTGGGCATGGGCTATGCTGTAGGATGCCCTCCCTGACACCCATTTTAACTATTCCTCACTTCCCTGAGGACACAGGTGTCCAGTGCCCGAAGAGGCTTTGCGCAAGCACATGCCATGAGGTGATGGAGTGTTAGTCAAGGGTCTTAGGGGCTCAGCTGCCTTAAGCTGCTGAGTTTGGGGCACTTGGTTACATGGTGGTACCTAACAAATACAGGTAGGCAGCTTTCTTCATGCCCATCTGTCAACAGCCATCACAGAACCTGGTGCACAGTGCTTGCCGTTCGAGTTAACGTCTGTTGAACAAACAAACGGGTAAAAGCATGAATTAAAATCTCCTTAGGAGCACCATCCAGCACCCTTAAAGGAAATGAACAAGCAAGCCATCTCTCCACACACTCTTTAAGCCCTGAGAGCAGCAGCCACTCCCGTGTTCCTGGCCACCCCTCCCATGTCATGATGGGGGACCCCTGGCCCGAGTCCTCATCTCCAGATCCCCAGATTTTAGCATGATTGGTGTCTGCTAAGTGCAACTGGGAGAAGGAAGGAGGAGGCAGCTGTGTAGATGGGCCCTCAGGGCACGAGGAGGTGACAGGACTCTGGGTAGACTGTGGACAGACCTCCACCATGGACTCTAACCTGGGTTACAGGAGGAGGGGGCCAAAGGTTCTCTTCACAGCTCGTTCTAATGTTCCCTTCATTGTCTAACGGAGTCTTTGCTTTTCCCAGACTAGAAAACACATACAGAGGAGCCTGACTTCTACACCCTTTGCCATTCCCTGCCAAGGAGACGACAGCCATCTACTTTGGCAGAAGCACTTCAGTTCTCTCCACCAAAACCAAATGGGACTCTTGAGGTTCCCTCTGACAGGAGATGCCATTCTCAATGTTGACGTCTGGGCTAGATAAGCATTTTCTGTGTGTTGGCAGGGGACGCTACTTGCCTTATTGTTGCCTGTGGTGTGCCCTTCTGTCACAGCCACCCTAGTAGCACCCTAAACCACAAACTGGAGAGTCTGCAGGCGCTGTCAGGTGTCCCCAGGTCCCTGGCCTGGCTGGCAGCATCACTAAGAACTCTATCTCAGGGAAATTGCTCGCTTCCATTTCTGACCAAGATCAATGTCTGGGGTCCTTCCTCTAAAAGAGGTTTCCAGTTGACAAGGCTGCCCTAAGCAACAAGCCATGTTAAGTGTGTCTCTTGGCCTTCAAGTCATCCCACAGTTCCTGGGGTTGTGTCTAAAGCCCTGCCTTTCACCTCTGTTTTGCAAAGTCCACCTCAGGCCACATTTGGCCCCAGTCTTGCCTCTCTTGGTCCCTTAGAAAGTTCCTGGGAAGCTGTGGGCTGGCCTGAGCAAGGCCTGCAGCAGAGGAACCGCTTTGAAGGGCCGGGCCAGCATGGCCTTCACCTCCCCATGGATTTCCTGGTGAGCCGGGGCCTGAGTTGCCAAACAATAGCTGCAGCTCCTGAGCTTTGGTGGCATGACCTCTTCCCCCAAGGTTCCAAACAAGCTCAGAAAGCAGCTAGATTCAGACTATGGAGCCGAGCCAACGTGGGGGAGCAGCAGCCTCAGGTGTCCCCACTTCCCCGAGTCACTCAGAGCCAACGGCTGGTCTGCTGGAGCAGGAAGGGACCTGCCTCAAGCAACCTCCCTGGGCTTCAGATGAAGAGAACAAGCTGAGGTCAAAAGAGCTGCACCTTCTACCTGCTGTGTGGACCAGAGCCCTCATGGAGCCTGCCTGACCCTCTGTGTCTTCATCTGCCATGAGACGGGAATGTCTCCCTCTGGCCCCGTGGCTGGCCTCTGCCTCCTCCTCATGTCCTTGCACCGACATGGAAGGACTACTTTTCCCAGAAGGAGGTTCTCTTGGTTATAATCTTCTGCTTCAATTAAATATCACTTCATGGGGATTCAGGAAAGGAAAGAGAAGTCACTCTCAAAAGTCAAGTGACCACAGTGCTGCCAAGGATTGGGATGGAAGCAGCACACTTGGGGCCTTAGCTGAGTACTGTGGGGCACCACAGAGGCCCTCCTAATGCTCATAACATTGCAAGAAACTCACAGGCCCAGTGGGTGTGCTTGACTGCACTGGGAAGCCCGTCTGAGGGTCAGGCTCCTCAGCAAAGGCTGGCTATTGTCACTGCTTTAAGAAAACTGACATACTAGGCAGGTGATAGACTTGGGGTGCCTAAGAAAGAGCAAGCTCTCAATAGAGTTCATTATGACCATCATAATTATCATCATCACCACCATCACCAAATCGTCATGATCATTGTCACCATCATCAAAATCATCATCATCAGTACCACTGTGACCATCTTCACCCTCATCACCACCACCGTTATCACCATGGCATCATTGCCATCACCACCTTCACCATCAGCTCCACCATCACCATCATCATCATCACCATCGTCACTACCATCATCATTGTCATTGCTGCCATCATCATCATCATGATCACCGCTGTTACCATCAGCATCATCACCATTGAATCATTGGATGTAACACACACCTTTTCTCAAGGATACATTAGGACCTGTGACCACAGGATGACACAGCAGCAGACTTCTGGGTTTCTGAGAGCTGGGTCACTCCCTCCACAGATGCCTGATTCCAGTAGTCACATCAGCCTAAGGAAATGTAGGCTTCTCTACCTTTAAAAAATGACCAAGAATCAATCTCTGGGACTTGGGTGGGGAGCTTCCCTGAAAAGGTCAAGTATTGTCCTAAAATTTTACTTTGTTTTGAATGACATCTTTGGTGACATGCAGAAGAGCCTTGTTTTGATTTGGGGCCTTTGGGCAAAGTCAGAACAAAAACCCATGCTCCCTCATCTTACTGTGTGGCACCTCCTATCACTTGCAAGGTCCGTACACTAGGGGGGCGATGGTGTCACACAGGTAGAAGCCCAGCCCTTCAGCAGTGGAGGTGGGAGGACCAAGATGTCGGAGCAGTCTAGGCTGCATGATGAGACTCTATCTACAAGACACAAAGACAGTCACAAAAGAATAGAGAGAGTCAGTGGAGAAAATGACCAAGTGGGCAGACGGAGAATGGAAACTGCCACGAACGGCCACCTTCACCAGAATATGCGACACATAAATAGGACAGTTCCCAGCCTCCTCGGGCAGGGTTCCACTTGGCAAGTCTGTTTGGGCTGTTCTTAGATTACTACTCGTGTACCTACAGTCGATAAAAATAATGTTCACGTATGCACACATTATACATACTTCTTCCGAAAGCATTTCCTGCATCCTGGAGCATGTCATCCGTACTAAGATCCAAATCCATACAACGGTCTGCTCAGTGCATCCCTGCTCGTAACGGCAAAAGGTGAAAACTCAATGTCCGGGCGGCAGGCGCCGTTTAAACAGAGGACGGGACGTGCCTTGAGTGGATATAGCACAGCTGTTGAAATGGACAAGAGGGCGTCTATACAGTAAGATGAAGCTCACTTGAGGTGTATCAAGTGGGCAGAGGTCAGAGAGAGGATGACCCCTCTGTGAACCCTTAAAAAAGTCTTTCATTCTTAATAATATGTGTGCACGAGAGTACGGTGCCCACAGAGACAGTAAGAGGCTGTCGGGTCCCCTGGAGCTGAAGTCAAAGTGGTTGTGAGCCACCAGCTGGGAACTGAACCCGGGTCCTCTGTAAGAGCAGCAAGTGCCCTTACCCACTGAGGCATCTGTCCAGCCCAACAAACCCCTTTAAACATCTGCCTACCGTTACTCACTGCCCAAACACGAGCTGAGCATTTTTTTTAACTCCTTCATAGAACTAAGCAGCTCACAAAGGTGTGTCTGGCCTCAGTGCTCTTCACAGAAACCATCAGTGAGCAGTGAGAGAGGAGGAAGGCCACAGCAGGCTGGAAGGCTGGGGAGAGCTCCGTCCATTCATCTCTCAGCACGCACTCACGCTGCACCTGCTGTGTACGGAGGTGGAAGGACTCTATTGGAGGACCGTGCATCTGGATAAGACCCAGTTAGTCAGGCATGGTGGCCCACACCAGTAATGCAAGCTCTCGGGAGGTAGAGGCAGTCGGATCAGGAGTATGTCCTTGATCATAGTGTTGAGATCCAGGACTGCAATAAAAGACCCGGCCCTCCCCCCCTCTGACTCAGTGGATCGTCTGTAATGATATGAAACTCTGCCCAGGAACCAGATGCTTGAGTTCAAGTCCCTCCTCTGTACGTACATTGTTTACCTCCTGACTCAGACCTAGGAGGCAACTGGGAGGATTTGCTGCAGCAACAGGGCTAGGACGGAAGGCAAATGCTCGGCTCCGAGGGACAGCCACGTGCGAGAGCCTTATGCGTGCTTCCCACCACTGCAAGAGATGGCTGCAGCCTGCAGGGGAGACGCGTTTTGGAGGGCACCCTCATTCCTTTCATTCTTTGGCCCGGTGGACAGCCCACAGGAAGCTAACAGGATCCCTCTTCTGTCTCCCATCTCTCCACCCAGCGTGCACAGGCCGAACTGGAAGCTAGCTGCCAGGAATAATCGACTTTACATCTTATCAAAACTTTGAAAGCTGAAGCTCAGTTCGGAGGGAGGCGTTTGGGGGCTGAGAAGCGGTAAGGGGGGAAAGAATGCCAGGATCTTGGGATTATCAAGATTTGGATTAGCGTGCAATTTCCTGAGTCCCCAAACTTCACAAATGAGGTCAGAAGGGTCCGTTCTGAATGGAACCCATTAATCTCCCGGCTGTTGGAGGAAACGTGGCCAGCGCAGGTGTGAACAGTCTCACTGTTATTTTTGGGAGAATGTGAGCCGAACAGTCGCAGGAAGTGCGAGGTCCCCCGCCAGCATCCTGCTGTATTATTTTAGGCTGCAGAACTGAGGACTGTGAGCAGGACCCAGCTTTCCACACACCTTTAAAGGCAGAGGGGGACACTGGGCAGGCGAGAGCCCTGCTGCAGAGCTGAGGGAACGTTCAAACAATGTGTGTGTTCAGAGGCCTCTCTCAGAAAGGGTCACCTGTGGACCCCCTGGGAAGACACAGCTATGCAGCGGTCACAGCCTGTCTGTCTCCAGGGGATGGGTCGGTGCAGCCCAGGTTTGTGGCTTCTGAGGCCTCGTGTGAGCACACGAGAACAGACAGAGCACTTCAGACCAGGGTCCACACAGGTCTGTAAGAGGGCATGGTAAAGGTTCAAGGCTTTCTGCGTCACACAGCCCAGTGGGCACTCACTGGTCCACACCGCTGCCCAGCATGACAGTCCTACGTGGGAATGGCCCGTGACGAGTACCCTTTACAGCATGTCACCTTCAAGTGTCACCCAAATACTCTTTTGACTTGAACCCAGACCAGGCTCTTTAGCTCTGGCCACAGAGTGATTGGCTATGAGGCTTTGCTCGCCGACCCCTTTACTGAGTAAAGTAACTGCCGCACCAACACCGTCACCAGAGGCCTGCAAGCCGAGCAGAGCAAGTGTGACAAAATGTGAGCACCTCTCCTCTGTCCCCAAGCTCAGAGGAGTGTAATCCTGCAGCTTTGGGAAGGCAGACCAGCTCCCTTCTCTGAGCACTGAACCTCAGAAGGCCTGTGTTCCCCAGGACTCCCAGGTTACGCTCTTTTCATTTGCTTGTTCATTTCCTGGTCACCTGCCATACACGGCCCTGGAGATGGGAGACAGACTGGCTAAGACAGGGTCAACCCATGAGGCATCCCTTCAGGGCTAGCAAAGGTATAGAGTCTGTGTCTGAGGGTACATGTGGTTAGACAGAGACCCAAGGGCAGGCAGACTGGGTGCCAGTGTGGAGCAAGTCAAAATAGACCTTCCCAAGCTGGGGTCAGTGAGGCAAGAAGTGGGAAGGGGGCTTTCTCACAGCAGCCTGGTAGGTTCCAGCCAGTGCCAGATGGCCTTAGGGCAGCTGTGGCTGATCTTTCTCCTTCTCTCCCTCTCTTTCTCTTTCTTTTTCTCTCTCTTTCTCTGTCTGTTTCTCTCTCTCTCTCTCTCTCTCTCTCTCTCTCTCTCTCTCTCTCCAGGCAACTGCCAATTGCTTCATCTGTAGTCACAACCTAGGAGGCACATCCCCACCAGTCCTTCCCCCCTCCCCAGGAGGCCAGGATGACACCATAGAAGAGGGATTCCTCACTTGCTAAGACACTGAGCACCATAATGATTTGGACCAACTGGGTCAAAGGAAGAAGGGCTGAGGGAGTGTCTGTGGCCAGCCTTAGGCACAAGTACAGGTGCACCTGGGGCAGTCAGTGGAACGGTCTAGACAGAGAACAAATCTCCCGGGAAAAACCTGGACCTGCTTGCCCAGAACTCAACAAATGACGTCACAGACCACCAGAAAATGGCGTACAGAAACCTCAACACTTCCTGGCCAGGAGCTCACCTCAGTTTGCTTCCATCTCTCAGTCTCTCCATCTGTCCAATGGGTGCAGCAGTCCCTAGGTGATGCCCATCTCGGGACCTGAGCTGCCACCTTCCTGTGAACAACTGTCGGGGCCTTCTCAAAGGGGGTTTTGGGGTCCTTGGCGAGGAGGATCTCGGGAGCCTCCCTCAGCCCAGCCTGCCAGAGCAGCAACTGGAAGGGGTTCTTGTCGCCTCGTATGATTAGGCAGGAGAGGAGAAGGCCAGCAACTGCAGCCATAAATACTCGCCTTCCCTTTTAGCAAGTTTACATGCTCCCTCTTCTTCCGATGCAGTAACTTACGCTAATGTCTTCCTCCCGCTGCGCTTGCTACCCGCTGACATCTGTTTAAATGTGGGGCCCCGGGGTGGGGGTGGACCGGCTAAATCACCCTCCGCTGATTGCACGGATTTGGTTCCGCTGTGTGCTGCCGAGGCCACGCCAGCTTCCCGGGCCGGCCGGCAGCCACAGACCCCGTGCGCAGCTCTCAGCCTTATCTTGATGAACTAGACATAAATCGTAACTCCTGCGAAGTGGGAGAGCACCGAAATGCCATCGGGAGGATCTGGCAGACAGAGCGTATGACTCTCCCTCCATGTGTCGAGGCAGCCATGAATCAGGTCCAGAGGACCTGCCACCAACCTCTATTGCTGAAACGGGAAGAGGACCCAGGGAGAGACAGGCCGCTGGTCTCCTGAGCGGGTGCTGCGCGGGAAAGAACCCCAGGCCCACTTTTGCTAAAGTCTTGAGTCCCTGAAAAAGTACACACCACGTCTGTTAGCACTGGCTCTGATGCACGGGAACAAAACCAAACCGAACTGGTGCCTGGTGCATTATACCTACAACGTTTTATTCTGTAACAAAAGAGAGAGGCTCGTTTGGTGCCAAACGGTGCCTGCGTGGAATTGGGAAAGGTCTCAGCTTCTTTGCACTTCCTTACTGTATAAGACAGCTGCCTGAACTCTGGCTGTTAACATCCTGACAGCAAAATGTCTGAAGAAGGAGAGGAGACAGGGCAGGTCTTTCCCTTTAAAAGACAAAAATGTATTTTCTTCTGCAGAATGGTTGTGGAAATCTTTCAGAGAGCCCCCATCTGCTCCACCTTTGTTAATGTCTTATTCTCGGGTGTGATGTCCATGCTACACTTACAGTCTCCACTGATGGGAGACTCTCCTTGATGTGGCCTGGCCTCGTTTTATTCCCTCTGTGGTTTTCTTCCGGGGAATCCCACTCTCCCCATCTCTGGAGCCATGCTATCTGACTCTCCCTCGAGCTGCCCACCTAAGCTCCCCAGGCCCTGAGGGTGAGCCAAGCCATTTCAAGATGCAGGGACAGGGGCTAGGAGATGGCTCAGTAGTGAAAGAGCTTGCCTGCACACATAAGGACCTGAGATTGAGCCACAGTGCCCACATTAAAAAATAACGATAGCAGGCATTGTGGCATACATTCGTATTCCCGGGGCTGGGGAAAACAAAAACAAAAACAAAAACAGGAAGATTCCCCAAGGCTCAGTGGGCACATGAGTTCCAGATCAGTGAGAGACTCTGCCTCAAAAAATAAGGTGGGCAGCCTCTGAGGAATGACAACAAAGATTGTTCTCAGAACTACACACACACACACACACACACACACACACACACACACACACATCCCCAAACATACATGAAAATGTGTACGTGTGTGCACTCACACGGTTCAGAGAAAGGCTCAGATGGTGCAAGCCCATTGTTTGAGCATGCTTTCTTATAAGGTGGCTGCAGGAACTATAATCCAGCTGCTCCGGTTTCAGAAGCCTGATACTATACACGAGTCCTCCTCTGTGGACAGGACAGTGGGGAAGGCTCCACGTGAAGCTCCAGAATCCAGGATCCCTTTTCTAGGTCTTTGGGTCTTCTCCTGGATCAGAGAAGATAACACAAAATGGTAGGATCGGATTCAGGGCTAGATGCCTCCTCACAGACAGGCCCATGTGACTGACTATATGAATCAGGAAGTGATGGGGGGTGGGGAGGGAGGTAGGGCAGCTGGGGCTGTGTAAGGCACGTGGTACACAAGCCCAAGCCCGGGGACCTGAGGTGAATCTCCAGGGCCCATGTAAGAAGCCAGACACGGTGACACATACCTGTAATCCGGGAATGGGGAAGACAGAGGCAGAAGATTCCTGGGGCAGGGGCCAGCCAGCCAAATCAGAAAACTCCAGGTTCAGTGAGAAGCCCTCTGCAAACCAAGGTTGATAGCTTTTGAGTACACTGATGTAGGCCTCTAAGCCCACTTGCATATGCACCCACATACAAATGAACACACGTACACTCACACATGCACACTCACACACATACATGCACACTCACACAGGTGCACACACACAAGGATACATAGAGACATGACCTGGTTCAGCTCACAGAGCATCTAAGAGACTCCAAGGACAGAGGGGCGCTTCTTGGCTGGTGCACAGCAAAGCTGGGGTGTAGGGGAAGAAGGGGTACCATGGTACAGAGCGGAGCCCTGTCCTATCACCCTCACTTGCAGCCTCTTCTGAAATTCGGGGACTCAAGGTACAACCTGCAGCACAGAGTTGCAGCCTCCATGACGGAGCATGGTCCAAGGTTTTCAGGAAACACTCAGGAGCACACAGCGAGCAAGTCCCTGCAGAGCTGACCTTACAAAGGACTCCACAGAACTCCAAAGCTACAGCCATCCCAGGCTCTGGAGGGGAAGAGCCACAGGTGTTTACAGTTGTGGAAGGATCATTTGGGTGACGGATGACAGCCCCGGCCTCGGAAGATTGTTCAGGCTTTGCCTTTCAGTCTCTCCAGGGTCAGATACAGTGCAAGGCTGACATGAAGCCCAGCTTTGAGAGGGGCGTTGCTGTGGACAGCCATGTGCCTCTGCACTTCTGAGGATTGAGCAAAAGTGACACTGATATCACACTGAGTAGCTCAGGTCCCATGCGTCCTCAGCACCCTGGGCCAAGGTACAGCTGGGGTACCTCACTCCAGATCCAGTGGTCTTCTGCGGGTGCCCACACTGGCTAGAGCTCACCTGAAACCTGGGATGCTCTATCTGGGGCCTCCAGGCTCCAGCTGTGTACAAGCAAAAAATGCAAAGCATTATGGGACAAACGATGGCCGACCGGCAGAAGTCAAGACTAGCTCGGAACCCCTGATGAAGCTCGTGTGTAGTCTGGGCACTGAGTGCCAGGCTGGCAGGAGCCCGATGCCCTGCTGTCACCAGGAAGCCCACCCAATCCTGTAGAGGAGGTTGCTGACTATGCAGGTAGTGGGGAAGGGGGCACGGCTCAGCACTGGAGACAGGACCCCAGCAGAGAAGGTCTGTGCCTTCTGTCACACCGGAGTCACTGGGTGTCTATGATCCATGCAGCAGCACTCTGGGACAGGATGCAGGGCACAGGGCAGAGTTTGCTCAGAGAGAGGCTGCATTGTCTCTGGAAGGGCAGTTCAACTCCAGCGCCTCCTGTCACCTTGCTGGGACTGTTCTGGATGAAGCTTCGCGTGTGACTTCTCTGAGTGTCCCTTTCCTTCCTCCCTCTACAGAGGCTGCCAAGGCCTGGGGCAAGATTTCTGAGGGATTGCCAACTGCCTCAGCAGGATTTCAGGCCTCAGGTTGTTCAAGACCCAACAACCCCCTCCTCTACCTACCTTTGGCATTCCACACAATGGGCTATCTCTGCTCTGTACCCTTCTGGGAGCCAGCTCTACTCCCCGTGCCTGCGCACACACACACACACACACACACACACACACACACACACACTGGCAGGCCCCACCGGAGGGCAGGCTGTGAGGATCAAAGGTGGTGTATGCTGTAGGCTCCCTGGACACCAGCCTGGCATGATTGCCCCCTCAGAGATGGGAGGCATAAAGACTCATTGCACATGGACTCACACGGCCCCAGGAGGCGTTTCCTTGTTGTTCTGTGCATAGTGGCCTGGAGATGCCCTCCGCATGTCTCACCTGGAACACCAAGCCAGTGATGGCCTCAGTCACCTGCAGCCACTAGCAACAACAAAGGGCCAAGGCGCTCTCTTAGAAGGGAGCAGGCCATGGGCCAGGCTGAGAGGGTGGAAAGGCGACTGAGGGTGTGAATGCTGACCCCGGACCTCTAGGACTTTACCAGAACCTGCCCTAGCTGTAGCCCTGAAGGGACAGAACAAGGAAAGGTTCTTCTCCAGCACACGTCATGCCAGGCGAAAGGCCACAGAGACAAGCAAACGCTGACCCTGGAGGGGTCCTCTCCTCCCACAGACATCAGGGTCGCCGCCCTCCCCAGCACTGTCCTGAGGCTTATCTCAGGGTTCCTAACGGGAAAAGGAGGTATTTACAAGGGGTGAAGTCCGCCCTGGCCACGGGCCAGCTCACATCCTTCAGAGGGCAAGGGTTTTTTTTCAGACTTCCATATTCCGTGAAGCTGAAGAAATGCACTCCTGGTGCAGAGAGCGCGGAGAGGATCAAGCTAGCCTGGCTCAGGGCTGGAGAGGCAGCCTCACAGCTGCAAAATAAATCACGGGAGGGGGAGGGGCTGGGCCAGGGGAGAGCACTTGCCTAGCATGTGCTGAGTCCTGGCTCCATCCTAGAAAGAAGTGACTGTTTTCCCCTAACCCTGACATCAAATGGATCCTGACATACAAGCGGACCCATGTCCTGTTACACAAGGTGACCCAGAGCTGACACACTGGAATGAGTCTGTGACCCACCTGCTCACCAAACAGGTACAAATCCTCTGGGAAGAGTGTGTGTGTGTGTGTGTGTGTGTGTATCAGGGCTGGGGGTGTGGCCCAATTGGTAGAGTCTGCCTAGCATGTGTGAAGTCCTGGATTCAATCTCCAACACTGAATAAACCAGATGACATGGTACATTCTTTAATCCCAGCACCCTGGAGGTAGAGACAGGGAGATCAGGAGTTCAAGGTCACACTCATCTATGCAGTGAGTTCAAGGCCAGCCTAGGCTACGTGAAAGCTTATCTCAAGAAAAGATAGATAGATAGATAGATAGATAGATAGATAGATAGATAGATAGGATGTAGATATATAGATTCACATGCCAGGTATAGTGGTACAGGCCTAAGACCCCAGCATTCAGAAGCTAAGGCAGAAGGATCATAAGTTCAAGGCCAGCCTGGGCAACTTTGTAAGAGCCTGGCTCAAAATTAAACAAGAAGGCAAGGATGTATCTCAGATGTAGAGCACTAGCAAGCATCTGTGAGGCTCTGATGAGGCTCTGGGTTCCATCCCCAGCACTGCAAGTAAACAAAGAAATAATACATAAATAAATTTACAACCTAAGTTCACATGCAGAGAATGTTAAGAAATGGAGAAGAGCAGCACAGGAAAGGTTGGTCATGGGAGTCCAACAGAAAGTGCTCAGTGGATAAAGGAGCTCACTGCCAAGCCTGGTGGCCTGAGCTTGATGATGGAAACACACCCAGTGGAAGGAGAAAATGAGCTCCAGCAAGTCCTCTGACACACACATCTCTCTCTCTCTCTCTCTCTCTCTCTCTCTCTCTCTCTCTCTCTCTCTTTCTGTCTCTCTGTCTCTCTCTCTCTCACACACACACACAGTGAGAGGCAGTGAGATTTTTGGTCACTCATTACTTTCAAATACAGGGAAAAAGATAAAAATTAAAATTAAATATAGCTGGATTTCAGCATCATTTAAGGGGTTTAAAATCACAGAAAACACTGCCAAGTAGGTTTGGGAGGGTTAGGTGGAAAGGTGCCCCATAGTCCCCTGGCCCCTGAAAGCTTGCCAAGCCCCACGTGCTAGCAGGAACTTGCACCTTGTCCTGGAATGCACAAGACATGAGCCTTACCTGAGCTAAAGTTCAGGGTGTGTGGAGGTGCAAGGCTCAGAGGTCCCCAGGGTCTCTAAATTGCTGCCCTGCCCCTAGCTGTGAGAGGCATCCCGGAACAGGGTGAGCTTGCTGGCTGTTCAGGCTGCAGAAACATTCCACATGGCTCCATTGTGTGGCCCGGACCTTCTCCCAACACTTCTCAGCATTGTTTGGCTCCTGACCCTCCATCCCCCAGAACCAAGCTGCTGTGGATGCCCATAAAAGAGGCCCCCACCTTCCTGTTTTTCCAGTGCTGGTTCCCTCAGGATGTGCCTCACCTCGGAGCTTTGCTCAGATTCCCAGGCGCCTCTGGGTATGCAGCTCCCAGACCTGCAGCTACCCAGAGCCTGATTCTCTGGAGAAGGCCTTGATCCATGAGGGGGAGAGGGTGTCCAGAAAAATTTCTGGGATTTATGTAGCTAGGTGTCCATCCTTTTGCCCATGTGCTCATAGAGCAAACATCTAAAGCAAATGTGAGTTCTCATCTTCAAAGGGACAAGACTGCCATGAGGGGTGTCTCAGCTAGCTAATGCTGAGTAACAAATCACTCCCAAACCTTAGAGCTATAGCTCAGCAGTCATTTGCTATTGCCTGTGTTCATTTGCTGAGAATGCTAGACCAGGATGCCGCTCCTACCCCATCCCCCACTCCTGAGGGCCTTAGGCAATAGAGATTTATCCTGTCAAAGATCTGGAGGCCAAACATCTGGCACCCAAGTGTCCCCAGCGCTCCTCCTCCCATTCCGTCTGCTGTCGGCTTAGCCCTCTGTGTGGACCCATCCACCCACACCCAGCCTTCATCTCTGCTTGGTGCACACTCCCCATGCCAACTTCTTGCTTCTGTCATACTGAATTACCGCCCCCCCTCGTGGCCTCTGATTAGCTAATTTGCTGTTGCTGTGATGGAACACCATGACTGGAAGGACTTCGAGAAGAAAGGGTTTATTTGAACTCGTGGTTCCAGAGAGCTAAGAGTCCATCATAGCAGGGGGACATGGCAGTCGTTGGCAGGCAAGGCAGCTGGAGCAGGGAGCCAAGAGAATGAGGCGGAGAAAGCAAACTGGAAGTGGGGTGAAGCTATACACGCTCAAATCCCGCCCTCATTGGCTTCCTCCAGGAAGCCTGTACCATCCTAACTTTCCCAAACAGCCCTGGCAGCTGGGGACCAAGGTGTTCAAACGTCTAAGATGATGGGGGGAGGGCGTCTCACTCAAACCACTGCAACCTCCCTTAACCTGAGCCCCTGTGGAGACCACATTGCTGAATAAAATCACCCAGCAGAACACAACATCCTATTGGTGGGAAGGGTTCATGGGTGCACCCTCGCCTCTCCCCTGGGCCCTGTGGTTGCCACTGTGAGGTTAAGTTTCTACCCTCCTTAAGATGTCTGCGCCCATCAAACCTAGCCACGGATCACATTGTGTCACAGCTATTCAGTGCTACCCTTGACCTCTTTGTCACCCAGAATGCATTGCTTATACGTGGCAATGCATCCCAGGGACTTAGGGGCTGGGTGTACGGGGAACGGCCCTCACTGTGCACCCTCCGCTGGGGTCAGGGTGCACACTTGGATCTGCCACAACCCAGCATTGCAGGGAGTGTCCAGGAGAGCAGAGGTGACAGCCTGACGATGACCCTGTACGGGTGGCTAACTAAGCCTGGGAAGCTGGGAGCATGCAGCGCCTCCCGGAAGGAAGGGCGTGAGGTTGTCCTCTCCGGGTAGATTCTCCCGGGACCCCCCAGGCTTCCACCAAGCACATCTGAACATCTCTGAGGACCTGGTGCCTCCTCTTGTCGGTACTCGTGCCCTGTGTCATAATCTTCTTTTCCCCTTGTGTGATAAGGACACTTGTCACATTAACAAAAGATGCATCACCCTTGCAGTGGCCATGGCTGCTGGCTGAGGAAACAGCTTGCGCGGTCAGATCTGGAAACGGGGCTGCAGCTGGGAAGGAAGGACAGACCCAGCCACTGCACAGCCTTCTCCCTAGGACACCAGCTTCCTCCATGAGCTTCCTCACAGATTCCTCGCTTTGAGAGCAGGTGTGCCCCTCCCACGCAGAGGAACGTGTGGGACCGCCCCTGGATGGACATTTGCCTTCAAGCTCAGTTTTACAGAGTCGATGACTTCAAAACCAGAAAGGCTCCGAATCAAAGGCTTCCTGCTGTAAATTCCCTTCCTCGTCTTGGGTACTGAGTGATTGGAAGAGACGGTGAAAGCTGAAAATACTCCAAAAATACTCTGGGGGAAGGAGAGGGGACATGACCTAGAAGATTTGGGGGAACTACCTTGTGTTTGCCAGTTTTAAAGATGCTTGAGGCACCCCAGCCTTAATACTTTTGTTATTCTAAAACCTTCAGTGTTCAAAACAAAACAAACAAACAAACAAACAAACCTTTTTTTAATTTGGCAGTGGAAGCAGGCACTGAAGGGCTGGAGAGAGGGCTCATTGGATAAAGGTGTTTGTAGCTAAGCCTGGCACCTGAGTTCAATCCTCAGAACCTGCATGGTGGAAAGAGAGAGCCAACTCATGCAATTTGTCCTCTGACCTCCACTTTTGGGCATATTTATGTTCACACACACGGCACAGAAGACAGATAGAAGGTTATTTTTAAAGTGGACACGTAAGACAGGACTTGGAAATGAGTGATGGGGCCAAGGGCCAGCAGTGTTGAAGATCATTTTAAAAGCAGGTGGCTATGTGATTGGGACCTGCGTTTCCATAAGACCCATGACCTCGATGGAGACGGACAGTTCCCAGCTGGCCCGACACCATCCTTCACCCTGAGCCATCCTTTCCCTCCCTACTTCTCTTCTGGTCCCTACTTCCCTACTGGTCTCAGCTGCACAGAGAAGAGCCCGGTGCTGAGGCTAGCCCAGTTTCCCTGGTGACAAGGTATCCTCTACATCCTTGCTCCCCTAGGCACAGACACCAACATGCATTATAGAAACAGTCCCGGGGAGTGTGTGGCTTTATCTTACTGTGGTCTCTTTCCTTCCATCTCTTCATGGACATGCGTGTTTGCTGTATGTGGGTGCATGTGTATAGTTGTGTGTGGAGGCCAGAGGTCATGGGGCCAGCTCTCTTACTTGACCCCAGAGGTCACTGATTCAGCTGGTTGCTAGGCAGCTCCCCCTGAGGAGGCGCTGTCTCCACACCTGCCTGCTGAGAGGAGTATTGCAGTTGTCAGTCTCTTCCAGTCTCAGAGACCCGTTCTACCTCACGCTCCTGGAGGGAAACACTGACCTCACAGGAGATGAATCCTATTTGTCCTGGGACACAGATCAGTCTAGAAGAGACTGCAGGTGGCAACAGGCCTGCTGAGCCTCCGTGGCTGCATCATATACTCTTCTGAGTGGGGACTTTGAAGGACAGTATGAAAGGGTCCGTCTGACGCGTGATCACAACACGCCAGGCGCAGAGGGAGTGGCGTAGAGCTGGCCAGGGCCAAGCACGGTTCTTAATGTAGCCTGTGCAGTGAGGACAGGATTTCACAGACCTGCTTTACGGCTCCCCTAAGTAACATTATCTTGTTAAAGACATTAACCTCAGGCCTTGGCTGTTACATATTTAGTTTTATTGTTTTTTCATCCTGGGGAGAGACCTGTAGGAGACACTCCTCGGTGAGAAAGGGGTCGAGGGTCAAGAAAACATTGAATGTCAAGGTGGCCAAACGGCTGCTTGGGGAACGCAGGCCAATTACAAAGAACAGGCAGTGCCGCTCTCCAGGGTCTGTTTTATGATCTAAAAAAAATCTATGAAATAGCAAACGTTAATAACCCTTTCATAGTTTTGCCCAACGTGACACAGCTGTGAGAGAAAGCTCCAGAGCTCAGGGGAGGATGTGGCAGGGGAAGGCTGTCTTCTTGCCCCCGGGGGACTGAGGCCACCCCACTGTGCCCATGAAACAGCCACAGGCTCTGTGGCCCCAACCAGTCCTTCTTACAGGCTCTACTGGGGGGCTCTGCCTAGGCCTCTGTGGTTGAAATTTGACTAAGCTTTAGGATCCCCTCATCTGGAGAGAAGACTCAGGCAACTGTGCCAAGCAGAAGCTGGCTGGATTCCCTGGAGCTGGAATTACAGGTGGTTACGAACCCCTGACATGGGTGCTGGGAACCAAACCTTGGCTCTTGAACTCTTACCCCTTGGCCATCTTTCTAGCCCAGGAATTTCAGTCTTTCTTAATCTCATCCATTCCCTGCTTGATGAAAGTCATCACCCCATGATTCACAAACTCCCCCACGCTTCGTGTGCCCATTTTTCTCTCATCTTCGGGGCGCAGCGGCATCGGTATCGGGCTCCACACAGGAAACCTGGGTTGTCCAGGAACCCAGGTTCCTGCCAGTACTCTGCCAGACCCATGTTCTTTCCACTCACCACATTGCTTCTGCTTGCTCACCCCAAGACTGTATCACGGACCCTGAGGCCACAAATGAGTGACAGAGGGCTGACGGTGGACCCAGGACTCAGGATGTCTGAGGTTTCTGACCGGATGATCCCTTTGCCTGCCTCACTCTGTCTAAACAGGAATGTGTTGTGTTCATGGCCAGTCACCTGACCATCCTATGAGAAGCCATCTTGAGACAGGTATCCTGATGCCCTTAGATGTGACTGACTCAGAACAGCGGCTAACCTGCATTCTTCTCACCCTGTGAATAAATCAGTTGGAAGCCCAAACATGCAGCAAACTTATCCTGGGGAGGAGGCTTTCCTGAGATGTCTGCACTGAATTCAACTTCACCATCCCCCTCCTCCCGCCTCCTTTTTACTCCCTTCGAAGGCACCTCGGCGTGCTGGCCCAGCTTCCTAAAGTACCCAGAATATTCCAACTTGGAATATCATCTGAGACTTAGTGGCCAAAGAGCCTCTGAAATATTGGAGTCTTAATTCAGAACGTCTTTTCAAAACCCTGTCTACCCTGGACCTTGCTCTTCAAAGTATAGATTTGTGCAAAGAGCTTTTCTGGAAGTCCATGTAGTAATATCTACCAAGTTTGAATAAACAGCAACTTGGCTTCCCCGAGGTTAGGGATTAGAGAGAGGAAATAATTAAGGATGTGTATGGACTTGACGACGAGATGTTCGCTGCAGTGATGTTTATCTAGATGTCGGTCAGTAAGCAATGCCAGGGGCTCTGAGGCAGGGCCCTACACTGCAGGAGGAGTCCATTAAGAGAATGAAAATGCAGCCAGATCTGCAGCTACAGAGAGAGTGGTTGGGCAGCTGCCTGCCTGTATCCCTGTGTGTGTGCAGCTGGGAGAGGGTGGGGGCTGGGGTGGAGCTCAGCAGCAAGGCCTGGGTTCAGTTCAATCCCAGTGCCAGAGTGAGGGGGGAGGGAGGCGGGCAGGGAAGTGGGGGAGGAAGAGAGAAGGGAAAAGATGGAGACAGGAAGGGAGAAGGAGGGAGGGAGGGACAGGAAGTGAAGGAGGTGGCGGGGACACGGATCAGCAGAGCCTTGCAAGCACAAGGACATGAGTTCTATCCCTAGTACCTAACAAAGCTGGGTGATTTCTCATGCTTGTGCTCTCGCTCTGGGGAGGTGGAGATGGGTGGGTCTCTGGGGTTTGCTGGCCTACTTCTGGGCCAGTGAGAGATACTGTCTTTTTTTTTTTTAAATGGATGAAGTGGCTTAGTGGGTAAAGGTGACTGCTGCCGATCCCTGGAATCCACATGGTGGAGAAGAGAACCCATAAAGTTGTCCTCTGACCTCCATACACATGTTACGGTACATACACCCACACATAGACATAATAGTAAAAAAAAATTACATATGTATGACACAGCCAAGGCTGTCCTTGGTGTGAGTACACACAAGCACAATAATAAAATCATTTTATTTACATATTTATGCACACACACAAAGCAAAGAGATATGTGCGCCTGTCTTCAACTTTCCTTTTTTTAAAAAAAAAAAAATTAAGTCAGGGGACTGTGCGGTTCATGTGAGGGATGGGTCTTCCTACTTTGGTTAACCCTCTCAGGAGACATTCTTACAGACACACGCAGAGGCTTTGCGTCTTCTATGTGATTCTAAATCCAGTTAGGTTGACAATAAGGATTAGCCATCTCAAATCTACCCTAAATCCAGTTAGGTTGACAATAAGGATTAGCCATCTCAAGTCTACCCTAAATCCAGTTAGGTTGACAATAGGGATTAGCCATCTCGTCTACCCGTTATCAACTTGACGCCTAGGTAGCATTCTGCACCTCCATATCTGATCATCAGAGGCTACGGCCATCTCATAATGCGAGTCAATCCGGCTTCAAAAGTCTCCATAGTCTTATTTTATTATGTGTATAGTGTTCTGCCTGCATGTACAACTGCAGGCCAGAAGAGGGCACCAGATCTCATTATAGATGGTTTTGAGCCACCCTGTGGTTGCTGAGACTTGAACTCAGTACCTCTGGAAGAGCAGCCAGTGCTCTTAACCTCTGAGCCGTCTCTCCAGCTCATCCCCATTGTCTTAATAGTTTCAACCGTTTTAAAATTCCAAAATCTCTTCTAATATTCACAGTAATCTCGTAGCAGCAAGGTCTTACAAAATGAAAAGCAAGTTAGACCCTTCCAATAAACAGTGATACAGAGCAATCACCCCCATCCCACGGGGAATGGGGCATGGAAGGAAAACAACCAGACCAGACTGACATAAAAATTGAGCTGGGCAAGCACCAAGTCCTGCTGCAGGCTCCATGCCCCGTACCTGGGGCTCCAGATGGACACGTCTGTGATCCAGCAGCTTTGAGCAGCCCCTCCCACCCAGTTCTGGCGCCTGCAGCACAGGCCAGCTCCATTTTGTAACCGAAGCTTTCCTTGATGGATTCCGTGGCCCCGGCATTCTCCAGCACCTTCAGGGCACCTCTTCTACTGTCCCGCTGAAGAGCTGCAGGCCTCTCTTTAATCGGCATCAATACGTCTAACAATTACTGCCACTTTCTCCATACCACCTTGCCCCACAGTCGGCGCTTGCTCACCCTTCCTTCCTAGACCAACTGCCTTTGTTGCTCGCTTGTTTTTGTTGGTGCTTTTTTTTCCATCTTTCTGCTCTGCCTCTCACTATATGCAGTTGACTGAGAGCAGCAAGTAGTAACCTTGCCACACCCTGGATGCCCTCCTGTCTTGAGTTTCCTGCACTAAAGAAATTAGCTCATCGCTTTTTAAACTCATGCTTGATCAAGTCTTGAGGACATAGGTGGAAGGTAGCCAGGTGCTTTGCCCAAATGGCTCCCAGCTCAGTCCCCAAGGGAGCCCTTGTTCCCCTCAGAAACCCCATCAACCATGTCTCTGCTGCCCACATCTCTCAAAACCCAAAGACCCAAGACCCCATACTTAGGTTTATCATGGCTACAGCCTCACTCCTCCGTGCCCAATAGTTTTCTAGTTGCTTTGACAAATGCAGTGCAAGGAAAGGGGGGGGTTCTTGACTCACTGCTGAGGGAGCAGTCCCTCGGGGGAAGGCACCGTGGCAGCAGCATGAGGCAGCTGGTTACAGCGTGTCTGCCCTCAGACAGGGGACCACTGGTGCTCAGCTCGCTTTCTTCTTGTTTTTGTAATTGGGTCAGGGAGCTAGCCCCTGAGATGGTGCCGCTCACGCCCCGGATGGGTCCTTCCTCCCCCGTTAAGCCTTGTGGTGACACCCTCACATACAACCAAATCCCGGCAAGCTGACAGTGAAGATGAATGTCACATACATGTTTCCTTATAAGTGCTTAAAGTATCTCTAGACAGTACAGAGTCCTAACGGTGGACACCAAGGGGAAGACAATACACAGAATCTGGGGCAAAGCACATGACATGGGTTGATGCGGGGGGTTGTTGTGGGTTTTTTTTTTTAATTGTATTTTCATTTTCTTAGGAGCAGGCAAAGCTCCCACGGGGGACTGGGCAGCCGCTCTGGATTAAGCATCTCCTTGCGGTCACTTCGGCTTGTCAACGCCCTCTTTCCCCATCTGTCAGAAGGCACCAGGCCCTCTCTGCTACTTGACTTTCGGCATCATCGTCCTCTTGGGGCCCTTTCCCTCGTCTACACAGGTCACCTCACCCCATCCCCAGACCAGAGCTGCAGCCCCTCCTCAGCACAGTTCCGCTATAGTCCCTTGGAGAAGTCAGGAGGTGGGACCCCCCACCCTCAGCAGGGATGGAGGGAGAGCCCGAAATGCAGAGGGGTGGGATGGGATGGTTCTGACTCCAGATGCAGCTGAGGAGCCAGCAGCAGGTACTTTGGACTCTGGCCAAGAAAAAGCAGTGACTCCTCTGGGCTGCCGGAGCCCGGTAGCAGGATGGACACGTAGCTCCAAGTGGCCTTCCCAACAGGCAGGTGGGGGTGGTGCAGGGCCCGTGGCCTGGGCTTTGGCGGTTCAGGGCTCTATCGGGCATTAGAATTTGCAGGGATGGCAGAGGGGACAAGGCTAGTGACGGGAGCGCCCACAGCGCCCAGAGGCAAGAGGAACAGGTTCAAGCCTCCCGCCCACCCGCCAGCCTTCTTTCCCCTGCAGGGTAGGGGCACGCTCACAGAGAGCCTCTGGACAGCAGGGCTCGACTCCAGAAAGCCCCACAGACGTGCTTCTCTTTTTGCCCAGGCTCCCTGCACAGAGTGCTCTCCTCCACTGCAGGCAGCTGACTGATGCCAGGGTTGGTCTTCCTGTATGCAGCTGTGAGAGAAGACTGTCCCTCACTCAGGTGAGCCTCAGTGGGCAACTGGGGCCAGGCTCCCCTGGTGTGACATAGCAGGAGTAGAGAGGTAAGTCAGGAAGGTGTCCCAGAGAGGACCATCTGTGCCAACCCCTGATGGAGCCATGGGTCAGCGGGCACCTCAGAGGGACATGAAAACGCACATGTCAGGCAAATGGAGAGACTGTAAGTGTTTAGCCCATCAGACTGACATTCGTTCTGGTTTGACTGGACAGTTCATCCCAGCCTTTTACCTAACTCATGCTGCCAACATTTCCTGATGCTAGCTCCCGGCATCGACTCATCATCACCGACGTCACTTCCACCACCCACTACTGTCCCAGCACTAGGACAGGGGGATGAAGAAGTTTCCCAAACTATCAGAGAGATATTGCAAGCCTGGCTAGTAAGGATGAAAGATGGGCATTTGGGGCCAGTTGCTCTGCTCCACAAAGCTCCTAGGGATCTGGGCTCCTTCCTGCCTTATGCTCTGTGCTCAGCCATGGCTTTTCTTGACACTTAATCACCAGCCCCATATACGCAGGACTATGATGAGAACTGCAGGCTCAGGGGAGGGTTGTCGGGGAGCTGGCAGTAGGCCGTGGGGAGTGAGGCACTGTTCTAGACAGAAAAGGGCCTAGTTTAACTGTGGATGGGGGCTCAGCCTGTCCCTCTGTTCCTCAGGCATCTGTAGAGTAGGACTGTCCCCAGGGTCATCCTCAATCGTGGCAGGAAGGTGACCATGTCTCATGGATACTGCCGGACTCCAGCTTAGGCCACGTTCCTAAGAAGATCTGGGTGAACGGTTCACCGCACATCAGCTGTCCTAGAACGAAATCACCCATCCTGGATGAAGGGCACTGACGAAGCCTTACCTCACTGCCAGGGAAGGACAGTCCTCAACTTCATTCTCATATGTGTTGCAGAAACTAGGGAGTGGGAAGGGGGTTCCACTGTAGATGAAAAAACAGAAGGACAGACAGGCTGCCAGCAGTCTGCCCACGACAATGCCCTGAGCTGGCACAGGCGACATGAAGACAAGCACACAGCTTAATTCTGCTGTCAACACAAGAAATAAAAAGCTCTGAGTCCCCAAGTTCCTAGAGGTGTACAGGCCAGGTGGGGAGACCAAGGGACACCTGGTGGGCTCCTGGGCAATTAAAATCAGAGCTGTCCTCACACACAGGTCACCATCTGGAGTGCTCTCCAATCGACACCCACCCATAGCACCAGGAGGTACATAGCAAACCTGCCTCTGGCCCGCAAGATGAGCCTCGCTGGATCAGTGGGTTTGTGACATCCCCGGGAGAAGCCTGGAGGATGGAGGAGGCAGGGAGGCTGGCAGCAAGCTGAGCAGTTCCAGAGTTTATCTCAGGTTCGTCCTCACTATAGGCCTGACTGGGTTTAGAATTATCTGGCAGACGCATGTGTCTTCAAGGGTGTTTCTAAGGAGATTCGACTGATGAAGGAGGACACCCCCCACCAATATGGATGGCTCCATTCCTGACTGAATGCAAAGCATCTTGAGGAGGGGCTTGTTTGGGCTCAGGTTGAGGCTACAAGCCCAGCCCAGTGGAAGGCATGGTGGCAGGAGCGTGAGGCAGCTAGCCCGGGGCACACATGGCACAGTCAGGAAGCAGAGACCGAGTGCTGGTGCTAAGCTCGCCTTCTTTTTTATTCAGCACAGGATTCTGACCCAGGGAACGGTCCACTCTCCTCTCACCTTAAGTAGCTTAATCAAGACAATCCCTCCCAGGCCTGGCCAGAGGCTAGCCTAATCTAAAAACTCCCTCACAGATGTGCCTGGAGGCTCACCTCCTGGGTGAGTCCAGATCCGGTCATGACGAGGAGCCTCTCTGTAACCCTGAGGTCACCAGCTCTGTGGCTGGTTGCAGATCCCCCTCCTCCACTCCCCGGTCACATGCAAAATGGAGTAGGGTTCTGGGGCCTTGGCTTCCACCCTGTGTAAAGCAGAGGACTGCAGAGCCTGCCCTAGGGTGGTGTCATGGATTGAGGAAAACCCCGAAGGCCAGTCACCATGATGGGTAAGAGAGTGCTCCCTGGATGACGGCTCCTTCCATTTGAAATCGCTATACGGAGTAGAACAGCCTCCCCCAGATCAACAGACACAACACCAACCATTTAAATGCATATAAAAAATATAAAGTATCAGTGCCTAAGATGCTATCTAGACGGGGGTAGGGGTGGGGAGGATGCCGGAAGAAGGCCATCCTTCCTTCTTTCTGGCTTCATGTTGTCTAAGCGGAGTTCGTGGTCACTGTTGGACTCTTAAGCTGTGTTCCTGTGGGTGAATGGTGGAGACAGAATCACATGCCCACTCTCTAGCACACATCAATGTGTCCGTGTGTTCAGCTTGCTGCCAACCCAACAGACCATTGGGACACATAGTGTTGGGGTTTAATGTGTCCCCCAAATTCATGTGTGGGAACCATTTGGCCTCATGACAGCATGAAGACGCAGAACCCCAAAAAGGAGACTGAGCATCAAGTGAAATGTGCTCATGGGTGGGATTAGGGCTTGAAGGGGGTTCCTGTCATTCCTTCTGCCACACGAGGACAGTGTCCGTTCCCTCCAGAGCACATCCCTCTACCACAGAAGGACGTGGTATTTAAGATGCCATTCTGGAAGCAAAGACCAGGCTCCTGCTAGGCATGGAACCAGCTAGGAACTTTCTGGAATCCAGAAGTATAAGAGAAAGAGAAAAAATATTGTTTATAAATTACTCGGCGTGTGCTGTCATGTGATAGCATCACAGAGGACTCATACACACGCGGTGCTCACCTTGGGGTACCACAATGGCTAATCTTATAAGGCAGTTACAGCAAACTGTGAGAGGGAAGACCCCTTTCTTTCGGGAAATACCCATGGAGGCAAGGGGGTATTACCAAGGCTTGGGTAAAGCAGTGCAGAAGAAATCGAGGGCTGACTGTCCCCAAGCTGTGCCCTGACTGAACCTCTGCCTTTCCTCGTCACTGTGAGGAGAAACACTGAGAGCCCTTTTGCTCTGGGCAAGGGGCAAGGCAAACATAAGCTTGTAAAGAGACATCATATCTGGGGTAAATTTGAAGGATAGGGTAGCTACAGGCTCAGGCTGTAGAAGCATGAAGACCGGAATTTTATACCCACTGCCCACCTCAAAAGCCCAGCGTGGTGGTCTCTGCTGGGAAAGCAGAGACAGGAGGATCCTCGGCGCTCACCTGCCAGTCATTCTAGCCAAATGGGTGACCCCCAGGTTTGGTGAGAAAGCCTGCCTCAAAAAGTAAGAAGAGTGCCCGAAGATGTGCATATGAACCTCTGGCCTCCACGCAGAGGCACACGCTCACGCACGCACGCACGCACGCACGCACGCACTCAAATGCACGCACGCACGCACTGCTGGCAGGATCCACGAGTTTTGAGCCATGTAGGGCTCATGAAGGGGTGCTGTGGTCCTGGCCCCTTCACAGCAGCCCCATCCAGGCTGCAGGAAGAGTCACTGCTGAAGCGCAGCCTCGTCATCGTGAACTTGATCATGAGTCAACCAGGGGGCACCGTCTCTCCTGGGCCCCCTCCACTGGGCCCCTTGGAGCAGGTGTTCCCCGGGCGAGGTCTCAATGCTTACATAACCCTGGATCCATTTGGAAGGATGAAAAATCACCCTGCGGTTCACTGTAAACAGCCTTAGGCTCACCCAAACACACCGAGGAAAGGTCAGCAGATTATTCATGAGCCTCTCCTGCCCCTTTGCCCCTCCACCTCACCCCAGCTGCAGACATCCTGGTACCCACCCTCTCCACCTGGCCATCCAGGACCTGGCAATAGGGTTCTCGGGTATCCTCCTCCTCATTGAGGACCCCGTCTTGGCAACCATTCCCACTGGGTCGCCAAGAAGAGGCCAGGGGGAGGGGCACAGGAAGTTACCAGAGAGGCTGCAGTGAGTAGAAGCTTGCTCACGGAAAGGCCATCTTTCACCATGACAGAAACAGAGCTGGGAACTCAGAAGGAGGGACCAAAGAGTCTTGTTCACAGGAAGAAGTGCTCAACTGCCCGCCAGCTAATGGAGCCCCATAAAACCTCTACCCCGCACTTGGACTGCCCACAGGTATCTCACCCAGGCTTGAGGTAACATCAAGGTGAGTTTGGCCTCTGCTCTGTGGGCTCTGTGTGGGTGCAGCTGGATGCCCATCCAAGATGTCACAAGGCAGACAGCTGGCTGCAGCTGATACCAACCCAGGTAAAAGCTGAGACTTGATAAGGGTCTCAAGAAGGACGTTTGAATGTCCTGTTTGGAAATGTAAATTGTCATAATGACCAGAGGCCTATGGTTAGGCATACTTTCTGCTGACACACAGCAATGCCCAGTTGACAGGACCCCAGACAGGCAGTGGCAGAGTTATCTGGGAACTTGACGGAATTATTTTGGGCCTCACGCATACCTCCTGAAATGTCAGGGAAGGTGGACAGGGTCTGCCCTGTTCTTTTGTTTGCTTGCTTGTTATTGTGTGTGTGTGAGTGTGGCAAGTGAGGGCACATTTGTGTGTGAGTGCATGCACACATGTGTTCATGTGTGAGAGAGCCAGAGTGAAAACTTGGGTGTCATTTTTCACTGTTCACCTTGGTTTTGTTTTTTGAGGAAGGGGCTCCCATTGGCCTGAAGCTCCATGAGTAGGCTAGGTTGACTGGTCATCAAGCTCCAGGGACTGCCCCTTTCTCAGAGCTGGGGTTACACGTATGAGCTATCATGCTTAGATTCTTGGGAATGGAACTCAGGACTTCACACTTTTATGACAAGCACCATATTGACTGAGCCATCCATATCTCTAACACTGTCTAGTGCTGCTGAAATGCCACCAACTCTGCAACATGATGCTTTGACCAGGGTCTGTTGGGCCTGATCCAGAGGTACAAGATTGGCAGAACCTATACAAGGAGGTTGGACAAGTTTTTCATGCACTAGATGAATCAACCCCAGTAACAAGCAGAGGGCTAGACAGAGAGCTCCCCACCTCCTCCCCCTGCACATGGTGGACCTTGCCCAGAGAGTGGTCAGGCCATGATCTGAGCTCCTTATGGACTCTGGCTGGAATGAGACAGGTGGATGGGCTCAGGGTGCCATGTTAGTGCCCAGAGAGCACAGTGCTAGCCCAGAGTTCGTGCTTAGACAGCAGGTTTTGGTGGGACCGATGCGCTGTGAAGGGGGATCAAACATGAAGGATGGTTTGGGGGTGTGAGTAGTGATCAGGGTCATGAAGAGAACTTGAGGAACATAGACAGGGAAGAGGCAGCTTGGGGTGAGGGAAGCATCCTGAGCCAAAGAGTTCCCAGCCAATAGTATGATGGATCCCATATACCCAGGCAGAGTTTCTATGGTCATATCTGTCCTTCTTTCTTCACCTTTGATGGTGTCGTGGTTTGGATAAGAATGGCCCACACAGATTCATGTGTTTGAATGTGTGGACCATAGGGAGTGGCACTATTAGAAGCTGTGGCCTTGTTGGAGGAAGCGTGTCATTGTGGGGGTGGGCTTTGAGGTCTCAGATGCTCAAGGTAGGCCTAGTGTGACATTCCCTTCTGCTGCCTACGGATCAAGAGGTGGAACTCTCAGCTCCTCCTCCAGCACCATGTCTGCCTGCACACTGCCATGCTTCCCACCGTGAGGATAATGGACTAAACCTCTGAAAGTGTAAGCCAGCCCCAACTAAAGGTTGTTCTTTATAAGAGTTTCGATAGAAAACCTAACTAAGGCAGAAACTGGTACCAGAAGTGGGGTGTTGCTGTGATAGGCCTAACCATGCTTTCGCTTGAAGAAATGTGGACTTTCAGACTTTGGATTAGAAAAGTTTTTAAGTAGAGCTTAGTGGACCAACCTAGTAGAAACATGAAAGACGGTGGTTCTTGGGTTGATTTGAACTGTGGGGGCCTGGCTCTAGAGGTTTCGGAGGACAAGAATATTAACATGTGGCCTAGAGATAGTATTTGTGATATTTTGAGAAAGAACGTGACTGCTTTTTGCCCTTGTCCAAAAACTCTGCCTGAGGTAAAATAAAGAATTTTTGGATTAGTTGCACTGGCAGAGGAAATTTTAAAACGGACTAGCTAGCATTGACTCTGTTGTGTGGTTATTAACATTCACTCTTTTTTTTTTTTTGGTCAAGAAAAGAAATCCAAACACAGAAGCCTGGATCTCATCAATTGTTTTCATAGAAAAATCTCTAAGATGCTGGTGTTTTGTTCTCCTTTGGAATTATATCTGCAGCAAACTCCTACAATCTATCAACCTGTGCTAATACAAGATTTTGTTGGCTTTGGGTATTAATGAACACGTTTTGATTGAGGTGTCAATTTTCCAAAGCAAAACATCCAAGATATTTATGCATTTGAAAGACCTTGTGTGAAATAAGCAAAACACTGCTCCCCAAGTGACTTCTGAGCAAAGGTGCAGACTCAGTGTGTCAACTGAAGGAATGTTTTTTGTTTTAGAGATCGGGGGTAAGGGCGGAGGGGCTTTTCCATCTGGTTATTCATTTTTATGAGAAAAGCACAGTCATTGTGGCTCAGGCCCACTTCACACCCACTTAGCTGCTACTGTTTGTCAAACATTCTTTTCTTGGGATAATTCCTGTCAGGGACCAGTTGGTGAATAAAGCCTGAAACAATGAAAAAAATAAAAAATAAAAAATAAAGACAACCCAGTTAAGAATTACTGGTTCCACTTGCTGCCAACCACCACCACCACTAATGTTCACTCTCATGGAGAGCTATAATGAAAAGAAGAAAGCTGAGCAAGGAAAATTACAAATGTACAGTTCAAGGTGAAAGGGGAACCAATAAGTGGGATGGAGCTGTGTCCTGTGCTGAAGGAGATAAACAGACCAAAGAAAAGCCTGATGTTAGATAGAATAATGGGAGTGGTGATCTCAGGGCATGAAATCCCCCCACCCCAATAAGCCTCCAACTTGTGAAAAGAAATGAAAGAACAGCTCAGGTCCAGATGTGGTGGCACATGACTTTAATGCCTTCTCCAGCACAGTGTCTACTTGCATGCTGCCATGCTTCTAGCTGTGTTAACAATGGGCCTCTGTAAGCCAACCTTCAGTAAATGTTTCCTTCGTAAGAGTTGCCATAGTCGTGGTGTCTATTCTCAGCAGCAGAACCCTGACAAGTGGTAAGTTGGCATGGGAAGGGAGGAAGAAACATCCTTGGATTCATTGTGTCTAAGAAGAGGGAAAGTAGGGAAAGTGACCTGATGTTTTTCTTCCTTCTCCACCTCCCACCAGGTTTGGAAATCAACAAAGAGTGCAACTCAGCTAAGATGAGTCAGCAGCTGGCCAGGTTGTTACCATGGAGATGAATCCAGGGGAAGTCTGGCAAGACGGAGGCTGTGATGAAGGTAGGTCAGCAGGCAGCAGCTGTGTCAGGGTACCTCCTGAGTGTGCTCCTTCATTGTATATGCTACAGAAATGATAACCACACATCTCAGACTTGCCCAGGGGAGCCTTACTGAAGGACTGGTTTAGTGACCCAAAGTTTATCAGCACCAGCTGAAATCAGAAGACATGAGTACCTGCAGAAGGCGGCACAGGGAGGTGGCTTAGGACAGTGTCTTAGCTCTTCCTCTCAGAAGGAGAGAAAAACAAGAAGCCATCCATGTGGATGAGCAAGCCTTTGCCACCTACTTAAACATGGCTGTATAGGCTACACCCTCTCTCAGCCCTAGTTAGAAAGCTCTAGAATATGAACACAGCTGATATGCTCAGATTCAGACAGATATAATTTCGTTTACATCCAGTTTTACGCCCTAGTTTGCAACCAAACTTGGCTCTTCCATATATGAAAAAGTTAATCATCTCTTTAATTCTGTATTCCTAGCTATACAACGGCTATGGTAAGACACTGCTTCAGGGCGGGTGGAACCAAGACCTCCAAAAGTTACTCCACCAGTAGCATCTGTTGTTGTTTCCATGATAATGCAATAGTGATGATGATAAGAGTGGAGAGGATAGTGGTGACAATGACAGTGATGCTGCTGATGTTAGTAATGATTGTGATGGTAATAGTGATGGTGATCACGGTGGAGACGGTAGTGATTGTGGTGATGATGATGGTAGTGATGCAGTGGTGGTGGTAATGGTAGTGGTGATGACGGTGGTAGTGATGGTGAGGATAGTGATGGTGGCGATGGTGGTGGTAATGATGGTAATAGTGGTAATGATGGTGGCGTGAAGGTAATGGTGATCTCTAGGCATAGTCTCAATCCTAGTGTAGGATCATCTCTTGGAAGAGAAGAGGTGAGGAAAAAGAGAATAGGAGTGAAGAGGAGAAAGAAGAGAGGGAGGAGAAGTAATAGGAGGAGGAGAAAGAGGAAGAACATCATGACTCTCTCCCTACTTTCCCTCATCTTAGACACAATGGATCCAAGAATTTCTCCTACCTGGTTTCCACAACAACTTCACTGAGATTTACTTCCTGGGCAGATGGTCCCTTGCAACATACCCTGGGGCCTGGATGCCTAGGTCTTTTCTTATCCTATACAATGCTTCAGCAAATAAAGTAAATGTGGGTTTGTTTCCAGACGTGGCTTTAAAAAATTCTGATGGCTAATGCATACTCCTTTTTCAAACTCCCCCAATCCAGTGTCAGTGCTAACCTTCCCAAATTCTATATGCAGATGGACTTCAAATCAAAACCCCAGTTCTTTGAGATGAAAAATTCCACGCTGGTTGAGAATGCTTGTAAAACACCCTGACAAATGGCGGCATCATCCACCTCACCCCTAAACATTTGTTGCTCCAAGGTGATACCCCGCCCTAAGGGGCTACCCCTGAGCACTGGAATTGAAGAGTCTTCAAGCCTGACAGCAAGTCATAGCACTGACAGTTGGAGCTTTGTGAGTCTGAAAAAGTCGCCATGCCTCAGTTTCCCAACATGTCCAAAGAAGTAGGAATGGCAGTACTTGCCTGAGAGCTGTAGAGATTAAATGAGAAGGGTCTGGCGTCTGCTAATAATGACACACTGTGAGAATTCTTTGTTAGAGACAGATGTGCTCACAGACAGATGAGTGGATAATGAATGAATTTATGGGTTAACAGCAGACAGAATGGGTGGATGGAGCATTGGTGGAGGGTGAGTAGAAGATGGGTGGATGGATGGTAGATAGATGGTAGGTGGATAAATGGATACATGGGTGGGTGGGTAGTTTGATGGCTGGATAAATGAGTAGGTGGGTAAGCTGATGAATGGATGGGTGAGTGGATGAGTAGGTTGGTGAATGGATGGGTGAGTAGATGGATGGATGGGTGGGTGAATGAGTTGATGGGTAAGCTGATGGATGGACAGGTGGACAGGTGGATGGATCGGCGGATGGGTGGATGAGTGAATGGATGCGTAGGTGGAACGGCGGATGGGTTAGTATATGATGGATTGATGATGGATAAATAGATGATGGAGCAGGAGTTAGAGATGGTGGATGGGCAGAACAAGAAGAGATGAATGGGTGAAGGAATCAGTCTCTCTCCCCTCATGTTCCCATGCAGGGTCCCTTTTACTTAATCTAGCTGAAAATCCTTAGATAGACTCTCAGTCCTGGTCATGTTACCAAGGGACAGTTGCATTTCTGTGTGGTGCTGAAAACATGTTCTTAAGACCTGAAACAGAGGCATTAAATGAACTGGAATTCCAAAGTAAAGTTGGAAGCCTCTTTAAATCAACAGTTCTGTGACCCAATCACAAACAGAGCATGTACCTGAACAGAGTTCTCAGAAGAAGTACAAATACTTAATGAGCTTTTTTTTTTTTTTTTTTTTTTTTTAATGCTCAGTATCTGTAGCCACCAAGTAAATGAAAACAAAACTGCTCTGAGAGTCTGCTGGGAGAGAAAAGACAGTAATGGTCATACCCAGTGGGGGAAGCCCACACATTACAATACCTATTTGTCAAGCAAGATATGTCTACTGATGCAACAGTGCCATGACGGTTATGGTGCCAACCAGCCACTTTATACTTGGATATGAGGCCTATTTAATGTGAGAGAATTCATGCCTGGTACTATAAATCTGGACATAGTGGTAATGATGGTGGCATGAAGGTAATGGTGAACTCTAGGCATAGTCTCAATCCTAGTGTAGGATCATCTCTTGGAAGAGGTGAGGAAAAAGAGAATAGGAGTGAAGAGGAGAAAGAAGAGAGGGAGGAGAAGTAATAGGAGGAGGGGGGGTTCATAGGCACTAGGGTATAGACACCCACTCTTGTTTTGCTTAGTAGACACGTTGCCAAACTGCCTTGTGAATATTTCTGCCTCTGCCCATAGGTTAGTGCTCCCAACCTCGGTCAGGGAAACTTCCTGCAAGAGGCAGTGGCTAATGCAGAGGCTCATAACTAGTCAAGGAGCTGAGAAAAAGCAACAGTGAGTGCTCGGCTGTAGACAGGACATCTGTACCAACCCTCTCCCCGCTCAAGGTCGAGGAAACATCATGGAAAGAACGTGAGAGGCCGGAGGAGTGCTGCGAAACGCTGCCCTCTGGACAGGACGTGGCTGTCGCACTCAGAACTCCCGGCAGCTGGGGTACACTGCACGAGATCAAGCCAGGTGAAATCCCAGCACAGACACGGAGGGGCTCGCCATGCTGCGCCCCTAGATAAGGAGTTTTGACAGTTGGTGGCCTCGAGGGATGGAGAGTCACTTTTCCGTGGGGCACAAGCACAGGTAGGTGGCCTGTCCCCTGGCCCCACCCCCATGCACATCTGGGCAGCACTAACTGAACTCATCCATACAGGACAGGACACGACATTGGGAAAGGACTCCAGGAGAGACTGGGAGCATCTGCAGGAGGCAGCGGGAGATAAATATGATCAAAATACACGTACGAAATTCGTATGCACGTACGAAATTCTCAACGAGTAAGTAAAAAAATTATATAATAAAGCTGTGGAGGCTACACAAGGGGCACACAGTAACTTTTAATGACGCCACATTGGGTCAAGGGGTAAAATAAAGGTAAAAGGTAAACGTAGCCTGAGGGATCGGCAAGGGGAGGGGACAGCTGATCCCAGCGGCTTTCTGTGAGCGCCTGGGTAGGACGGCTTACTCACTCTGCCAGAACTCAGTTCATATTTCACAGCCCCACAGGACATGGAGGCAGTCTTCCCAAGTCACAGATGGGGAAACCGGGGCTCATCCAGAGCAGTGGGTCTTTTCACGGTACTTTCTTCAGCTGGAGGCTGAATCTGAGGAGCCCTGTTCCACATTTAAAGGCCTGGATTTTCCCAGTGTATGAAGTGACTCAGTTTCCCCCTCCTCTCCCAGCTACGCTCTGAACCAAATCCTATGCGGGTTCAGCAAGCCCCTTTTAACATCCCACTGACCTCAAATCTCCCACAACCTCGGGGCGAGACCCTGGGGGGCAAGGATGGGAATGGCCACCACCATGCCCGAGAGCTCCGGCCACTCCAGGAGGCTTTGCAGCAACTCAGGCACCAGAGGCTTCGTTCAAATGCGTCCATGGGAATCTCTGGGAGGGACGGTCATGAGTCACCACAACTCCTCCCCGCCATGGTAGTGATGCCAGCCTCCACCAAGCCAAACCAGGGGCTGGCGGGGGCTGCGAGTTCAGTTTATGGGTCTCTTGGGCTGCTTTATGGGTCTGTATCGTCAGCAGGCAGCAGGTCAAATCTATTATGACTGGGCCTTTTCCAGCCCTCAGTGGTCGGAGGCAAAACCAGCCTTACAGAGCCATTCACCCTGTGTCCCCAGCTACAGCATTCCTCGATGACACTCCCACCTCACCACTCCCTAATGCCCATCTGCCCAGCGTGGGTGGGCCATGGCCCCAGTCTCCCCTTCCTCTTCTAATGGAAGGGGTATGGACAGCTGCTGAGGAAGATGGGGGTCTTTCTGCACCCCATCCTCATACTGGAAGCATCTGGGAGTCAGTACTACCCAAATATGCCCCAGGAGTTTAGGCCACAGGGGGACCCAGGAGCTTCTACTCACCGGCCAGTCCCTCCCAAGTTTTAGAGGAGGGGTCCTAGTGAGAGAGCTGTTTCTGTGGCTCTGTTCGTGATTGTCCGAGCACCCGAGAGGGGTCAAAAATGAACTCCCCACTGTCAGCACACTTCCTGTTCAGTAAATACGGGATGTGGCCAGGAATTGATATCACTGTTTATAGTTACTTTAATTAGAATGCGAAGTGACGGATTCCAAGGGGGTGAAGTTCCGTGCAAGAGAGCTTGCATAAGGGTGTGTTAATCCCTGAGTTCGATACCCACTGCTGCAAAAAGAGCAGTGGTATTTTCACTGTGGCATTTCCATACTGACTTTGTCTCCTTGGCCCCTTCCTCCCAACTCCCAAGGCTCTTGGAAACAGCTTCTCTAAGCCAGGGGCTGCGGGCCTGTCAACCCAGCTGTTCAGGAGGCTGAACCGGGAGGATACAAAGTGCGGGACGGCCTGAGCAACCAAGGGAACGAAACCAACCTAGGCAACTTGAGCCCAGATTGGGCTGTGGTGGCTATCCACCCTGTCAAGGACACCCTCGTCACCCTTCAGGTCAGCCAGGGACACCCCCAGGGGCCCACTCAAGTACACAGGCTCTGGGGTGTCAGAGCCCTGGGGTGGAGATGTTTGGGGTCTCCCAGTGCCAGCCGCTGAGTGACAGACAGCCGCAGGGTTCACTGCCAACGGACAAGAGGGAGCCAAGAGCTCCCTTCAGCAGTTGTTATTCTAACATCCTCCCAGCTGCCATGACCGTCACAGCCGTCCACACACAGGGCTACTAGTGCCCAGATGCTTGAGCACAGACGCCCGAGCGCAGGTGGTCTCTGGGATGGCACCTGGTTCTCCCCTCAAGCGTGAGTCACTTCAGTGAGGTGCGCGGTGGGACCTCCGACACCCTTCTTGGTTGACGCCTAGGGAGCCGGGCCAGGAGGTGCCAACCCCGCATCGCACCCACAGAACTGTACTTTCTACCACCAAAGAGAGGGAGGCCCTCAAGGCCGGCTGTGCCCATCCGTGAGGAGTGGGCGCTGCATATCCGTCTGTGTTAGGAACCTCCGGGTGGTCGAGGCTCTTGCGGTAACAAGGACAAAGCAGGAAACACCGGAGACCCTGGCTGGGGAAACAAGAAAGCATAAAACCTTCCCCCTGGCCAGGGTGGGGACTGGAGTGAGCTGCTGTGGAGCCTTTGATTGACACAATGAAGTTCAAATGAAAAAGCTACAAGCCTTGCCTCTCAAGAGAGTAGCCTTAAAAAAAAAAAAAAAAAAAAAAAAAAAGGAACAACAACAAGAAGCAACTGTTTATTAAAAACAAAATGTTAAGGATGGAGGAGGATGTAGCTCCCTGCGTGCACGTAAGCCTCGCCCAGAACACATACACCCATGGGCCCATCCCAGCACCACAAAGCTGGGTATGGTTCCACATACCTGTAATTCCAGCCCCTGGGAGGAAGAAGAAAAAGGATCAGTTCAAGGTTGTCCTTGGCCACGTGAGACCCTCACGTAGATAAAAGAGATAAACCAAAATTATTAGGACTCCCTAACAAGCAAAACATCAAGTTTTTAAAAGGACAAAATATGACTTTATAAAACCTTCCTGGCTGGTCCCTCCCTAATCCTGGCCAGAATCTAAGTAAAACTTTATTTATAAAAAAAAAAAAAACAGTCGGGCCAATGCTGGCGTATGCTGGTTTAACACTCTAATTTTTGCTTCTATACTAAAATACCCTTTACCTTCATCACCCATTTCAGGTAGGCTTTGGTTTTGATTGCCTTGCCACCAGGCTGCACCCTTGGCTCTGCTGCATTCTGCAGGTGGCCCTGCCCTGTACCCCATTTCCTGAATCTGCCAGCCATGCATGCCCTGTTTGAGGCTCATGAGCATTAGGGCTTGGATTTGGGGGTACAGCAATGGTTTTCTGGGTCCTGTCCTGCTCGGTAAGCCTGCATATTTGCAGAGAACATTCCGGGGTCCATTCTGCTGACAGGGCAGAGCCCTTGCCAGAGGTACTGGCATCAAAGTCTTTTCAACTTTAATGATGTATGACGTTCTGGAGACAAAATACAGTTGGGCTAATCATATTTTAATAGCCCTACCTTTCCGAGCAGCCTGTTCTAGCCCCTCGAACAGTGATGTTTTAATTTCCCAGCTCTGATGAGCCTTGTTCCAACTAGGCATTCAGTTTCCCCACTTAGAAATTTCCCTCCCAGATGTCGGATGCCAGGGAACTCTCCAGAACAAGTCCACAAATATAATATTTAATATTGGATGTCAGTTTGGGTGTTCCACTCAATTTCCTGGAAAGAGCTTGAACCGCCTATCCTTTGGGTGGGACATCCAATCAGCTCCACACTCCCGGGCCAGTGGAGTGCCGAGGAATACCGTGGAACCGAGCACTCTAATTTCTGAAACGCAAATTTGGAGCAGATGTAAGGAGAGTGTGTCATTTCTTTCCAAACGCAGCCGTTATCAGGCCAGGCAGGCCGGAGGAGCTGTTAGAGGGGGCCGCTGAGCTTGTGAGCACCTTCCTCCACAGTGCAGCAGGCTTTCCGGGTAGCACACTCACCCCCAAAGGAAAGACAGGCAAAGGGGGCTGGCAGAGCACCCCACTCCCTGCTCTTGAGGAGGAATGAGGGTGAGAGAAGAGGCTAAGGACAGGTTTAGGTCTGGCATAGTTCAGGCTAGCCCCAAGGTCACTGTGCAGCTTAGGATATTCTTAAACTATGCTCCTCCTGCCTCTACCTCCCCAGTGCTGGAATTACTGGCATGCACCATCACACCCAGTTTATGCCGTCCTAGGGATGGAACCCAGGGTTTCTTGCCTGCTAGGCAGGCACTCTACCAACTGAGCTCCATCCCAGCCTCTGACTTGGAGTTTCAGAGCTACATTCTTGGGATACAGCCACAGCAAAGAAGTCAGTCCATTTTCAGACATACACCCCAGCTGGAACCCAGGTTCACGACTGTCCTCTGTCCAGCTGTCTCTTAATTTCTTGAGGTCACCCAGTTCTTTGAGCCTTGACGTTTCTGTTCCTGGCAGAGGTTCCTTGGTAACTTTATGCTGAAGTAAGCGGGAGAGAGAGCCCCAGGGCACTGACGGGTGGAAACAGAACCTCAGACATCCAGGGGTGGAGGAGCCTGGGACCAGAGTGGTCAGTGTGCCAAGGGCAAGAGTCTGGGATCAGGAGGCATCTTTTCCAGGATACCTCAGGCACCTCAGCTGCCCCATCCCTTGAGGAAATGATGGGTCCCTGAACGGGGTCCCCCTCTGCCTCAGATAGTGGCAGAATTAACAGCGCTGGGGGCCAGAGAGTGAATTCCTGAGGCCTGCACGCATGTTCTACGCCCATCCAAATCTGAGGCAAGGTAACAGAGCCTTCCCAGGAATCTGATGTGAAGTCAGAAAGTTGGTGTCTGGTCTCAGCTCTGCTGGGCCTCCAAGGAACTCCCTTCACCATCTGGGCCTCAGTTTCCCAATGTCAAAGCTAGAAGTGGGACAGAGGAGCTTCAAAGTCCTTCCTAAAGCTCAGATTTCTCCCCTCTACCCCCGCTAAGGACAGAGGGTGAAGACGGGGCCCTTTGTCACAGTCTTGCCAGGATAGAAGGCCAAGTGAGTCCTTCGCGTGTGGAGGTCCCAAGTGGGGCTTAAGGAGCTGCAGCTGCAATGCCACCTGGGGGTGTGTGGGGGTGATTCCTGACCACCTCCTTGGTCCTTGGTCTGGGAGTATGTCTGTCTCCCACAAGGCTACGGAGTGCTCCCTCTTCTCCCCACCACAATAGCAAGTGGCTGGCTGGGCCTCTCATCTACTGGTGTTTAGGGGGTCTATCGATAATTGAATCGACCCCTCCTCCCAGCTGTCTGCAAAGCCTGTGGGCCCCCCAGTGACTGGAATCAAGGAACAGCAGGCTGTGGGGTGGGGTTACCTGGGACATTCTCTGCAAGCCTGGTGTTGGGGGGGGAGGGGGGCAGCGGGGAATCCTGAAATAAGCTAAGCAAAGCTAGGGCGGAGGCAGCACAGAGCCCTCTGCTTCCGGGGAGGGCAAGCGTTCTCTGTAGACCACTTGCCCTCACCCTTGCCACGGTAATGGATGTTCTCCTGGGCCTCCTCACTACACCCTGAACCATCACAGCCTGTGGGACTGAGCACTGAGTCCCAGCTAATCGTCAGTCCCGGTGCTACATCATACACACATTTGTCTACTCGCAGGGACCCTCTCACAGTCCTGGCTCTGACATGAACACCAGGGCCACACAGGCACACAGAAACAGCCCCCGTAGCCAGGTATATGGACACCCAGAAGTAAAGGCACTCTTCCCAGCATCCCTTGCTGGTAGCTTCAGTTATCTGACTGCCTTGTGGCTGGTGAGATTAAGGTAAGAATGTGGTCATCTTATCCCCTAAAAACAACAAACAAACCCACCCGCCCTGCCCTTCCTTCTAGGCAGTCCTCTTCCCTGCTGGCTGGAATGCAGAAGTGATGCATGGAGCTGAAGCAGCCATCTTGAACAAAGGCATGTGGGAGAAGAGGATCCACACTGCAGAGCAGTGAGAAGTGTTTCTAGAGGTGTCATGGAGGAGACATGCCACAGCCCTGGGGCCTTGGTGTGAGAAGGGAGTCTCCGTCCTCCAAGCTCCTGTTTGCCTTTTTTTTTTTTTTCCACCTAGAAGCCACCATGGGTGCAAAAGGCTCTGGCTTCATGGAGAGGGTGCTGCTGTGACTGCCCTTTGGGAAGCCCTGGACTACCAGGGGCCTTGGGGGTTCCTGCTCTGCCCTATGAAACAGACCAGAGCAGTGTCAAAGGGAGCGGCTGTGAGCCTCTGAGAGAACGCATGTCACCCTGCCCAGGCTAGAGGAACCACCTTCTGAACATGAAGGCTGGCGGAAGTGCCGACCACAGCTCCAGACCAGGGGTGTACAGTGTCTGCGCTGTACTCATGGCGCAGTGCTCATTGCACAGTGATCCTAGTGTGGTGCTCACTGCATAGTGCCCATCACACAGTACTCAGTACACAGTGCTTATCACACAGTCCTCACAGTGTGGTCCTCATTGTATAGTGCCCATCACACAGTACTCAGTACACAGTGCTTATCACACAGTCCTCACAGTGTGGTCCTCATTGTATAGTGCTCATCACATAGTACTCAGTACACAGTGCTCATCATACCCCCACTCAGAGGTTCTCAGCTCAGCCCAGACCACAGTCAAGGCTCTGAATCCTGGACCCTGGGTTCATAGGCTTCTTGGCCAATGGTCTAGCCTCCTTTCTCCTCAGGTCACCACTGGTTCTCTGGATGACCTAGAGAAACGACTGAAACTGTGTCAAAAATCAACAGGAACAGGGCTGAAACCGATTCCTGCAAGGTGCCCTCTGCCCTTGACACGCACACACACACACACAGTAATAACATTTAGGCCGCTCAGGTTTTACCTGTCTGTTTCGTGTTCGTGGGTACTGTGCCTGCTTGCATGCATGTGCACCACATGCCCACCTGGTGCCTACGGAGGCCAGAAGAGGGCATCATACGCCCCTCGAGCAGGAGTTACAGACGGTGGCCAGCTGCCCTCTGCGGGTGTTGGGAATCCAACCAGGTCCTCTAGAAGAGCTCTCAACCTCTGAGCAATCTCCGCCCCCGCCCTCCATTTTAAAATGTTTAAAATAAACCAGGAACATACATCCTGTCATGCCACAGACAGCCTGGGAGCTCCCTGGTGGTCCTGGGTGAGGTGACGGGGTTTTCGCTCGGGACTGCGTGTCTGATCTACGAGCGGGTGATCCCAGCAGGCACTGGGGGTCCAACGCTGCAGTCACTCCAGCGTCCGCAAAGGCTGCTGTGGGGAGCCCCCTCCACTGTAGACTTTGCAACAAAAGACCGCTTCGCCCAGCATTCCCCAACTGCGAAGAACAAACTATTTTCTCATTTGGGGGGAAAAAAGCATCCTTTTATGGGAAACAGGCTCAGCCCTGTGTACGTCCCTCCCATGAAAGCCGCTCTGCCCTCGTTTGTGGCTGCGTGACCGCAAGACAAGATCTTTAATTAAAATTGGTTCGGTGTGTGTGTGTGTGTGTGTGTGTGTGTTTCAAAGAAAACTATGGAAGCAGTGTTTGTGAGTGAAGATCTAACAGACGCTATGCTTGCAGCTTCGTCCTTTAGCCTGTCCTCCAGCAGACACTGTTGGGAGGTGGTGCCTCTGTGGCCCTGTGCGTCTGGGTCCGGCAAACACCTCGGAACACATATGCCCTGATCCTCACCAAGGGCAAGAGGACAGGGCAGAGGAGGGGGCCTAAGGTCTCCTACTGGCAGGCCTATGTGAGGGCTGAGGACAGCGTGGCTCTGAGTGGCTGGAGAGGCCGGGGCCAGCCCAGGCAGATTTGCTCATTAGCCGCACATGCGGGGGGGGGGGGGGGGTTTGGCATCACATGGCTTTTGGGAACTGTTTCTAGCCCAGGAATGAGCCTGCGGAGACCCGAGTGCCATCTACCATGTTAGCGAAATTAATGCTTAGCAGTGTTCTTGGGAATTCTGCGGTTGGGCGTTCCATGTTTTTTCCTCTGCCAAAAGCTCGCCGCGCTCCTCCTCACCCTCTCGACTGCTGCAAAGGGAAGCCAGGGCTGCACATGACACAACCCTGCTCTAGGAAGACCTGGCCGTCCAGGCTTTGCTCTCACAGGCTCGCCCACCCTGCTCCGTGCTTCCCTCGTGCTCCCAGAGGTGGCTCCTCCTCACCTCAGACCTCTCAAGTCTGCAGCCCTGGGGAGCCTGGCAGTCAGACGTGCGTGTGGTATTTCCCAGCTTGCTCCCCCCCCCCATGTGCTGAACTAGCTACAGAGGCCCAGGTGGACGTCTAAGCCACTGCCACGACGGAGAGAGAGAGCTGTGTTTCAGTGAGCAGGAGTGGAGCACACGATAGGGCTAAGGGCAGAGGCCAATTGTGACAGGGTACACAACCAATGCACCAAACTGGGAAGGGGAGGACAGTCACACACAGTCAGTGACAGAATCCGCATTTTATTTTATCGACCGAAAAGAGACTCTAGAAGAATAGAAGTGGTTTTCCAGAAAAGCGGCCAGAGAAGGTGCGAACAAAGAGTTCAGACAGGCTGGGAGTGTGTCCCCGGTAAAAGTCCTGCACATTCTGCCTGTGTGTGTCCTCGGTGTGTTCGTCCTTGTCTCACTGCTCTGACAAAACACTTGGCAGAAGCAGCCTAAGGAAGGAAGGGTTGGATCTGGCTCACAGTCTGAGGGGGTACAGTCCAGTATGGCCCGAGGCGAGGCAGCAGGAGCAGAAGGCAGCTGGCGTCCACAGTCGGGAAGCGGAGAGAGGTATGCTGGTTCTCAGAGAGCCTTCTCTCGATTCAGTCCAGGACCCACGAACGTGATGAGATGGAACCGCCAACACTCAGGGTAGAGCTTCCCCTCCAGAGAGCACAATCTCAAAACTTCCTGATGGCCAAGCCCAGAGGCTTGATTCTGATTCCCATCAGGTTGACTTGCAATACAGACCATCCCGGTGGAAAACACACGTTTACATGACTGGAGCTGTTTAAATCCCTCCCTCCCTCCCTCAACCAATGGACAATGAGCAAGATAAGCCGCTAAATGGGCAGACTGACACGTGCTGCCCATCTCTTGACCTCAGGGAGTTCACAGAGCAACCACCCAGCAGCTGCAGAGGCCTCACTCTTGCTGAGTGTGTAAGAAGCCTGCACGCACCTCCTGCGCAGTGGGGTACTGTCGTCTGTCGCAGGGAGTCTAATGTACAGCAGTCCTCTGGCTGCAAGGGAGCCACCTAGAGAATCTCAAGATGGCTGGAAGTTACGGAACAAAGCCAAAGCAAGATCTGCTGCTGCTGTAGTAGTGGCATGAGAGTTGCGGGGAAAACAACTGCTTCCGCACACCAGCTCAAAAGCCTGAGGCCAGGAGGTCACAGGCCCTAGGGGAGGAACTACTAGTTAAATGGGCATGTTTTCAAACTGCCTTCGAAAAAATTCTGTTTATATCTGTAAATTAAAGCTACTCTCAACCTTGGCCAGTGAAGCTTCTTTTTTGCAGTGTGGTGTTGAGTGCAGAGACTCACCATGGGTCAGAGTGCTAAAAATAAGCGGCTCTGAGTGCTCAACCTTAAATGGGACATCTGTATCCACCTCCCCCCCCCCGCCCCCGCAGGGCTCAGGGAACATTGTAGAAGAGGAAGAAGGAAGAATGTAAGAGCTGGAGGCTGGGGGAGGGCCATGAAATGCTGTTCTCTGGACAGGACATGGTCCTCGAACTCATGAACTCACAGCAGCTGCTGCGATCTGCACAGATCAAGACAGTCAATGTCTCGCCATGGACAGGAGGGGCGCTCCTAGAACCCTATGCCTAGATGAGGCCCCACTGACAGCTGATGGCTGCTGAGAAGGAGGGCTGATCTTCTCCAAAGGTATGGCTGCAGGTAGGCTGCCCATGCCCCTTGGATGGTTCAATATCCATGTGCATTCAGGCCACGCTGACTGGACTCTATGATTTTTAAAGAGGAGTAGGAGAAGGATGAAGAGGGGGAAGAGAAAGAGGAGAGAGAGGAGGGAAAGGAAGTATTGAGAAGACATGGCAAAGTGAGGAGGTGTTGACACAGATATGATCAACATCTATTGTATACGTGCATGAAACTGTCAAAGAATTTTTAAAAAAATGTTCTGTAAAAAGAAGGCAAAAATATTCACAGCTCACAGAAGCAAACACAGGAGAGAGAGCATCCCAAGAGCAGTGGCAGCAGAGACTAGCATATCCTACTTTGCTGTGTGGCTAGCATGATCCTTAGAGAGAGAATTCTGGTTGACATGCCATGTCAGCCATGAATGACTTTCAAATGGATGGATAGTGTGAGCCTCTGTGTTAGGGAAGAGAAGAGGGAAACAAATTAAACCTAAGATCAAAGGAGCTGATAGCAAAGATGAGAAAATCCTGACGTGCTGGCAAGATGGCTCCAAAGGTGAAGGAGCTTGGCATCAAGGCTGACGACCTGGGTTCGATCCCTGGACCTATATGGTAAGAGAACTGACTCCACAAAGCTGCCCTCTGATTTGCACATGCAAGTGTTGGCATACAAACAAACAAAAATGTAATAAAGAAAACATTAAAAATAAGGAAACGGGAAAAAAGTAGAAAAAGAATGAAAGCCCAAAGCAGTATCTTTGAAAGCGTCAATACAGGTGATAATATTTTTATATCAAATGACTAAAAAGGAAACAGAAAATAAAAACACAAATCACAGATAGTGAGGACAAAGGAGGAGCCATAACTACAGATCTTACGGGTATTTTTTTTTTAATGAGCTACATAGCTGGGTGGTGGTGGTACATGCCTTTAAGCCCAGCACTTGGGAGACAGAGGCAGGTGGATCTGTGAGTTTGAGGGCAGCCTGGTCTACAGAGTGAGTTCCAGGACAGCCAGGGCTACACTGAGAAACCCAGTCTTGAAAAACCCAAAAAAATAAAAAACTGGTCTGTAAAACATGGGAGCAGGTTTATGTTAATAAAGTCAATGAGAGATAAAAATGTAGAAACTAAACACACACACACACACACACACACACACACACACACACACACACTTATCTAAAGTAGTAAGAGACAGAGTATCTCAATGGCTCTGAGTACACTGAGGTTGAACACAGCCTCCATCCTTCCCTGGCTCTCGGGCCTTGGGCAAGCCTGGGCCCCAACACCCACACTTACTGGGTGACAGCTGCAGCTGACCAACAGTGGGCTCTTCGCAGATGCCCCTGCGCCATACCCTCTTTCCATCCTTCTCATCAAGCAAAGGAGACAACAGGAGCCGGAGAGAGAAAGGAACTCTCTCCCATAGCCACGCAGCTATAGCAGGGCGAGCTGTCAAGCTTGGATAAAATAAACTGTTCCAGATGACAAAGGCAGCACCTGCTGTACTGGCTGGCACCACATGCCAGTCCCCAGAAAGCCCCACTCTACCCACATGGGCTGCCCGAAGGTGGCAGGTATCATTCTGTCATTATTTCCCCCAAAAAAAGCAGCTCAGAGAATTCCAGTAACTTGCTAAAGCACACAGCCATAATGGAACAATTTTATTAAAGTACTTTTTTTTAAAAAAAAGTAATTAAAAAAACAAAACAAAACAAAAAACCAAGTACTTCCCAAAAACGCTTTGGGTAGCTCTGAAATTTGTGTCAACTCTTTCCAGTCTGGTGAAGGAGAATGCAGCCCACACTCCCTTCATGTCCTTCCCAGTCCCTCCTGGAATGGGCCCTATGTCTCCTGTGTGGCCTCATGGGTAGACCATGAAGCAACTTCACTCTGGACCAGTCCCAAGGCAGCCTGTGCCTCCACCCCACTGCTTGAGTGGTTTGGATATTCGGAGTAATTTCTGTTCGTCTTCGTAGGGCCAGATTGGGCCAGATAGCAAGGATGTGCACCGTGAGAAGTTGGCGAGGCCAGTGCACTTTTCCTCGGTGCTGAAGCACAGAAGCTCAGCCACTGCACTTCGAGGGCATCCCCTCTCTCCCACCCTCCATCTTTGCTTCCCAGAAGCCGCCGTCTTGCCAAGGCCGCAGGGAAGGCTGTCTTTTCTCCTGGTCTGGGAACCATTTTGTATGGGAAACGGAAGCAGCATTTTGTTCAAGGAAAGAGACAGAGCGATCACCAAGTGCACACGGCATCATTTCTGTGCTGGCAGCCGCCGGCGTGCAGCTTAATTATACAGCGGGGCATGCTCTGCAGAAAGCAATTACGCTGCACAGCTTCCCTGGAGCGCTACAGGCACACCCGTATGCGCACACGGCGTGCACCCAGTGTTCACCCTCAGGAAAATCCAAGCCTCCTCTCATCCCAGGTGCCCTCCCTCCCTCAGGAGCGAGTGTCCGCCTCTTCCCGGGGTGGCGGAGTATTTGAATGGGGAGCTTCTCCCACGGCTGACTGATCCAGAGTCCACAAGGCCAGGGGAGCGCAATCCTGCCCCCACACCTGGCTGGGAGCTCAGAGCTTGGCAGCCTCGCTTGTGCCTTTCAGGGAGCCAGTCACGCCCGTCTACCCATCCCAACGTGCCTGGTCCTTCTCCTACGGGGAAACCACGTCCTAAGAGAGAAATGTGCCGGTGCTCTGTTCTACCCTGCTTACAGGGAATGCACAGACACACAGCTCTCTGTCCCCAGCATACAAGTGTGCACAAATACACATATACATGTGTGCACACATGCACAATTCACACATATGCACACACACACACATCCACAGGCATGTGCACATGGAAGATAGGGCATGTCCCCAGGAGCCGAGGCTGCCGGGGTCCTGCCCGCCCCATCAGCTTCTCTGAAAGGCCCCTTTGTGACAGGAGGGCCCTGACCCTACACAATGCTCTCTTGTCCACCGGCTTCCAGAGAAGGAAGGGAGCAATTTCGCAGCGGTTTCCCCAGCGCTGAATTCTGCCGGAGACTCACGTTTCCCAGACTGATCTGCAGCTCAGACTCTGTCCGCAAGGAGACCAGGCCTGTGCCTGGAGAAGGCCGGCAGAGCGGAGCACAGGAATTCAGTGTGGTCTTCCCTGGGATGCTGCAAAACTCGGCAGGGCCGTGGCCACACCCTGGCGGACCACTGGAAACAAGGTACCGGAAGGAAAACCCAGCCAGCAGGCCAGGCAGTGCTTTTCTTCCTGTGACCTGAAGGCAAAGCTTTGTGTGTTGGGAAGGCTGATTACACACTGGACATTCTATGGGGGAAGCAGATTTCTTCTCAGCAATGAGGCGTCAATCACAGAAACCCATCCAGGTTACCACCGGCAGGTGTGCCTGGGGACAGGCTGCGCCCTTGCTGTGGGGCTGTGCATGGTCCATTTCTCTACAGCTCCTACCTCACTTATCTCAGCATCCCCACTGCAGATGCCACTGGCCTGTGGTACCCAAAACTCTGGCATGAACCCCCAAGGCCCAACAGCGATGATTTGTGTTGGATCCGACAGGAAGAAAGTTTGGGGTTTTAGGCTGTCTCAGGGTAAGCCCGAAGCCAACCTACAGCTGATTGAAATAAACAAAACCAGCATTTAGGAAATTCTTTCCATGCTTCTCTGGAGTATGCAACAGGACTGACTTCTCAGAATGTTCCAGGGAGGGGAGCCTGGGACCAAACTCTCCTCCGAGTAAGAAGATCTGCCTTCCTGGTTGTCCTTGAAGGTGGGTGGACCCTTCCTGGGCCACCGGCACAGCGGGACACCTTCCTGGGCCACCAGCACAGCGGGACACAGAGCAGTGACACCCCAAGATGGCACAGAGAATGGCCATGGTGACTCTGAGCAAGTTCCCATACCCATGAACCTGTTTCTTACACCTAAGCCCTGTGCGTAACAGCCCCTGGGCATACAGAAGGGAGTTAATACTTACAGTGGCTGAAGGCTGTTGATGCATAATAAATGCTCAGCATGTCACTGTGGCTGTCTTCATTCTCTGCACACGTGTGATGGGCCCACTATCATGCCACACAAAGGACTTAGCTCCACCAGGAGGGTGCAAAGACCAGTGGAGGAAGTTAGGACTCACCATGCCAAACTCGGTCCTGGAGAATGTCAACACAAACTCTAATAAACACCACATCTAAATACACTGGCTGAGAACCCTGGGACCAGGCCTGGTGGCTGACACAAAACTGCCCAGTGTCCAAAGACTGGGCCTATGGGGCAGACGGACAGCAACCATGACAGGTTCGTGCGTCCCTGTGACCCGGCTGCAATCAAGTTCTCATTGCTTCCAAGGTATTTGGTGGATGTGATGAGACTCCAGCATTCCAGCTTTTAAGTACAGACGCCCACCAGACATTAAATGCAAGTAGGGTTTCCATGGCTGGAGGAAAGCACCCCAAGATAGCATGCCAGCCTGTGCCAGAGCTGTGGCTGTCCAACAAGTATCACCTCTCACAGAACACTTGACTTCAAACGTGTCCCTCCTGCATCTCCCAACCCCCACCTCCATCCCTCTCTCCACCATCTACAGAACCAGGTACTAAGCCTTCCCCGGGACACAGGCACACCTACATTTTTGCTCCTGGGCTTCCTGGTGTCTGGACAGGTAAGAAGTGGGTCTCTCTGTGTGAAGTGAAGGGATCCAAGCCATCCTCCTGTTAGGGAGCAGCACCCCAGGCATGTAAACACTGGTTCCACACCTCTGCAGATCCAGGAAGGCCTAGGCAGAAAGCATCAGTCAGCATCATCTTCTGTTCTCCCATGTTGGCCCCTCATGCGATGCCATCGTGATACCTGGTCTGGTTCGGGTCACTCGACTCTGGTTGCCTGTTGGTCTGCCTTGTCATTTTTCCTCTACGTGCGAAGTCTGGTATGCTGGACAGAGAAGCTGCTGGGCACGAGTGTGAGAGTTAGGGATGTGCCCTGCGAGCAGGTCTCAAGACCCCCAGAAGCCTGGGCCTGGCCTATGTGTGCTCTAAATGCCTCTTGATTCCTTTTCTCTTCTTGCCCTTGCCCTCAGGTAGACAGGAAGGCTGAGGCCCACGAGTTGATACCTCAGGCCACATGCTGGAGGCTTGGTCCTCAACGTGGCAGAGCTGGGATATGGTAGGACCTTTAATAGGCATGACCTAGGGAAGAGTGGTTGGGTCACTGGGAGCACGGCTTTCAGAGGAGATGCGCAGGAAGTACGTCACAACCAAGTGAGACGGCCCCACTCAGCCTTCTAACTGCCGTCTAACCTTGCCACCTCCTCCCTCCCACCCATCGCTACTGTGATGTCTTTAGTCACGTCACGGCACAGCCAGGGCTTTAGCCACACCACAACACGTGCTGGCTAGGGTTTTGTTTTGTGCTGTCAACTTAATACAGGCTGGTGTCCTACTGGGAGGGGGAGCCTCGGCTGAGGAACTGCCTCTATCCTACCTGTCGATAGACAAGTCTGTGTGGAAATGCCTTGACTGATGTGGGAGGGCTCAGCTCCCTATGGGGGATGCCACCCCTGGGCTAGTGATCCTGAGTTACCTAAGACAGCAGGCTGAGCAAGCTAAGGAAAGCCAGTGAGCAGCATTCCTCCATGCTCTCTGTGTCCGTTCCTGCCTTCAGGTTCCTGCCCTGATTCCCTCGATAAAGGCTTTAAAGTGGGACTTGTAAGCCCTTTTTCCTCCCAAACTGCTTTCGGTCATAGTGTTTATCACAAAAATAGGAAGCAAAGTAGGCACACACACACTGCGGTCAACCTCTTCTCTTTGTAAAGTGATAAGCCTTCAGTGTTTTATCATACCAACATCAAATGCACTAAAGCATATCGCAGGAGGGGACTTTGTCCCCAAACTCACGAGAAGAGGGAGGCAAAATTTGCACGAACTGGCTGGGGTAGCCCTCTCGGCCAGGGCAGGAGCAACATGGCAGCTGTGGCACACTCCAGAGGGCTCATTTCTCGGAAAGGCTCCACAGAACAAAACCCCAAACTCCACAGACCCGGCCCCCCTCTCTCGAGGCTCTGCCTCTGCCTCACATGCTCGGAAGTTCATCACTGAGGTGGGTTGAATCCTTTCTGTTGGTTTGAAGAAATGTAACTTCTCTTGTTTGTTATAGCCACATTTGTTATTTAAAGGAGTAAAATAATTAAAAACAAGTGGTCGCTTGCCTCCTTGGGTTTTATCTTTACCATCACATCTGACGTAATAATAGTACAGTAACAGAGGCCCATGAACTTCATCTGTCACCTATGACTTACAATACCAGATCTTTTATTTAACAATATGTGGAAATTAGATTCTTCATTGTAGCCAGCTTCCTGGGACCAGCTTCTCCATTTCTCACTGACTGAGGGGCTTAGACAACAGAGTCTACTTTCTCTTTGCTCTGGAGGCCAGAGTTTGGAAGGTGAGGGCACAGCTGACCCTTTTAGGGGCTCTGGGACTATTCTGCCTCATTCCAGCACCCAGTGTCCTCAGCCATCCTAGGTCTTCCTCACTGAAGTGACCTGTCCAATGTCTACGTCGGTCACCAGGAGCCCTTCTCTTAAAAGGGCATGGAGGCCAGAGAGATGGCTCAGCAGTTAAATGTGATTGACATGAAACCTGCTGACCTGAGTTTGATCCCTGGAACCCACACAGTGGAGAGAGAGAACTAGCTGGGCATAGCAGCACACACCTCTAAGCTCAGCAATCGGGAGGCAGATGCAGGCTGATCTTTGTGGGTCTGAGGCCACAGGACCTTCTCTCCAAGCTGAAAGATGCATGCCTTCAGCTCATCACTTAACCTCTTTGGCTCCTCAGTTGTGACATCTGAGAAACAGAATCAGGACACCTGCCTCAAAGGGCTGTGGGGAACCTAGCACTTACTTCCCAGAGTGGCCTGGTAGTGCCACCTCAGAGCTGCCCGTGAGCCACCCTGAAAACGGATGCGAGAGAAGCAGAGAGACAGAGAGACAGGAATCAACAAGGCGGCAAAAAAACTGCCTCCCCTCACCAAGACTGAGAGTCAGGCTCAGCCACATCTCCGGTTTTGAATGCATGCTGCGCAAGGGCGTGCATAAGCATTTTGGAGGCCAAGAGGCTGTGTGCGTGTGTGCTGTGTCCGTGTGTGTATGTGGTATGTGTGTACTGTATGCGTGTGTGTGCCCCAGCAAGCAGGGCCCAGAAGAACTGCCCTCTAGCCAACACAGCTCACGCCACTGGGTGAGAAGCTCAGGATCCCCAGACACAAATCACAGCATATGGGTTGAAGGTCTGGGCTCTTGCCTGACCTGGAAGCTGAAGGCTGACCTCTGGCCAGCTGGGCAGGGGACCTAGCCCACGCTCCTAGAGATCACAGCTGTGATGTGTGGTGTGTGTGTGTGTGGGGGGGGGGAGTCAGCCTTGTGACTAGTCTGTCCTCCAGAGACCTTGGGCAAACATTTAGACTGGGACTCCCTCCTCTCCTCTGATATGTCCAAATATTTGTAGCTTGTGGGTCACCCACGCCACTTCCTGAGAGACAGGATTTGGGATGACCCTGCCCACACAACCCCAGTCCCTCAGAGTGAGGCTGAGAGCCTTCAGTGTGTTTGAAAGGCTCTGGTTCCACCTGGGCCACCTGTCCCCGGGATGATGAGGAAGAGGGTGGTGGGGTGAGGCTAGAAAGGAGGTGACTTGAAGCATCTTTTGGGCTCTGCCCAGGCTAGAACTGACAGATGATAAACTGAGGCCTGGCCCGAGCGCCAAAGTCGAGCCCTCTCCCCTAAACTCAGTTCTCCTTGCCTCTCGCTGCTGGTTCTGCTCATTCATTCATTCATTCATTCATTCCTCCTAACATCCCAGAGTTACCCTCTACTCCTTCCCCCTCTTCCTCTTACCTCTCACCTTTCCTCTCCTTTGTGATAGGATCCAACCCAGCTTCTGTGTAGACTCACCCACAGATGCAGGCTCTCCCACTGAGCTACCCCGCCCCCAACACACACCCCAGAATGACTTCCCTGCTCCCTCCCTAGCTGCAACCTTC